>NC_092838.1:1266875-1583593 GCF_039878825.1 Excalfactoria chinensis | reverse complement strand
TTTACAGTAGGGCTGCACTTTTATTGCTTACTTTTATTGCTTTCCCATGATATGGCAGAACGAGATCACGTTGTTTGGGAGCTATTAGGAACCACCTTGTTACCAGTACCTTATAAACACTGTTTTGTCTACCTCGTACAGCCAAACTGCTTAGAAAATGAATGCATTGACTCATACCGAGACATGGAGTTTTTCTTGGCTCCACGATCACTTTGGCTAACCTTGTGTTAGTAATTATATTACTCTAATCATCATCTTAGTGCAGCTTAGCCTTACAGCTGGCTTACTAAACAAAACCGTTTGGGCACGCAGCAATCCTTCGAGCCTAACAAACACGTTGTGCAGGTGCTGTCTTTTCCACATTGCAGACGTAGGCTCTGTAACCTCTGTCAGAAATGGCAGGGTTGTGTTTGTATATTGAAGCATTGATTTGGCTCCTTGATGTCGGGTAAAATTCTTAGGCTTAAACCTGAATCTTGTTTCACTTACGGTGATTTGATGCAGTAACTGAGGTTTTTCCATATCTGTGTTCCTCGAATCCTGATGTTGTAATTTTAAGCCCCCTTGTGACCAATTGTTATTTTCATTTACACTGAACTAAAGCAATCGTTACACTTCTACCTGCGTGAAGGTAACGGAACCGACCATTTGGCCCTTCCTATTTTACTGGGATTAAAGAAAAGCCTGTAAAAATGACAGAGTATTTCCCACGCTAAATCTTTTTCTGGCATCAGAGCTGAGTTTGGCTCCTTCACGTCTTTTCAGCCTTGGTCTGACTGGGGTTGTGGCCAGCAGTGATGTGCCAGGCAGCCAGCAGATGGCCCCTGAATTCCTCCCTTTTCACACAGCGAGGTATTTAACGAGCTCCTGGAGCAAGACTAACATCTTTTCTACTTAATGAACCCGCTGTCTCAATTCAAGAAAGGCTTAAAAATAAACTGAAGCAATTAGAGATGATGTCGTTAAATTTAGCTCGCAGAAGAAGGAGGCCAGAATTCCTGTTTGTGCCACCAAGTCCAACACGCAGCATTTGGGATCGGGTGGAAGTTCCTCAGGAAATGTTTTTCTAGCAGAGGCAACTGCTACCTGGCACTGAGCCTGCGTTCCTGGCCTCCTCTTCATCTTCCCACATAGTACCAGAGTAAGAGAAGGGAGGATTTGCTGGCATGGTGTTTTCTGCTAAGGGTGAGCTCAGCTGGTTTATGCTCTCTGTGGTTGTAGTTAGCAAGCTAGAGGAGCTGAGGCTGTTACAAGCTCTGCCATGGCCCACAGATGCATCCCATAGAGTTGCCTTAACAGGTAAAGCAGAGAATTCTGGCTGTAGAAGCCTTTGTTGTGGACAAGTTCCTTTAGATGGGCAGCGTGCTTGTTTGCTCTTTGGTTTCTCAGAGTAATTGATGTTTGCAAGTGTGTGCTTTGGCACTGTCAGAATACACTTAAAGGCAAGTTAGGAACTTTACATCCTGCTGACACCACTTCTGTGCATACAACCAGAGCAGTTAAAGTGGCGTTTGCAAACCCTGCTTTAATTACCTCGTGTCTGCTTTCTCAGGCCTCACAGCTGCATTTGGGCTCAGAACCAGGAAGCTCTTCCTCCTGTGCTGAACGCAGCAGGACCACCAAAATGCCACGTTTTCCATTTAAATTTCCACGCAGACCCAGCCTGCTTGTTTTGTTCCCACCTTTGTCTGTTGTATTTCCCAGTTAGGGAATGGATGGGCAGTTGAGTCTTTCCAAATAAGAGACTTTTTGTTGTGCTGTTTCTCTCTTGTGAGTTTGAAGTGGCCCCAGGAAAGTGTGAAATATTCAGACCTTTATATTCCCTGGCACATCTTGGAGATGATCGCAATGAGTTTAGCCTTATTATTGAATATACTTATGGATGTTCTTGACAGATTCATTGTTGCTTAAGGCAGAGGTTAATCTAAGTAAAAAGAATAGTCTCCACAATTAGGTGCATGAACCTGCTGCCAGTAGAGGTCCTAAACACTCCTCTATTTACATTAGCAGAATGCTTTATGTTAAACCTAAGGAGAAGGCAATGAAATAAAATGGCCATGGGCTAATATCTCTTTTTCATTATAAGAAGGCAGGAGGAGAAAGATACTGCTGTACCTCTATGTCTATTTCAGATCTTGTTCTTTGACAGGTCCTGTGTGTGCTGGCAGGAGGGGAAGCTGCCACGAGGCCACATCACAGTCACATTTATGTATTTAGGGCAGTGCTTTCTGCCATGCACATCTTGGAACTCAGAACTCCCAGTCTAATCTCACAGATGCGATCTATGATGGTATTTGGAGCTGGAAGGGGCTGAATCCAACCCTCCGCTTCTCGAAGTGGCTGTGCAGGAGTGGCTGATACGGCTCCAACGCTGTTAAATAAGCCCTGTGGTTTAAATGTAATCCTAGTTTTTCTCGTGCATTCTTGTTTAGTGTTACCATTTGGATTGGGCTGCAGCCTTACACTGAGGGATAAGCCCAGTCATGGCTTGTAAACACGTTATTACAGAAATAATTACAGAAGCGTTACTCTGTGGCAGGGATGTTGAAAGGGATTCAAGGCTTTATCTGCAATTACCAACAGGAAAGAATCCTGCAGTTCTTTTTACTGCAAAACCAAAAGCTCTGCACAGCTACGTGCAAAGCACCTGCACTTCCTACCAGGTTCAGCTGAGGCTGTAAGCACCTGGCAGCTCCCAAATCACAGATAACCTGTGTTAATCACAGAGCACTAAACAGGCCCAAAGAGTTGCACGTACATTGCGTTCTGCAGCTGGATGTGGGGTCACAGAGCCTATATGTCCTTGCTGCATGGACTGCAGAACAAAGAAGGGAGGAACAGAACTAAGTTTGGGAAGTTTCTTGATAATTTTGTGCCATTTCTTTTCCCAGCACGTTACAGGCTTTTGATGATTAATGCAGCTAGAGAGCAACGAGGATAAGGGAAATGTTACGCCCTGCAGTTTCATAGGGAAGTAATCCATCCCAGAGCCAGCAGTAAAGCACAAGTTCCTAATTCCCAGTGCTGCCCTCACATGAGATCTGTAATTGAGCTTCCTATTTGTTCCAGCTGCTGTTTGTTAACCAGGAGCAGGAACTCAGTAGAGCAGGAGCTTTTTGTTCCACGTGCTTTGGAACAGCAGCACAGCGAGGCTGAGTCCCTTTATAGTAACCTTTAATGTAACCACCCATTGTGGAAAAGGCACTGCTCATTTATAACGGTTGTGTCTCAGAAAGCAAACAACATCAATGGGGTTCAGTGCGACTTTGATTCAAGTTTTAGAGCAATTCTCAGAGTGTTTGTTTACCTGAGGAGTTGAGCCTTGCTCAGGTGCCTTTCCCATGTCCAGCAAGTAAAGAAGCTGCTGTTTTACACACAACATCTTACTGTATTTCTGATATTCAGAAGCCATTCGTGCTATATAGAGTGAATCTAGTACAGAACTGCATTAAGAGCAAGGCCATCCAGACCACTGCCATCAATCGTACTCTCCTTTTTGTTATTAAACGTTGCCTTCATCATTACAGCATGTTCTGCCAGTTGCGTACAGGAAATGCAAATGCTTTCCTCATTCTTATCCACTGCTTCCACTTTGCAACCATGAAGCAGCTCTTTGAATGCTGTCAGGGTTTATTCCACAACTTCGTGTGGAGTTTCAGATAATCTAGCAGATGGTGTTGCCGTCGTTTTTCCTTCCCCACAGGATGAATGTGAACAAACACATATTTCCAATATATCTTCATTGAATGCAGGATCTTTTAGACACCGTGAAAGAGGGTTATCTGTTATCTGGATGAAGGGGGAAGTGTGAAGTGCATCCTATCTACTGTCCTATGTTAACTCTATGGGAAATAGATGGGTGACCACATGATCAGCATGCTTGCGCTTTGTATTGTGAGCGTTGCCCACCGCAGAGCAGGAACATGCAATGCTGGAGCAATTTCAGTGTCAGAGCACAGGGTTTTCAGGAGAGCAATTAGCTGGAGCTGCTGAAGTACCCAGAAATCAGTTCACATTTACAAACACACGGCAGATGTATCCTTTGGCAGAAGATTTCTGCAGCCAGTAATTTGCCATTCATCAGGGATTGCCTCTGAAATCTGCAATCCGAGCTGAGGGTGACATAGGAGGATAAATTTAGACATGGCTGAAAACAATTATTTTGATTAAGGCTGCAGCCAATGAGAGTGAGATTCCTCCTATTCCTCCCCTTCCTCCTCATTCACCTCCTCCAGCAAAGAAGGAGGAGGCTTTGTAAGCATAACTTAATGTTTCACATGCAGGGGATGCTTTGATTTTGCTCTTGCTGCTGTAGGGTCTTCTCAGCGTAGTAGGGAGTACTTTTTGAATGCGATATCTTCCTTCAGCGCTAGCATCAGCTTAGTTTGTATTGGGAAAGGTGCTAGAAGGGAAATGCCGAAGTTGCCTTTAGCTCCAAAAGCAAAACGGACTCTGTAAAGTTTGCCAGCAGCAAAACCTGAGCTGCCCCTCTGTCATCCCACCCTCTAACAGCTCTGATAATGCTTCCCACCTTTAGGACAACAAAGCTGTTTGGCCAATCCGCTGTGCAGGCATAGAAAAAAGCAATGCCAACTGGTCTTTTCAGAAGCCATCAACGAAAGCATCATTTAACCAATTAGAGCTGTTTTATTAGAAACAAAATGGCATTAATCTTGGCTGACAAACTTGCTTCTACTCAGCTGCAGCTTGCTGAGGTCATAAACAGCTCCAGCTTAAAAAAAAGATAGAGGTAAAATAGCACTTGTTAGATATTAACTGTGCAGATCCCTTCAGATCCTGTCCTTTGAAGGTTTGTTTTAATGCTGTAGTTTATTCTGGGGCTGTGCCTCCATGTGTGTATCTCCAGCACTACTGTAGCTGTATGCTGCAAGGTATGGGCATCTCTGAGGTACCCTGCAACTCATTTCACACTTCTTTTTGATGTGTTTTTTTCGGGGGGGGAGGGAGGGGGATTATGTTTATATGAAGTTATACAAAGCACGCTGTTGTTTGGCTGCACGGTGCAGCTGGTGTTGCTTCCTGCACTGTTCTCATATTAAGGTGGGGGAGGATGGCCAGAACGGAGCATGGAGGGGCTGGAGGGTTGTAAGCAGCAATGTGGTGAACTGCAATGGCAATAATACAATACTGAGTGCTTTGGAAATAGGGAACGTTATCTTATTTACTCTGTGGTAATTGCTGGTACTTAAGTACCATCAGCTACAAGGCTGTGTGTGATTGACAGCACGATTCTAGCCAGAGCAGCTAAAATAGCCCAGGATTTGAGTCATTTCTATCTTTTTATAGTCTAATGCTGTCACAAAAGCTGGCGTAGTGTGTAGAGAAACTGGACTCTCTTCATAGACAGACAAGGGTAAATGGGTCTACTTGGCCAATGCTGAGGGAAGGCACACTAAGAAAGCATTAATGTCACTGACCTCAGCAGTTCCTGCCTGCAGTTGGGTAGAACGAGCTCCCTTTCAGGTTTTTGTTTAGCTTATTTTGCTCCCAAAGCGAATTCAGGTAAATCAAATTAAGGTTAATTTGGTGTAAGGGTGTGGGCAGGCAGCCTCATTAAAGGCTCCTTGGAGCACCTGAGAATGTAACTGCCCAGCTGCTGCTCAGCACCCTTCTGCCCTCCCTGTGTTGTTGCTGTGCTCACAGAAGGAGGTGCTTGCTGGGCTCATGCTGCGGTAGGTCGGTTCAGATGAATTTTGCTCACCTCAATTAGCAGTTTAGTCTGTCTGCTGATTGTATTGACGTGCATGGGAAACGTGGTCACACTGCACTTTGCTGACCTGACGGTGGGGAGCGCAGCCTTGGTGTGATGCTGTAACAAGTAGCCAGGAAACAGTTACACCATCAACAGCTCTTTGTAAATGAATACTTGCCATATCCAGATAATGAATGCTCACAAGGTGCCTTGGGGAGACCCTTAGGGTCCTTATTAAAGGATCATAACTGTTGAGGAGCGATGCTCTTGTGTATACTGGAAATTATTTCTGGTTTTGTGACTAGCTTCCTGATTTACAGGAGGGCAGCAGAGTAAAGGCAGAAATAGCAAACCAGCTAACCATTACAGCAGCAGCTGCTGTGTCTTTGGCTGAAGAACAGAGATCCCATAAACTATAATCTCACAGCTCCAGCTTGGGGTTGTTTGTTGGAGAATAGGTCCCAAAGGAGAGGGATCTGCATCCTGAATAAGCAGGTATCAATGCTTAAGTAGAGAAAAGAAATGAGTTCAGCTAAATGTGACATCATCTGTGGATGAGGCAGAAAACATTGGAAGACTTTGACACTTCTATCATTCTATCATGATTGTTTTGAATCTTAAAGAATGTAAAATAAACTTGACCAAACTGTATTGGTCTGTGACCACCTGGCCTTCCATTTAACAAGCAGCTTGAGACTGAATGAAGACCCAGGTAACAGCTCTCCAAGAAAGTCTGGGCTGTCCCTGATGTGACGACCCACCTTCTATGGCTTCTGCTTCCTCTCTGATAAATGCTCACCAGATATTAATTGTCCCTCCTGTGTTGGCAGTGAGTAGAATTCATCTGGGATAATGAATATGGCTCCAGTGATCCAAATTATATTCATTTTCCTGTTGCTTTTTTTACAGGAAACCTCCTATTTGCCAGTTATTGACAGGTTGCCTGGACTGGGCAATGTGACAGATGAAGTTTGGCTGCTGAGTTGTGGCTGGGTAGCCACAGATGAGAGCAGTGGTCAGATGTATGGCACTGCACTGAGAGCTGCTGATACCTCCCGTGCCCTTGTGACATGGCTTCTATCTCTGGTGAGTACATGCAGTGACGGTGCACAAAGTCATTGCTTTCCTTTTGCTTTTCTCACAACTTTGAATTAAGAACAGATCCTTCCTGAAGTTCAAGGGAGCTATAAATAAGTGATGCTCTATTCCATCTTAATTGTCCCTTGCTTCGCACCTTTTTCCCTTCCAAAGAAAACCCCTTTCCCTCCCTTCTCCTATTAATCTGCTGTTAATCTTTTCTCCTGAGGGAAGGAAAAAATCAAACCTTTCCTGTTTTTCCTTCCCCTGTCCCTCCTTGGTCGTTGGCCTCATTCTTTTCCCTGGTTAAAGACATTGGCGTATCAATTCATGCACTCAAGGTAAATTTCACCTTGAGTGGACAGCATGCACAAGGCTTTAAAGTCACTTAACCTCCACTTAAATACTATTAATTGTTAATGATATTCACGCTTCCATTAAAACTTTGCTAACGTTCTGTGATGTTAGTTCAATACTAATGAAAATTACCACTTGAGCAGCCCCAGAGTCTGAATCTTCCATTCAGAAAATAGCTCACGAGCAGCTGAATTGTGAGCTTTCTTCCCTTTACTCCCACATATAAATCCTGCGCTCTGATTTGCAGCAGCTCTCTCCAACGTAGAAGGGTATCTCAGCCTGCAGGGCTCAGTGTTGCCCTGCTGGGACTGTAGGGTCAAGTGTTATAATGGACTTTGTGACTCCTACAAACTGGGATAAAAGCCACAAATTGATTTCATAGACTCGTAGCACATCCGAGGTTCCCAAACAGCTGTTGGATAGCAACGAGAAATGCAGATTCTTTCTTTAATGAAAGAGAAACTCAAGCGTTTTAGACCCAATTCTCATCTCCATCTGTGCAATTCCACTGTCTTGCTGGTTTCCTGGCGTGTGTAAATGAACATATCTTTACTGGTTTTCTTGAAGATATGCTGATTTCTAACAGTGCAGAACATGGTCTTTCAAACATAAGCGTTCCCCAGTAGCAGAATTGCTATGGAAGTTCCTATGCAAAAGCAGTGTTTGAAGCAGTCAAGGACTTGGTAGTGCTATAATGTCACTGTCACTGACCTATGCAGCAGTTTGAACATGCACTCCTGCCCTACGTTAAGAACAGACTTTGAAAGGCTTTGCAGCACTATGATGCCTCCCCAGGCAGTCTCATTCATCTCTTCTGTTTCTTTTCAGCCCAGTTTCTCATGTGTCCCACTCTACTTAGGGCAGCATTATGAGCCAATGAGTTATATGTCCTCCTGAAGTCTTGTCTCTGGCACTAAACCAGTATCTTTAGAAGATGCCATCCTGGGATTGGCAGAAGTCCCTTTTGGATCCCAAACAAGGGGGATCCATATGTATAATGGGAGATGGGATGATATGGGATGCCTCTCACAAAGGAGTATGAGTGAGAAAATCCATCAAAAAGGAATTGCTTTGAGTCTAACTACAATGTGGATTCACCAGATAGGGACCGACAAGGCTTTGACTATTAGTAATCACTTATGAGTGATGAAGGCTTGTTCTAAAGCCTGCACTACATCAGAATGATGTAATCACTTAGCACTGATTTATTTTTTAATTAAGATTGCATTATCTCATTACAGTGAATAAAGGCAGCACACAGCACCACTGTGGCACGAGTGGGCAGTGTTGACAGGAAATCTGCCCTCAATTCTTGCTATGCTTGGGAGGAAATGTGGTTCTTCCTTTCCCATAGTGAAACCGGTGGAAGTCAGTGTGCGAGTGATGGGAGTCCTCGGTGATGAAATAAATCCTTCGACTTAGCAAAGCCTGCATGTTATTCCTATTTAATTTGTTGTTATTGATTTTTCCTGTTGGCTAAACTTCAGCTAATCCACTAATCAAGTGAGAATGCTCCCTGGGTTATTAGACCTTGTGTGGCTCTACTCGAAAGCAACAGAGCAAGATAAGGGGGTTATCTTTGGCCTCTAAATGCAGCCATCTGAGACAAATGAAACTCTGTTCCAATGGATTTACAGGTGCCTCCTGTGAAAATGGAAGGTGGACCCAAAGCTCCATTTCAGCCAGTAGATCTACAGCAGACCCAGCAAGAGGATGGATTGGCTCTGTCTGCTTGTCTCATGCCAACAGATGAATCTCCAACCCAGGACTTGATGCCGATTAAAGAAAGGTTAAAGAAGATTAAAGTAAGCAGCATTTAAATGTGCTAGTTATACAGAACTGCCATAGGCTGTTACCTCTACTTTTCACTAAGAACCGCCCTGGGTATGCCATTTAAGCTCCAATCTGAGTGAGCCAGGATAGAAAAGGGTAAGTGCTGCTTTAAATTAGAATGAAGCCCAGAACTGTGGGAACTGAAGAACTGCTTGCAGCTAATTGCCAGCTCAAGCTGTCCTCGGTTATGTTGATTTTTGTGCTGATGAGAAACCAGCTCTGGTTTTGTTTCTGCTGCTCGTTAACTGTTAATGTGTTTTTGGTGGCTGTGACCTCACTGTGCGGAGATTTGCCTAGATCCAGGAGCCCTATCTTGTCATCTATTGTGCTTTGTGCTGTTATTTCTTTTTAACCACATGAAGAGTGTGACTTATGAGAGGGAATATTGTCTTGCTATTCAACTCCCAGGAGTCAAAGCCCAGAGAGAGGACCTGAGATCCTGTTCCTTCTGTCTTGCTAGACTACAGTGTCTGCGTTGCACAGCAAAACACCAAGCTGAATGGTCTAGCACACAAGCTGAAATGTAGCACATGTAGGTGGCACATTGTAACATAAGGCATGATATGGGCTTGTGCCCTTAGAACGGGGGAGCTTTGAGGTAGCCACTCTGGGCCCTAATTTGTTGGTTCCGCTTTTCAGAGGAGCAGATTTGAACTAGACTGATTCTCTGAGCATCTTGATGCATCTGTTTTGTTTTGCTCTTTGAATACTGCTTGTTAAGTACTGCCTGATACAACATAGGTGTAGATGTCTGCACCAATGGAAGATATCCCAGGCGTATGTGATGAACAGTGATCCTTGCACACCTGTGATCTCCCACAAGTCCCTTGCATGAATAACGTTCCTGTTATGGAATAAACTTAGCTGAGATGCTGGCCACGTGCTTTGTTGGGTATGCAAGTATCTCCCAGCTCACTCAAAGCATCCCTTGTAGCTTTGGCAAACTGGGGCTGGGTTTTCTGTTCCTACCATCACATAATTCTTAAATGGAAGAAGAGGTATTAACATGTTTTAGAAACGTGCATAAACTTCCCTTGCTCAGCTGCAGCAAGCATTTCTTTGCTCGCAACTGTTTGCCCATGAGCAGTAAAGATTGAATTTCCCATGATGTATCATAAAGCCTGGAGTCTGACAGCTGTGGTTCCAGTGCTCACACAAGTAAACGATTGATGCTGGCAACAAATGTCATGATTAAAATACTACTGAAAAAAAAAAATACAACCTCAAAAGAATAAGCAACTTTGCTGTTGATGTTCATCCATCCGTTGGCGAAAGCTGCAGGGTTAATGAGAGAGAGCATCCCTCTGGGCTGGACAAGGGCTTGATGTTGGCTGCTATCTAAGGTGGCTGAATTCAAGAAGTATCATCATAGTATCGTGCGAGTTGGAAGGGACCTTAGAGATCAAGTATTCTGTGGAACAAAGAAAATGGAGGAACAGAGGCTGACCTGCCTTCTGTCTGTTTGCCTTGTTGCTCTCTAATTTCAGATGGGGAGTTGGCCAAAGCATCAGAATTGTTCAGTACTGGCTATGCTCAAAATATGTATCCCATGCCAAGTGATTGAATGAACTTCTGAAGCTGTGAGCTCAGGTTGCTCTGAGCATTTGGTTGGAGCTGGGCAGGGTTAGATCACTGCTTGATAGAATAAGCCATGTGGAGTTTCCAGTCCACATACAAACTGTAAGTGCTGTTTTACTGCCCTGTTTACAGTCATGGACAGTGCTGTTGAGTTCAGCTGGTATGGGGAGAGGTGAATGTGCCGCTCATCCGAATGGTGTTGCTCAAAGCAAGGCTATGTGCAAATGAGGTTCTCTCTCATTAGAAGCTCCACTGGATGTCACTGTGATAACAATGGCTTTTGTCAGTTTTGCTTTCTTGAGGCATTTGTAAAGCTGCTGCTCTTTCCCCAACAGAGATTTAAGTTGATAGGAGCAACCAAAGTCTTTCAGAAATGTCAGCTACAGCAAAGACAGACAGAAAACAACAGCAACTCGCTCTGTCTCCCCTTGAGCTGTTGCAGGAGAGAAACATGGTGGAGTTTACTTTCCTTACTCAGGTCGTCAGTCCTGTGCTGTAGGGTTAATGTAGATTATGTTGATGGTTGAACTGGCTAACAGAAGTCTTCTGTTGTGACACTTACTGGTTCTTGCTGTAGTTGTTTCCTGTGGGCGCAGCATGAATCTGTTACTGTGTTTACCTTCCAAATACAAATGGTCAGGAAAAATAACCGTACCCAAGCATTCTTGATACAAATACTGACTAATGGAAGAGCTCATGATCTCCATCACTGGATCTTTGGTGCTTTATTTTTGCAGGCCTTTACTGCCTGAGCTCTGCTTTCCAGCTGCTGGAATAGATGAGGTAGGGAAGATGCTTTGCATAATTGCTGATTCTGTAGATCTCCAAGAAACATCTATTTTTTTTTTTACCAGAGGTTTTCTGGTTTTCCATCCTGTACGTGGCTTCCAGTCGTTACCTGGTGGGGAGCAGAACTGTGCAGTTGCTTCCAAAACCACCAGTATCAGCTTCTTGCTGAAATTCCCCCTGCCTGAGTGCATGTAGCACGAGAACTTTCCAGTAATCCCCAAACTTGACTGAGATTGCTATTACAATGTGAGAATCGATGCCAGAAAAGCTTAGGAGCTTAGCAGTGCACTTAGCAATTTGCCTAAAGGTTTATCCCACTTCTGTGAAGGAAAAGGAGGCTTAATACGGTTGATTTGCAGTCACTGTAGCTTTCAAGTGCAGGGAAGTGCAATAAAGCAAGCTGACGTACTTGCAAAAGATAAATCTGCTGTATACTTGTAAAGCATCATTTAAAACTGGGCTTTTATGCAAATCCCCTATTAGGGGAATTATATATCATTAGAAGTTGAACAGCAAGATAGATGGCACTTCCTGGAGCTGGATCTTGGCCTTGATGCCATTGGAAAGTGGGAATCAATTGAAAGGCCACATTCTCTTTCTATGCTCAAATGCTTTGTGCCACCCAGGTTTCCAGAGCTGTGTTACCCTTCTCTGAGGCTTTCTTATTAACACAAGATATACAGCCTATCAACCTGCAGTAACTGCCTTTAGAGACGAAGAGTAAACTCACGGAGCATTAAAACCCCAGCTTAGGAATGACATCATCCCCATAGAAGACATTAACTGTGACGTTCCTTGTCAGCAAAAAGAGAACAGTGCCAAAATGACATAGAAATACTTTCCTTGTTAAGCCTTAAAATGCAAACCTTAACCTTGGGGACACAGGAGATGCAGAGCCAGCACTGGTGCTCATGTGCCTCTTCTCATTTGTTTCAATGCCGTGTACTAGATTCTATTGTGCTCTTTACAGTGTTCTGGACCCCGGGGTTCTTGCCCATAGAGTGCTGCCCTAACTCCCCCCAGCACTATATATATTTATATATAAGCTCCAGAGAAACGCTTTTGTTGTACTTCCCAGGGATTCGTTTCTTATGTGCTGCTTCTACAGTCAGTTTCCCTCCTGACTTCCAGCACAAGGACTGTTCTGGCTGCCAGTTAAAGGCAGGTCTACACAAAGTTCCCTCTTTGCTTTTCACTGAAGCAAAGCTCTGTTATTATTTTATGCAGTTTGGACGAAGTATGGATGAGAATTCCAGAACTGGATCCAGGGCACCAAATTTGCCTTGGTGTTGTAACTTGATGCTGTGAAAGTCTTTCCATGGCAAAGGCTGAGCTACCAGGAAGTTGGATGTCGATGCTTGTGCAGCATTCGAAGCAAGAGTGGAAAACAATCTGACAAGCTGAGATGCCTCAGCAGAAGCAGGCAGGTCATGCAAAGAAACATTTTGGGTTCTTCACTTTTGCCTAGAAATGAGGAAGCTCTTTCCAAACTAAACCTTCCCAATGGGACCAGAACCTTCTAGAGGAGAAGGTGAAGGAAAAACAGACATGGGAACGTGACAGGTGAAAGTAATCCTTTCCTTCTGCTCCTCTCCATACAACTCATCCTGTAGATAAAGTACAGCTGTTATTTATATTGAGACTTGCAACATGGCACGTGTTTGCCCCTTGGACCTACAGCTTGTCCAGGTTGGAGTGGTCAAACAGGAGATCTGTTCACCTTGTCCTTTGTTTTCCAAACTTTGCTTGTGTCTGATCTTGACCTGAGTTGGCACGAGGGTCCAGCTTTTGTCTCAGGGCACCGTGAATCTGTTGTGCAGCCTGATAAAGTCATCTCAATAGCTTTGGTGAGAGCACTTACGTACGTCTCGCACGTCATTTGGCTGATGAGTCCATGTGGAGATGAGTCACCTGTGGGTGAGACATCCTGGGGCCTCTTCTATATGCATTTATATAATTGAATCCTGAGCTACACAGCTGTATCTCAAAGGCTTCATGAGGCAGAAGTGGGGAAGTTGACATCCTGGGGCTAGCTGAGCCCTGATAGTTTGTCATTGGTGTTTGTAATTGGAGAGCCTTCACCTTTTGGATGGAGAAAGGGCTGCAGTGACGTCTCTCTGAGTTGATACAGCATGGAAGGCAAAGTTTGGGGAAGAATAAACCCTTATATTCACTTTTCCTGAAGTTTGGAAGCTCATATTTAAATTGTGGCCATTACCAATTATTGCAGAAGACAGCAGTTTAAAAGAACCATCAAACTAATGTGCTCAGCCATTAGTACTGCGTGTGACGGGCAGAGGAGCTAGAAATGACTCTCATCCTATTCCGTGTTTAAGGCATCTTTGTTTATTCAGAAGGGAGGCAAGAGGAAGTGAGATGCATCTTCACGTTGCCTGCAACGCAGTTGCCAGAACTGCACGTTTTCAATGACAAGCTCCTTAATCAGCCCTCCCTGTCCTCAGCCTTTCCACTGCCTGGCATCTTCCTTCAGTGCTTGCCTGTTTCCTGCACTGGATCTGGAGCAATCTGAAGTGAGCATGCAAAATGGGGAAGGAAAGGTGTGGAGAAAACAAACTCTGTGTTAATCTGGGTTGCACCAGGAATACTGCACTGATGTGTTTGGACTCAAGTCAGCGGAGAGAGCAGAAAGTTTGAGGAACATAGAAACACAGAACGGCTTGGGTTGGAAGGGACCTCAAGGATGTTACTGTTAAGGCCTTTGCTAGAATGAGACTGCTGGTGCTTTTCTGCTGCGGTCAGTGGAGCTGAAAGGTAGATGTTATATATGTACAGGATTCACAGTCTGACTTTGGAGGCAGTGGAGGATGCAGCATCATTCTGAGAGGGATTTAGGTGCTGCCTCAGTGAGGGTGGCTGAGCAAGTCTTTGTATTGGAAAGCACTTTGTGTGCAAGGAGATGGAATGGTGGAGTACATCAATTCTTCCTACAGTTCCTGTTTTCCTGCTGTGGCTGGGAAGCAGTCTAGAAAACACGCTGCAACTTGAAAGACTATCTTAGGTCATCTGACAGCAAAAGCTATTTCTTTGTTCTCAGAAATGAGAACAGAATACACTGTAAGCAAGAAGAGGAGCTATTGGATTTGGGGTATTGGATTTGGTCATACTTCTGTATGACAATTAAAGATTCATGCTTTTGCTGTGCACAGCTCCGGTCTTCTCTGAAATGTGCTCATTCTTGTTTCTACTCAGTGTTTTGCTGTGGATTTCCTTCCCATAACTGTCTGGCTTCATCTTGGTAATGCTGTCTGAAAGCAAGCAGTGGCTCTGGGGCTCTTTTTAATGTTCTTCAAAGAACGATGTGTTCAATCCTAGCTGTGATGCAAACTGATATATGTATATTTTTTCCCTACTGTTTTAAGGGAGGAGGAATCAGAACTTCTCTCTCCTCTTAGAGAAGGATAATTTTGGGCCAAAATGAAGAATACCCATAATAGGATGTTGCAGACCCTTCCATTCTTGCTCTTTCTGATGGCAGCAATATGCATGGAGGGGGTATTAGTGCTGTAAGAAACTTCATTTACTACATTTGGAGGGTGGTCATGGAGGTGGTGATGAAGTGATTTGGGGCTTTGAAGCATGTCAAAACCTGAGTCAGAGTATCCTGAGGGCTCCCATAGCTGTTGCTGGCTGAGTGTAGGGTACCTTTTCTCCCTGGTGTAATGCCTGCACTGTGAGACACGAGATTAGTTGAACATTTTGCAGAGTCTTACAGAAAAGGCATTTCTGGGTAAGTATTGATGCTGCCTCTTTACTGTTCTGCAGTGTGCATGGGGAGGGAGTCTCCTCCCTGCTAAGAGACAGGTCAGCACTCAGATGATGCATCAACTAGACTGGGGGGGGGGGGGGGGGGAGGGCTTTGTGAACTGCTGTGTCTGCACAGAAGCTCTACAGCTCCTGTAATATTGTTGGAGGCATGAAACAGATAAACCAGCCCCGAGGTGAAACTGATGCAGTTCTCCTGCCTGCCCCATCTTTGTGGATGATCTTCCCCATCTCTTTGTGGAACGTTGAAAGTAGCACCAGAGATGAAGCTGGCTTAGAGTTAAATAGTGTCAAAATCACCAACGTTGTTTTGGGAGGAATAGGGTCATTCAGCTACCTGGGGAGGATCACCTGTGCGTTATGCATCAGGTAGGGCTCATCTCAATATTGTGAGAACAGCCTCAATGCAATTCTCTGCTAACAGCATGGGAAAGCTGCTTTCTTCCTATACGTTGCATGGGAGGGTGGTCCCAGGAATGATCCTCCACTCACGTTTTGATGAGATTAGACAAAAATGGGCTGTCACACTGTGGTTGTCTGCGTGTATTTTCTTACCCATGTGAGAAAAATGGATTTCCTGGGAGATCTAAGACTTTTCAAGCTTCATTTCCTGCTGCTTTGTGAAATCTCATTCAGGTTGGCTGCTAGAAAACAGAGTCTGACAGATCATAGAAACAATTTCCTGTGGGTTTGGTTCCCTAAGAGGTGTAGCCATGTCCCTGCTCTGATGGGGGTAGGCCAGTCATTCAGCTGCATGCTTGCCTTGTGTCACGGCTGATCTACAGCTTGCAATGTGAAACTCTTTAAAGGTCAGCTTTACTTTGGGGTTCCCAGCTTGTGTCCTGTCAGTCTGGGTGATTACAATGAATATCTCCATGGAAATATTGGCTGGAGTTGCTTTGGCCACATTTATCCCTTATCTTTTCTCTCTTGGAAGCTTATTGACTTAAGGCACGCTTAAGGAGCAGCTCGAATAAGTAAAGACTGGAGTCTTGCTACGTTTGTGTTTTGAAAGGCTTGTTTCATCCCTCTGTGCTGACTGCACAATGCCAGCATTGCCTGCAGAGTTGGCATCAAGTATTGGAACAAGAGAGGATCTTCCACTTCCTTAAACCAATGGTTTTCCTCTGTTATTTTCCACTGCGATCAAGGCCGACAGACAACGAATTGCAGGACAAACCGCAACTTGACAACCTTGTCTTCCAGAAGCTGCACTCCTTTCTGGGCTATGGCCTTGCTTATGAGGCATTACGGTCACAGCAAATTCTCGTGAGTGACAGATCCTTAAACATCCTTAAACTTGCACTTGGGCAGGTTGCTTGCTTGGCTGCCCAGAAAATGGATGAGAAACAAAACAAGGTGCTGAGATTGAAAAATGCCACATTTCTTTAATGCTGTGACCTAAATGCCAGAGCCTTTTGCCTATTCAGGAGTGAATGACACGATAAGACTTACATGTATGTGCTACTAGTGCTGATATGTGAACATGGGGGGAAAAATGTTCTGTTTTGGTTACAGTTGCATAGAAAATAAGATTCTTTCCCCGTCCTTCAGTTTGGTTTGTTTATTAGAGTATTTGCTTTACAAAACTCTCCTCTGCTGGATGCCCAGCATAATCATGGAGAATCAAGGCATGGCATGCAGGTAAGAACTACCTTCCATGTGTTTCAGGCAGTGGAGGAGGTGTTTGCAGCGCTGAGCAGGTTTTACAGGCAGACTGTTGGAGCTGATGAAAAATGCTTCCCTAATGGCAGTGACATTGAGGCCTGCAGAGACACTGACAGCAAGGTAAAAGAAATGAATAAGCTGGTCACGTTTAAATGACCTGGAATATTTCGGTCTTTATGTTGGGTACAAATACTCCAAGTATTTTTCACTCCAACTGGAATGTATCAGCTGAATCTCTTGTGTCGTCGGTATTGTTGTACTGATTGCTCTGAGCTGTGAAAGGTCCAACTATGAAATACACAGGTTGAAGAAACTGCTGCAGAAAGGTGCAGATAAGGAACAAGAGAGAAGTTCTGATAAACCGGAGCCACATGACTGATAGTCAGCGTGCAGCGCAACTTGCACATAACTGATGTTCCAAGTGCTGTCTTCCTTAGCTACTCCAACAGTCTGTGTTGGAAATAAATCTGTTTGCATTAACCCAGAGGAGGAGAAGTTTAAGGGAACTTGAATTACCTCATCTTTCCCTTTGTTTAGGAATGCGTAGCAAAGCGTACAGGACTTGTACCCGTGTTTGATGGATAACTTTGGTAACTCGTCCTTTTTAGCTTCTATGCAGCACCACGTGGCATGTGTGATCTGACAGAGTTCATCTTCAGTTAGAACTGATGCAGGGAGACGGAGATATGTTATGCTCTTTCTAAATAACCAGCAAGTTTGACTGGTGACTGATTGTAGTTAGCACATAGCAGGCTTGCTCCTGGAAGATACCTGAAGGCCACAGTTATTTGTTGGAGATATCGGGCACCTGGCACAGTCAGGAAGTACCTCGTGTCTTCATTACAGTTCCTCATTGTGCCTTGGAAGCGGGTCCATACAGAACATGGCACAGCAAGGGCAGGATGCTCAGTGAGGAAATGGCACACCAGGAGACGAACACAAGGCAGGGTGCAGTCAGGTGTTTCCCAAGTAAGAAGGGCAGAGCGGGTCCAGCAGCAGTAAGTGGGGTCAGCCAAGAGTCCATAGGGACCAGGTCAAGCCAGAAAGTCAAGTCAGCAAGTTAGGATAAGAGCCAGAATCAGTGATGTATGAGGCTGGGCACAAGAATGCCTGCAACAATGCTCAGTGGTCAAAGCCAAGTGCCTGGCTCCCAAGCTCAGAGAACCAGGCAGTTGCTGAGGCTTTTCAGTGTTGAACAGCTGCAGTATCAAAACTGGCCTGGAGCCCAGGCAGCACAACCCTGGGGACTATCAGAGCTGCTTCGAAAACGTGCTTCCTTGCTGGCTGCTGCAAGCATTTGGTTAGTATCAGGAGAGCTTGAGCTAGATGAACATAAAGAAGAGGAGCTTTTATTCCTAATTGGACCTCTTTCTTATGATTTAAGTAAATCTATAACTTCATTTATCATGATATTATAAGCCCTGTTATGTGTTTATGGGGGAGTAGCACTTCATTTAAAGCGACCAGCAGTGATGAATTCATTTGGCATTCAGTGCAGACATAAAGCTTGCTGCTGGCGATAGCGTTGTGTGTCTTCACACCCAGGAGAACCAGGCACAAATCTGAGGCCAATACAATCGTGCTTGTCTGATCTGCACCTGGGAGAGTTATTACCCACGGTCTGTGAAGCACCACGTAACTTTCTGGTGTGAACCACGTGCTTTTTGAAGCAATATGTTTCTTTCAGTAGGGAAGTCCAGAGCTCCGAGCTATTTGTTGTCCTCTAGGTTATAGACATTCAGTACCTACATCTGTATGTCTTTGTTTGCCAGGATGAGCTGAATTGGATTCACCTGGCAAAGAGAAGTTCAGAATGTAAATGTGGGGCAGCTTCTGTCTTCTTGAGCCCTTTTTTGATGTTGATTTTTTTGGCATTTTTTTAGGTATAAAAAAAATAACTCGGTCTATTGCAATTTAGCCATCTTCCTGTAGCATGCAAAGTTAAACAGTAGGAGTGATGCGCTTTATTCCCTGCCCCAGAGAACATGCAGGTTTTTACTAGTAGGTTTATGTGACAAAAGGCACGACTGTATCAGTAATACATAATCAATGTTCAATCACAGCTATCATACTTATTATTCAATCTGAAGGTAAAAGCCTACGGTGCTGAACTGCATGTAAGCACAGGAGGAAAGCCTCTTTATAGCTCTGACAGCGTGGGCAAGGCATGGGAATTAAAGGTGAGCAGAAGGAATGCAGCCGTGTGGTCATCGTGGACTTGGAAGCATTTTGGCTTGTTCTTCCCCTGTGCTCTTTGCTGCTCAGGTTGCCATGGTGTTGCTGTTTGAAACCTTCTCCCGAAGATCCCCAGCTTCCCATCGCGTGCTGCAGCTGGAGCTCAGCTCTGGGCTGGGTACCCGTGGACTCCACCTGCTGTGCTCTCAGCGTGCTGTGCTGCTCTCCAGCTCAGGTGAGGTCTAGTTTTCCTTCAGATGGTGCTGAGGGGAAGATCTGTAACTGTACTGAAGTGAAGAATCACCTGGTACTGCAGACATGGGGAAGGGGGGAACAGATTTCTGAGAGCATCACATCAGTGCTTGTATCTTTCCCCAAAGAAAGGATAGGAAGAAACAGCACGAGGTCTCTTATCTATTCCAAGTGCTGAATATCCCCCAGTTGGATTTTTAGCTCTCAGTATGTTTTTGTCTCGATCATTTTTCCTCTGCAGAGGCTTTCCCAGATTCCAATGCTCTGAGCTCCAGGTTTAGGCTCATGCAAATCAGTTTCCATGGGTTTTTCTAGAGGTTTAGCTGTAGATACTCCAACCTCTCTTCCTCAGTTGCCCCCATCCCATCTCTTCTGGGACCTCAGTTTTAACTTGTTCTTTAGGAGCATGTGCCAAAGGTAACACTGATCTGGCCATCCTGTAACTGACATTTCAGCGATGGCTTAACAGGCAATGCGTGTCACAGTTTGTCAATAGAAGGCAGTCTGAGATACAACAGCAAAAAAGAGGAGGCAAACAAAAACGATATGGGCTCCCTGATGTCAAATCCCAAAGCCTTTAACATCAGACACCAGCGCTTTCAAATATTTCCCTGTGCTAAGTCTTCATTGTTTTCCATTTGTGAAGCAGAGGTCGTGAAACCTGTCTCAAAGCGTGTATAGCAGGTTATTAGTTGCTAATGTAACATAACCCTAGAACAACAAGCAATATACTAGCAGCAAAACGTAGAGATGGCTTCTGATATACGGTCACTGGTGATTTCTTTGGAGCCAGTAAGTTCTCCTGAAGGGTTTGCGTATGACTCCATAGTGAATACAGGCTACCAGTCTCTACTGGGGGAAGTTCTAGGCAGACTGAGAGAGAAACAGGCTTCCTTCTGCTTGGATGGTAGACAAATGCAGACCTGCTTAATTAGAGAGAAATTCTGCAGCCTTCCTACTGAAAACTGCCTCAAAAATGGGACTGCAGTTGTCTCAGTGTTGTACATGCTGGTAACTGGAGAAATGAAGGAGGACGACAGAAATGAGTAAGAAAACCATCAAATCACCAGTCATTAAGAGCTGACAGGCAGCAGATCTGCTTCAGTGCTCCCAACCTTTACCATTATTAACATTTTGTATGAAGGACGATTAATTTCAGCTGCGAACCGCTCTGAGAGATGGAAGATTGGATTTTATTTTTTACTCTTAACTTGAAAACTTTAAGATGATTATTTAAAATATTTTCAGGCCGTTTCTCCATTCTCTACCTGTTCCATGTTTTATTTGTGTGTGTTTGTCTTACACAGAAAAAGTGCCTTTTTCCTACGCGTCAGAGACTGACAAGGTGCTGGCATCAGGTGTGAGAGGGCCTAAAGGAATTTGCACCTTGCAGAACAACATTGGGCCATCTGACCTGCAGCTGGCTGGTACGACAGACTGCAGTAACATCAATGCCATCTACTGCACGAGCCACACAGAGCCTCTTGTCTACCTGTCCCAGCAGGACAGCTGTGTGCGCAGGGAGCTGTGCCTCTGGTTTGGAGGGAGGGCTGCTGATGCAGCACTGCGTGGTGGTATCCTGGCTCCAACTTCCAGATGCAACAGAACAAGGTGAGGGTGCTGGCCTGCGTGTCTTTGAGTGACAGTAGTTCTCCCAGGCAAAGCGATGCGGAGGACAGACAAGCATGCAGTTGGTTTGCTTTGTCTTTATTGGCCTCTTCTGCTAAAGAGAACAAGAGCAAAGGATGGAGTCTGTAAAAGCACGTCTCTCACAGCGCTCGCTCCCATAGATATGTCAGGTGTGGGATTCCTGCAGTTGCCTCCCATCAGTTCTTCCCTGGAAGACCTTTAATTCCTACACGTGCAACACCTGGACCCCTTTCTGTGCCAGGAGTGGCTGATCAGCCTGGTTTGCAAACTCTTTCAGCTCTGCCTGGTGTTGGAAAAAGGCTGCAAGGTTGCGTGCCACTGAGCAGCCTGCTCTCCAGGAGCAGCTTTAGCCTTTGTCCTTTTCATATTAACAGATTGGAGATAAGGAGCTTCAGATGGAAAAGGCTCTTTGGGGGATTATGACAGAAGTGTGTGTGAGAATGAAGGATGGTTTATAAACTCTTAAGCAAATTAGTATGAAGAAAAGCAACTTAGGAACTGGTGGCGTAGCAGTGGGGTGCCAAGAAGTTGAAGGAACTGGAAAGATTCAAGAGTCTGGAATCTTGCTCTTGTAGCTGCAGAAGGAGCTGGGTTATTAAGAAGCTGTTAATCCATCATGCACCCTTCAGCAATATGTGTCCTAATGTGCATAACTACAAGGAGGCAGGCTGTAGCTCCCAAGGGCTCACATTTCTTTTCTAGATAGCCAAAGCTCTCTAATGTTTCTTATTCTTAGAGTTGCTTGGTTTCTGATATTGGTGGTCTGCCATAAAGTCTGCAGTT
Source organism: Excalfactoria chinensis (assembly GCF_039878825.1). NCBI lineage: Eukaryota > Metazoa > Chordata > Aves > Galliformes > Phasianidae > Excalfactoria > Excalfactoria chinensis. Next base: position 1,561,935 of record NC_092838.1, on the reverse strand, counting down.
GGCCTTCCTCAGCACAGCAGAGGTGCATGCATCAGGGAAAAGGAGAAAAGCTTCTGTTCTGCTCTGAAGTCAGCACTGAGCAGCCCTTGCACACTGTCTGCAGCTGCAGGAAAGCAGAGGGGAACTGGATCAGTACCCTGGGGATACTCCTGGCAGTATTCCTTCCCAGCACTTCCTATGGTGTGAAATGATCCTTTACTTCCTGACGACCTCGCTACTTCCCAGATGGAGTCTCTAAGTTAAAACCCAGGAATCTCACTCAGTCCTACGAATCCTCTTCCTAAATGAAGAGCCCTGCTGTGCTCAGATGTCCCTTTCTTCAGTCTGCTGCAAAGACACATCAGAGTGGGCTGTCCTGCACAAGTCAAAGAGGCACATGTATTATTTTGGCTTCTGAAAGACACCCCTTGGGTTCCTCCAGGCATAAGTGGATCTGGGCCTCAAAGCATTTGGCCTCCAGTGCTTTATCAAAAGATTTGGCTTAGGGCTTCAAGGACTTTCCAACAGCTGTGGTAATATGAAACGGAGACATCCTTTCCTGGCTGCTCTACGGGGCTGTGTAATAATCGTGTGGAGTGCCAGCCTCTGCACCGGGTTTTTTAGGCCTTAGGCATCTCCTTTTAGCTGGTCCAGAGCGATGCTACGTTCTAGAAATGTACCCATCTGCTAATGCTGGCAATTTGGCCTGTTGGGAGATCAGAATACGAGCTGTATCTCAGAACTGAGTTTGTCAGATTTTACTTGCAAATTACTGGTTGCTTCTCTCAGTCTCCTGGAGCGAACAAGCAGGATGAGCTCCAGCCAGCTCAGTAGCAGGGGAGCGAGGCAGACAGGTTTGCCTGAACAGCCTGCCCTTCACAGACCTCGCCAAGCTGCTGTGCAGGCTGCAGTTTGCATCCCAGTCCCTGGCTTTCAGAACTACACCTTATGTGCTATGATTGGGTTTTTCTGGGTATGCAGGAGTGTTGGGAGGCTTCAGTGCAATGAGCATCTGTGACAGACTGGATGGTGCTTGTTACCCAACATGAAGTGGCAGAGGAGTGCTGTGATTGATTTAAAACCACTTAAGTTCTGGCTGAAGAACCAAAAGTAAATAGCAGCTATGATTATGATTTATCTGTGGGGTAGGAAGGACGCTGGTAGTGCAGCCTGAGGTATTGTTTTTATTCCTAAACTGGCTACTTTGTGTTAGGTTATTCTATTGAACAAAGAGAGTCTCAGAGGGAGTAATAGAAGAGATGGTCAATTGGAGAGGTGCAGCTCATGTCATTGACAGGGGGTTGAAATGGCTTTTCCATTACGGCTTTCCTGTCCCTGGGTCTGTTGCAGAAGGTGGGTTGGACTAAGAACCCAGCATGACAGCTTTTAATATCTATTGTTTTTCTTTAGATCTCAGAGTCCTTCATCAACTAGAGCAGAAGCAGATGAAGAGCAGGTTGATCTCCTGGGCGTGGTGCAGTCTCTGCCTCCGGCGATGCTCATCTCACCTACCAATGGTTTGTAATAGGGAACTTCTCTTAAAGCTTTATGGTTCTGCTCTGCTGACAGTCACCTCACTCCAGTGCAGCCATTTCAGGACATTCTGCCTTATTCAGTGCTGTGACCTGGCCAGGTCCGGAGCCAGGAGTGAATTTCTAGTGAAATGCTGTTGCCTAAAATGAAGTGACAGAGAAGTGTTGTCACATCATCCTCCTCATGGGAGCAGCTGCTTGAGTCCCGTAGGCTGCTTAGGTTTCACTCAGAAAACACACACACGAAAACTCCCACGACAGATTTGTGCTTGTAGGGGGGCTGTTTGTCAGGGAACTATCGTGATTACCTAACGGTGTCCTTAAACTGCTTGCTCAACTGATCAGAAATCAACTCGAGACCAGCACAGGCAGCTGAATGTAATAGGATGTGAAATGTTAAGACTTCATTCAAGCCAGGACTGACTATCAGGAAAGAAAGCATGTAATGGGACTAACATTAACTAGCTATCACCTGACTGCTCTATCCAAGTGCCCCTTTTCCCTTTGTAGGAGGAATCTTCTAGCTTCTAAATTCCTACCTAGCTAGCAGCAGCTTAACTGTGCTCAAAGGAGCCTGCTAGGGCATTTGGTGTTAGGACTGGCCATGAAGGATCTGAGAGGTGTCTGCTGTAGATGGGTCAATGTGATCCTCTGTAGTTGGGCCTGTTGTAGCAGATCTCAGGTGCAGGTGATTCTGAGGCTGTGCAATCAGAGCATTGCTAACGTGTCTCTACTCCCACAGTTGAAGAGATTTCCATAGGAAGAAAGGGGAGGGGGACAGATATCAAAAAGAAAAGGAGGGTGTGGAAAGTCAGCAGCTGTGAGGGAAAAGATGACTGGAGGAAAATGGGATCGTATTGACTTAAAGTGAAGGTAAAGAAAACCGTATTGCTAAAGGAAAGAAGTTATGAGAAAGGAATGGAAACGTAAGATGAAAAGAGGGGAAAGTGAAAGGGAAAAAAATGGGAAAAGGAAAGAAAGTCTTACCTTTGAGGTACAGTCTTTTGTTTAACTGGGCATGTTAATTCAAGTAGCTTGGCATACAGCCACTGGCTCCATGTTATTTGGGATTGCTATTGATGGCAGCTGGTTGCTGCTGATGGAATGACTCACATTTTCTGCCTCCCCTTCCTTTTATGGCTATTAATGATTCACATTTGATGTGGGCTGCCGAGTTATACTACACCACGTTCCATCTGTATTTGGGCTCAGGAAATCACTTTCAGGCTTTTCTCCTTGGATAACCATTGTGACTCTCAAAGAGAAGCTGAGAAACCGATCTGGGAGCAGACACCCTGTGGTGTGTTAAGGGAAGGAAACATTTACTTATTCCTTCTATTAGGTCTCCAGCAGCTTCTCTTCTATTGTTCCACATACAAATATGCTTATACACCCAGTAAGAAAAGTTCCATTGACCCTAGCAGATTTCCCGATCAGTTTGGGATGTGTGCATGTGGAAAAAAAAAGTTTGTTTTCTTTAAGTGTTACCTACCAGAGATGAACCCAAACCTTACCACAGGCAACCCAGAATCTCGTGGACACACAGCCATTGTGGGGACTGAGAGCACAGGTAGCTCAAAGATAGATGAGAAGCTTGTCGATGGCTGGATAGACTTTATGAGACAGAATGTCTAGAGTAGATGATTCACACAGAGATTACTGATAATGCCATAAGCTTTACTACTGATTTTGGCTTCTGATAGCAGCCATTATAAGATGGATAGAAGAAATAAATGATGAAATGCGGTGTCTCCGTCTGGGATGTGCTTCAAGTAGGATCTGGCTGCTGTGAGTTTCTTTGCAGTAATAGCACAGCTTCTATGGCAATAATACGCTGCTTTTCTTACCTTCTCTTTGATCTAGGGAACATCATTTTGACAGTGTCACCTCTGGTATCTCCTCATGCGTATGGTAATGTGATTTCGATCTGTACTCATCGAGGGTTTGCTCTGCAAGGAGTCAGGCAGCTGCAGCTTTCACACAAGCAAGCCATTGCGTTGTGCATGACAGCGAGTCAGGTACTGGACATGATGCACCACTCGGTTGTATGAGCTGGGTTCCCGTTTCTGTAACTTACTATGTTGTGAGTTTATGGATGTGTGAGCTGACACTCCTTTAACGAGTGTTCTCAAGGACACTCATCATGTCTTTACTGGCTAGCCAGCACTCATGTTCTCTGTATTCCTCAGGGTGCTGTTCTGGTTACTTTCAGTGCTGATGGTTTGGTTTCTTTCATTAGTAAGAAAATCTCGCTGGACCTAAGCATAAACAGGCTTCCTTCTACTAAAGCAAACGTTAATTTTACCATTGATCTCAAAATAAGAAAGAACAGACAGTAACCTCATACATGAAGATAACAATTTCTGATCTTCAAACCTGCATTCAGGGAGAGCAGCCTTTGTCTAACAGACTGATGTACGGTTATGTGCTTCACAGTCCCTCTGGGTCTGCTTATGGCCTTTCAGCATGAAGTAGTCCCTTAATTTAATGCATTCAGAAGGCTTGCAAGAAGAGCTTTCCTGTAGTCGAAAATAACCTTTTTTTTCCTCTCAAGCTCTGAGTAACACGATAGATTTACTTGAGTTAGAGTGAAGTTGGCGTTTTGACATGTCAACCTAAGGAAATGAATGATCATAAATGCAAAAATACAGTTGAACTTGCATGCACAGAGGTCCAGTTCTGCACTGTGTTCCTTTACTTCAGATGTTCATGCTTGGAGTTGTTTCCTATGTTAATAAGGAAATGTGTCATTCTGCAAACTAAGCTGTGCACAAAGCCCTTCTTTTCTGCTTGTTCTCTAATCAAGCATGAGGAAGGACACTTTCCCTGCCCATAATATCTTGTAGAATAAAAGCAATGCCTGTTTATGGAATACAGCAGCAAAAAGGGGCAGATATCTGGGGCGTGATCCTAAATGGCCATTTTAGAAGATAGCAGGAGCAGAAATTATTGCTTTCATGTGTTCTCTGGTGTGAAGTGTTTCAGGACTTGGGGCTCAAGGTTGTTTTTGAATGAGTATTGTAGGACACTACCCCATATTCTGTGGTTATAACTGCTGTGGTTTTTGTCCAGCCCGGTTGTAGAGCAAAACATTTTATGTCAAATCTTTTCATGAGATTTAAGCTAAATTCCCCTGCCTTGTGAAGAGATGACAAATGAACACCTGGTTAATGGCTGCTAACGTGGTTCAACTGGTGTGCTCTATCTTCGTGTGCCATTGTAACTTAACTGTTTGCTTGAGCTCTATAGTGATTAAATCTGGGTCTAGTAGTCTAATCTGGTCCTTGTTATTTCAGATTGCTGTATTTTGCCCTGGCAAGATTTCTGGTTTACCTGAGAACGGCTCTGCAAGAGGAGAGCTTTCTGCTGCACCACGCGTGCACTCCCTTGTCCTGTTGCTGAGAAAGGAGGATGCGAGTCGTCATGTTCTCGCGTTGCTGAGAGGTAACTTCACTTCTCAAACCTCAGCAAAGGAGGTTTGTGTTTCAGAGCGTACGCGCTGAAGGTTAAAAGCTTTGCCAAATGTGTTACACTGCAGGAAGATTTATTGAGAATGTTGGGCCTGACAGAATTTCTCTCCAAAGAAAACTGTGACCAGCTCTCAGTGTTCAACACCCCCCTTCCTGACTGTGTGTGAACACGGGTTGGGGAAGATGGAATGATAGAACTGCTTTCCATGAGACAAGTTCAGTATGACCCCACGTAGATGTCTCTGTCATGGATCTGTGGTCAGATGAATGAAAAGACTTGATAAGGGTGGTTTTCATGTCAGACTGCATCTCAGAGCTTTGTGTTCCTCATGCATTCTTGTTTTGTGCACAGGACTGATGAATGAACTGGCAAAGCAAGGCCTGCTTGGTAACAAACAGAGCAGCCTGCCTGCCACAGCCAGGCTGGATCCCTTCATGTGCTTCCATGTGGCCCCTCACACCGAGAACTTGCAGGAGATGCTGGGTAGGTAAAGGCTATGGGAATGCATATTAGTGAGGGTGTGATTCTGCCCCTTGCATGTGTTTCTTTATCCAGCTGTGCTGAGCTGTAGCATCACAGTGAGGCGCTGCCCAGCAGAGAAATGGTGTGTTCCTTTTGCTAAACAAGAGTGGATGTTTGCTTATGGGCAGTCACCACATTTCTTTGGATGGTATCTCTGGGCAGGAGGAAACTTCAGTGCAGTTCCAGACCCGTGTAACATTCCTCTGGATTTCTTCTGCAACCGAATATTTGCTTCTGACCCTGAAATGGAGCAAGTAGTCCTGCTGACGCTGGTTGGGATGGATGCTATCGGCAGTGCTGGGGAGCTGCTTTGCCAGATCCTTCTTCCTGGGAGCATTAATCAGACTCAGAATGCAGGTGATTGTAGGCAGCTCTTGGGGAGGGCTGTAGGGGTTGGTCAGGAAAGTTGAGCCCATCTGGCTGCTTTTATCACAGCCAGAAAGCTATGAAAAAAGGGGATAAATGGGAACTCGAGCCAATGATTCTTTATTTACCTACCTGAGGTGCTGACAAGTTTGTCATGGCTCGTTAATGGGCAAGGCCACTTTCCATCTGACACGGGCAGACATTTTCTTCAGAGAGGGTCAAAACAGTTGAGATGTGTGCCAAGCCTTTTATGTTTTCCCTGCCTTCTAAGCAGTGAGAGATAATGCAGCTGTGCAGGGAAGGCACAGCAGCAGCAATTCAGAAGTCACAAATTCTATTATTCCTGGTCCACTGACATCCTTTGTGATCAGCAGCAAGGCAGCACACCTCGTAATGCTTCATTTCCTCGTGCACGGGAGGAATGATGATGCTGTCCCGTGCATTAAATGCTTACGAATGATGAGTGCTGTCAGGTGCTAACAAGATGAAGATTGTATGTAATTTCATGATGCGGATTGTATTAGTGTGCAGTAATGTAGTCACTGCCCTAATAAAGGGTGGAAGTCTGGCATACTGTCTGCTCTCTTATTCTATGTCCTCTTCTCTTGAAGTGAGACTGTTCAGTGAGGTCTGTATCACAGTAGGCAAAGAGGAGATTCCAGATAACAGAAACTTCCAGCAACCTGAACTCATGAGTTGAGCATCTGAATATTATAGAATCATAGAGTTGAGTTGGAAGGGATCATTAAAGGCTGTCTGGTCCAACTCCCCTGCAGTGAGCAGGGTCACCCACAGCTCTGTCAGGTGCTCAGAGCCTGGTCCAGCCTGACCTTTAATGTCTGCAAGGACAGGCACTCACCGCCTCTCTGGGAAGGCTGTTCCACTCTTTTACTCCCATTATCACACAAAAAAAGCCTCGTCTTCTTACATCCAATTAAACCTCCCCTCTTCTGAATGTCTTGTTACATTGGAAATAAGACCACTTTACCAACAATGTTAAGTTGCTCTAGATACAAATCAACATTAAATTGTGGTTTATTCTTATTTTCCCAGTTTATTTCTGTATCTGCATTACAGTCTATTTGGGGTCCAACAAGGGAGTGAAGTCAAAGCAACTCTGAGACTTGTAGTCTAATAAATTAGAGCACTTGTCTCCAAAATTGCTATGACTTCTATGAGACGTGTGCTGTCAACTGATACTAAAACATTTCCTTTGGCTTGCAGAAGAACCTGATTCAGGGTTTGAGCTGCTGGGTCTCAAGTGGTTGCCCCATCTCACTCGACGTCAGGCAAAAGAAATAACCCCTTTTGAGGTTGGAGATGCTCCCTGGCAAAGAAGCCTTGATACACTGATGTCTAATCCAGTCCTTGTGTGTGCGTTACGGCGGATCAATGCCTTCCAAGTCCTTGAAGATGCATTAAAGAGATTAACACGGTGCAGGGAGGAGCTAAGCAAAAGTGATGGTGCTCTGCAGAGAGTAATGGCCATGACCCCAGAGGTAACATTCAGACAAGCCATCCTTTTCTTCACAGAGAAGGATCTTGTAGCCGGTAAGACATGCCTTCATTGTTTGCAGTGTTCTTAGATACAGGGTGTATGGGTGCTTATTGAATTGAGATGGATAAACCCTTTTCTGTTGTTTTTTCTAAGGCACAGAAAAACATAATAATTGGGTTTATAATATTCACTTGGCTATGTGATCAGGGATATTGAATCTGCAGGACTGAGGTCATCTGCAGGGTGGCCTATTAATATAACACATGGCCTGGTTCCCTTTCTGAAGATTTCAAGGTACTTCAAATGCTTAACAGACATTGCAGCAATTACCAGGACCAGTAAATAATATTCTGTATACTATCTCTCTCTATATAAGAGAGAATCTGGGAAATAGAGGCCGTGATCTATCGCACTGACATGTGGGCATGTCATTGTGATGCTGACTTCTTCAGCCTAGATGCCCTGAGCTTGCCCTGTGCTCAGGGAGATGAAGGTACTTCCAATCTGCAAGAGCTGAAGAAAGTAGATTTCCTTGTATTTCTTTTTATGCTGGAACAGAGTGAACAGTTCACGAGGAATGGAGACCTCAGTTGTCAAAACTTGTCAGACTTCAATGATACGTGCTAGCATTGATCTTTCAGCACTGAAAACCTGCTGGTTTCCTCCTGTACCAAGAAATGTGTAGCCCACACCTCTTTAAATCCTTGTGCAGACTGAGATGTTATTCATATTGGATACTTCTGACCAGCAGGGTATGAGCTCCCACTGTTTTCTTCCAATGTGGAATACACTGAACTGTCACCTAAGCTCTTGGGGAAGCTTCACTCCTTCCCCCTGAAGAGAAACAGTTCTGAACCTGATGGTTTCTGATTGTTCAGACACGTAGATAAATGAAGATTGTAATAACACCACATATCAACTGAGAAGGAATGGCGGAGTTCCATAAATGCATTCATGCTTTGTAATTTATAGTTCTCCTATATTTCCTCCGAGGAAGAAAGGTCCTTTGTTGTCAAGACGAAGTTGGATGCTTGTGTCAAACACACTGAACTTGTGTAGTGCATTATAACAAACTGGCTTTGCTGAATGGAAAGAGGAAAATGTGGTGTCAGGGGAAAACAAACCCTCATTCTAGTATCACAGAAGTCAGATCTGGCAGTGACAATCACATCTCACCTCTCCCACCACAGCACAGCTGTGTCTTCTAACTGTGACTTGGCAGTCTTTGCTGTCACTTCTATGAGGTCACTATGGTTTTTGTTCCTCCTGTTTCTGTTGTTGTGGGAGGAGTGGAAGGGTCTTTGTGCTGGAGAAACAGCTCTGCAGCGTTTTGTAGCTACTGAAAGGTCTGCCGTTTCCCATGCTAAACAAAACCGCTTTCCTTAACCCCCACCTCCCAAACAGTAAAGGTTCTTCATCTGTGGATCCACAAAATCACACCTTCCTTTTACAGATCCAGAACACCGCCCGGCTGCCAAATACCTGCCACCGCCTGGCAAGGCATCCAGGGCCAGAGGTAAGGTCAGAAGGATGCACCAGTTGCATCTTGAATAACTATTTTATGCTCCTAAAATAGATGGAGGAAACATTGTAAGTCAGAGTCATCAAAATGGGATGGTAAACCTTTGGTTAGACATGGTTATCCTGGGCAATTAGTAAGTAAAGGTTGGATGACCCCACTTGGTGCTGGGGGGTGGTGCTGCTGTTGCCAGAATCACCTTTATTCTGCAGTTCATTGCATGCCTCGACCACCTACCTGTGGCTGGTGTGGAACATAGAAGAGAAGGGGCAGTGGGAGCCTAGAGAGGTGTTGGTCTTCATTCCCTGATGACTGAGAGCATCAGACTGAAGGAAGCATTTTTACATGGGCTTTAGTTACGGCTCACTTACACCTGACTCCAGAACGTACACAGGTAGACTTACCCGCATCTATCTGCTTTTCTTGCTTAGTGGAAGAGACCCAGAGGTGCCACGCAGAATCACTGTTTGCCTACTTGCACGCAGGTGAGAGAAGAGCACAGTGAGAAACATGGTTGGGTTTTGTGAACTGAAGTCATGTAGATGTACCAGCCAAAAATAAGTGGATTATATCGATGTTTTCCTTGGGCTGGAATGCTGGCAGTGATTTGCATTCTCTTTTCTATACATGACAGGAGATCTGGTATTTGCTTCTCTTCGGTTGACGCTATTTTAAGCCGCGCTCACATATAAAGTGTTTTACATAAATAGTGTATAAAATAAATACAGTACTGTGACTCAGTTACATCATCAAATCAAAACTCGTGTAAATAACTGCGGGGAGAGCTGTGGAGTCATTGGCTGTAGGAAAGGATCTAAAAATATTGCATGTATGTAACAAACAGCAGGAAGATGGGGCAAGTCCAGGAGGGCTGCAGAACAGCCGGAATCGGAGGTGGATGTGTCTGATGGCTGCCAAGCAGGCCTTCCTGGTAGCACATGGTGAGCAGGGGCTGTTCCCTGGTAGGTAGCGGTGTGTTGGTGAATGCTGGCACTTAATGGGGAGAGAAGACCACTTTGGGGTAGCAAAGTGTCCCACCTTGGTTTGGGCGCTTGTCTTTGAGCAGACCCAGGGGGGTGAGGAGATTCCCCTCCTGAGGTGTCTCAAATCACATACATATGCAGTGATTCACACGCCACAAGAATGAGGAAGCTTGCCCAGAAACACAGCAGATGGTGGGGAAAGCAGCACGAGGGCGATGCACGTTGATGTGAGCGCCTGCAGTTGATATTGTGTGCGAGCAGCTGAGTGGATCCGAGTGCTTCACTTCTGCACTTGCAGGCTGTTGCTATGGCATTTACATCTTTCCCTTCAAGAAATGCGTGGAAATAAAACCACCAGTTCTTCAATAGGGGTGTCTTTGTGTAGGAGAAGGGTTGAGTTTTCAAGCCAAATGGGGTCAGCATCCTGGCTTTTTATTTTTGATCCCGTATTTCTCTGTCACTGAACCACCAACACACCTCCTGCTAATTGAAAAATATCCTTACGCACCAAATTGTGTTAATGCCTCTCTGAAACATAGCTCTAATGGAGAGGTGTGGAGCTCTGAGAAAGAAAACCACGTGGAATAAGAATGAAATAGCTGCCCCAAGGATTTCATTGTAGGATCATTCAGGTTGGAAAAGACCTTTGAGGTCACTGAGTCCAACTGCAGCCCAGCCATCCTACCCCAGCTACCAACCCTCTGCTCCATCATGGCCCTGAGCAGCACATCCAAATGGTCCTTAAGCACATGCAGGGATGGTGGCTCGCAAGTGAAAAAGGTTTTATGCTACTTAAAACATTCTCACGCAGTATAAAGGATGGAGCCTCGTGCTGCAGACCTCCCAGGTAAAACTCTTGGACTCATAGAGCAGCTTCCTGGAAAAAGACCTACGAGCCCAGACTGTGGTAGATGGTTTCTATGTGTGTATATGTATATATATATTTATATGCTCTGCTTTTTTTACAGACTTGTTTAGTTCAGTTTCCTATGAACTTCATGCCAGCTTTCAGACAACCCTCTTCTATAGGCGCCTGTCCTGGCTCGTGCACAGAGCGATGCGTTTTGTCTGTGTTTTTTAAGAGCAGCTTTGGGTTTCACCAGCGTGTTTTGTTACAGGAGCCCAGATCCTCTGCACGGTGCTGCTGATCAAACCTGGTGCCTGGAGCCATCACCTTGTGAGGATCCTCCGAAAGCTCGACCTAGAGAAATTCACAGTGGTTGGGATGAAACACGTGCACCTGGAGCCAGGCGTCGCCTTAGGACTCCTTTCTTCTGAAGCAAAGCAGGTTTGTTAAGAACCTGGCCGTGCTGTGGCTATGGTTAGGTTTAGAATGGGAAAATATGTTAGCTAGTGAGTAATCCGTTCCTGAAAGAGCAAAAACTCCCATCCGGGATTTTGTGGTCGTTGTTAGAAGTGAGCTATACGGAACAATCAGATCTGTACAATAGCAGGCACAAAGCAAAGCTGACACGCTGACAGTTTCTTTTATCATTTGCCATAAAGAAACAGACCTGGTTTCTCTAAAACAAAAGTTCAGAGGATCTGGGAGCTGCAGACCTCCCAGGAGCATTAAACGGCTAATTTATAGTGCTTGCTCCTAAGTGCAGAACTGGAGTCTCCTGTTTCTTCCCTGCAGTGAGTCCAGGTAGGGCATCGCTCAGTGTGCTGCGCTCACCACGTGCCTTGTTTTCCTTCCATGTGTTTAAATGTGGGAGCTGGGAAAACAACTTTGTGCTGTCAGGACATTTGTACCTCTACAGCCAGGTTACGTTTTGGTACCGCATCACATATACAGCAGAGGATCTGTTCCACAAGCGGGTGTTCAAGAGCCTGTAAGAGTGACCTGCAAATAGAGAAAATGAGGTTGCTGTAGAAATCATTAATAGAGCCTTCCAGAAGAAGACTGGACCCCTATCCTCAGCAATGTGCTGTCAGACATCATTTGCTTTTTCAGCTGCAATACTAGCATTTAGCTTCTGAGCAACTTCTGGCCTTTGGCCTACAATAAATAATGAGCTGATGCTTCGCTTGCTGAGGTTACCCAATCACGGGAGATCCAGCAATGCTTTTTATCTGAAAGCTAATGATGATAATAATAAAAAACAAAGGTCAGCTAAATAGAGCAGACGTTGCCTTCTCAGCTTTTACTGTGACCCAATAGTGTTAAGATTGTGAGAAGCAACTGCTCCAGAGGCAGTTCTGCCTATGGAGGTTTTCCTTTCTGCACTTATTCAGCAGATCCCAAACTGCAGAGACTCACGGCTGTGGCTGTTAGCTAGAAAGTCTGATTCTACAGCAGGACTGATCTGCTGCCCTTGCCTTACCTGCTGTGATTGCCCATAGCAAGTCCTCAGCCTCAGTAATGTGATGGATTCCCTCTAGTCCTGCCTTGCAAGTCCAACACTGGAGGCAGAAGAACAGTTCTGCAGCTCTTTAATCCTGTTAGTCCTCGGAGCCAGCACTCAGCTGGAACTTCCTCTCTGTTCGCATCAACAAAATTGCTCGCTGATTTCCAGGCAGCTGCACATGTGCCATCTCACTGCAGCTGCTGGGTGCTGGCGAGGACACGGCTTGATGCCGGTGTAGAGGCAGGATGTAAGCAGAGGCAGAGCCCTGCTCGGACCCGGTGGTGTAACACAGGGAGAGAAGTCACCTTGACTCATTGACACCATTCCAGCCACCAGAAACAACACCATCGTTAACCTGCTCGTTTCCCAGGGAAAAGCTGAAAGATGGGATTTAGAGACAACAGAGTTTGTTACATAAAGCGCTCTGCGGAGGGTCTGGAACAAAACTATCGCATTGGTTGCGTTCTGTTCAACAGGGACAGGGAAGTTTGCATGGAGACGTCATCAGTGTTCTGCATCTCCCAACGAGAAGTCCTGATGACGCCCCAGAAAAGTGGATTATGCACATATATTTGAAACTAGCAGATATTTCCAAGCCTGAAGGGCTTACTTTGCGTTATACGGTACTGAATGAGTGCCACTCACTCGCAGAATGCTGTGACACGTCGCTGTCTGAGCTCGAATCGCAGCACAGCTCTGAAACTTCCCTCTGTGTTCCTCCAATGCAGCCAATCCCTGCTGGCCTTTGCCTTGTGTTCCCACAGGCTGGGAGCACTCAGATATCACAGATTGTATCAGGCCCCTTATCTCAGCAACCAGCTTAAGCACGGGGCACCTCGGATTGTTCTGCATTTCCAAATACAGAGGAGAAGATTGGGACTGAGCCCATGATTTTTTCTTTTATAGCCTACTTATAAAAAGGCAGTTTAAGGGGAATTGTGAGCAAGGGAAGATTTGGGTCAAAGTCAATGAATGGCTTCATAGGATAGAAAAACAAAAGATGCCTCAAAGTGTTTTATTTTCATATTCTTGAATGAAGGGATGGGATTTTCTTTTGGAAATGTTTTATCTCGAGAATTGCTGTTCTCTGGTGCTTTGAAAAGATTAGAAAAGAGAGGGATGAAAACCTTTGGGGGGGACGGAATGATGGGATTCAGCTGAATCAAGCAAGAGTTTTTCCTCCAGCTTTTAATTTCTTCCAACAAAAAATTGGCTATAAAAGTAAATAACCAGAGCTTGGTTTAGCCAGCAAGCTGCAGGTGTTGTTGTGTGAATGCACAGTGTCAGCATGGAGCTGCTCTGTATGCTGGTATTGCTGCACTTGGTCACTTGGAGGGCAGGAAGGCAGAGCTGGGTGCTCCTGCCACTTCTATAGGATGAAGGGCTCAGAAAGAAACTGGACCTCACAGTCAGTGGAAACATCTGCAAAGAAGCTGGCTCTGCAAGGCTTTGCTTAATGAGAGCAGCAGGGTCTTGGACTGCTTTGCTCCTTTGCCACCTTCTGCCCTGGGATCTTGCTGTTTTCCTCAAGACTTCTCACTCATTACATCCATCCCTGCCCAACAAATCCCTCTCTTGTCACTAGCACGAATGTTGCAAAGGGAAAACAAGGAATGGTATCAGATCTGTTCACTTCTGAGGTGGTTGGAGCCAAAGGAGGGTTGGGATCCAGCACTCATCGACAGCATTTATTGTAATCTGGTCCCTCTCTGCTCTTTCTTTTCAGGATCCTGCTGTTCTAGAAGCTCACTGTACCTACCTTACATCAGGCACTTCTCTTGTGCTGTGTCTTCAGAGACCAAATGCTGTGAAGAAGTTGATAGACATGCTGGGACCTGAGGACCCTAAAGTAGCCCAAGCACTGAATCCATGCCTCTGGAGGGCTCAGTATGGCATCAGCACCGTCCAAAATGGATTTTATGGTAGGTTTTTGTAAAAGAAAACTCTGAAGGCTCAGATATACTAATGGTAACAACATGATGCTGGTACCCAGCAGTGACCATTCTTCCCTAGAACGTTTTGGCTGTTTTTATGGTGGTTGACCTGACTGCATCTCATGCTATGAAATACTCTCCCAGTCATCTGCTCAGAGCAGCCCCAGATCTGTCCTTCCATCAGAACAGATTTCTTTTAATCTCTTCCCTGCTTGGTCATTTTGTGATTTTTTAGCTTGGTTATTTTGGACTTAGCCCCAATAACCCATCTGTCTCCCTTCCTGATCACTATATAACCCACTGGCCAACTTTTACAGAGGGATAAAAGACTCCAGGATCCCAAGTCCCTGTAATGGCTCAAAACATTAATGGCTGGGCAGACAGAGGTGATCAAAAATTACTCCTACTGAGGAAAGCAGATAAACTCAGCTGTTTTCCATTCTGAGAGGCTCTTTCCAGCTGGCCAGCACCCTCAATGCTGAACCAGACACAGCTCATCCACCAGCAGCAGGTGGAGGGAACTGGGATGGTGCAGTGATTGGGATGGGAGACAGCTGAGAGTACAGGTGAAGGATGGGAGAATGAGAAGGATTGCTGAGGAGATGGACTGTGGAGAACCAAGGGTGTCCTAAGAGGGGATCTGGGCTGTTTCGGGAAGGAGGAGGGCAGGATGTCATTCAAAGATTCATAAGGAATTAAGCATCACTAATTTGACAGCCCATTAGTAGCTTGTTTTTCTCAGTATCGTGCTGTATGTGGTTAAAGGGGCATAAAAATAATGCAATCAGAGATTTCCATGAAAGCAGTTGAGCTAGCAGGGACTGTATGCTTCTGGTTTCCCAAACAACTTTCCTGTCAAGACCCATTGGATTAATTGGTGCTTTCTATTGCATTCTATGCTGCACTCCCTCTTCTTGTCCATTCTGTGGTCTTCAGAAGAGAACTCACAGTGAAGTGTCCACCACACGCAGCTTTGGGAAGAGAATCCTTGGTGTGGAATTGCTTGTTGTCAGATACATCATCCTCAGGACCAAGACGAAACCGAGAGAGATCTCCCACCACAATTACTCATAGGTTCTCATTTGTGGGAGTGACAGAAGGGCAGGGTCTACCTACACAAGAGATGCTCAAGGCTTCTCAGCCAGTACTTTTCCACTATTCCCCTGCTTCTTTTGCTCTTAAGATTAATGGATTGTCTTCCTGGGTTGCCTTGAGAATGAGAACTCATCACTTATGGGTAATATATACCCCAACTTAATGTACCCACGCAACACCTGGAGCTTCCCTAGCATAATTCATTTAAAGATTAGCTTATATCAGTATGGGAGGCTGAATCTCAGCCTGTCTTTCACTCAGAGGTTACAGAGAGCTGTGTGTTAACGAAGGCCTCAGATGTTTTCTTAGGGATTCCCTTCAGATCTCTGCTTCCTTCCAAGACTGGGCCAGGCACAGAGCTGAGCTGGTTGGCTACCACCTGCCTGCTGAGACCAGATTGTGCATCAGCATCCCAGCTACGTGGATGGCTCACAAAGCCTTAATTGCACACATTCAAGGAAAACGGGTGCAGCTGTAGCTTATGTACGCAGTAACTCAAACTCAAGAATCTGATCCAGCTGCTATGCCAAGGAGGAGTCTGTCCTTAAGGACCCCGAATGCCTCCCATCTCCTAGAGCGTGTCCTTCAGAAAGGGGGAAGCGTTTGTATCCAAGTTAAGCAGGGAATGTGGTCAGAGCACAAGTGGTCATCTTGGGGGTGGGACGGTGGAAGAGCTTCTTTCCTTTCCTGGTTTTGCTCCAGCTGAGGGAGGTCTTTTGCCAGCGCCATTGTGCTGAATGCAGCACAGCAAACTCTAGCCGTGTTTCCTCTGGAGGTGACTAGAGGAGATCTGGCAGGATGGAGGCCAGGTTTGGTGATAACAAACCAAGGGAAGCAGTTCTGATATCCCGAGGCTCAGCTGCAGGGGTAACCCTGCATTGCTTCCATCCCTCCGGTGCATTATGAAATCACTGTGCAATGCTTTTTCTCGAGCCCAAAGAAATGGAATTATTCTAAATATAATGGTTTCAAATGTTGGCTGTTACTACACAGAACAGCTGGCCTTTAAAGCGATTACTTCACTAAGTTGCACATCTTCAGTCTCTCAGGAAGATGAGTGTGAGTCCAGAGAGCGTTTAGTTCATGGCCTGAAAAGCTCTTCTCATTGTGTTCATCAGGCTCCAGATCCTACCAAATGTCTGTCCGGGACGTGAAGCTGTTCTTCCCAGAAGGTCTGTGCTGTGCCAAGTGCCCGACGCTGGAGGAGGAGGAGGTGGGATTCTGCCCTTTCCTGAAGGGTCTCCTGCTGTGTCAGAGCAATGCCTTTGCTCCTGTTAGCCCTTGATCTCCTTCCTCTTACACTTTAGAGAATGCTTTCTTGCTGTGTTTCACCAGCTGCTGAGGTTTCCTTCTCCTTTGGATGTCCCTGCCACAATGTGCTGACTTGGTATTGACCCAGACAGTCTCAGAGGAAAAGTGCTTTTTCAGATGTGTTTGTTCAGTGACCTGTGCTAGAAATCCAGGAAGGCTCAGGGCTGTTGCTTTAGAAGCCAAATTCCTACACTGAGCCAAGGCCGCTTTGGAAGCAGGTCACAGGGAACAACACCAGCATCACCCATGATTGCTTCCACATAGCTGACCCAGAGGCTGATTGGTACCAGCTTTTCACACGTAGGACTGCACTGTGCTGGTGTATGTGGATGTGACAGTTTGTTCCATGGCAGAAGGGAGCAGCTACCTGCTGCTTAGGCACTGGGTAAAGATGCTGTACCCTTGGGGTCCTCGAGTCTCTTAAAGAGCTGGAAATGGAGACCTTAGAAAGATGTCTGGATGCAGGAGCTTTAAAGGATAGCAAGATGCCACGCTTAGTTAAGCCCCAATAAGAAAGAATGCATAAAAAAGGTTCTTTTCTCTCCAGACAACCAGGTGTTTTCTAGGCTGGTAATTACAGCAGTACCCAACACCATCCAAACCTTCACAGCTTGCCTCAATCAATCCTTATAAATGCTGTCCTTCCTGATAGGTAACGGTGCTCACATGACTCGCCTCCCCCTCCCTTCCTTCCTGCAGATCTATAACCTGGAACGTGACCCCACAGTCAGCGTGGAAATCAACAAGCAGCGCCAAATCATAAGGTGTGAGGCAGGAGGGCGACTTGATGCACTGGGCTCTGGGCAACCACATGATCTCGGTAAGGAAATGAGTGACTCTTGTTATAGATTGAGGCTGTTATTGATTAATTGGACAGCAAGACAAACCATCTGGAGGTAGCAAGATCTGGGATTGATGCCCTTTCAGAAGGGAGTGAGGAGCTACAAAGAACAGCTCTGATGGAGCCCAGCCAGTTCACTCTTAGCCTGCTGGGCCTTCCTATCACCACTTCTTTTGTGGGTTTAAACATAGGGCTGATGAGGAGTGCTGACCTCGTCAGCAGCAGAAGCAGCACTGTCAGCACAGATAACGTAAAGCACCAGTGAACATTGCTGAGCTTTTACAGCGTGTTTCAGCTCCTGCTTGGCCACCGTGGTTTGCACATCCATTCAGAGCCAGCCCTGGGAGAGACCAAGGCACCACAGTGCTGGGCAATGGGGGGACCTTTTGTTCGGGGTGTAGATAAGCAGCAGTTTGTGAGGGGGTGCTTTGGGCACTGAGGATGTTCATCTCGTGGGAACGGGGCTGAGATCTCATTTGGTTCCCTTTACCAGTGGGTTCTTTCCACTGTCTCCTATCAGCTTTGGGCTGTGCCCTACACATGCTTTGTGACCCTGACAAAAGTCACACGAGTAAGGCTGTATCTCCTCCTTTTCTCATGCTGCACAACTAATAGAGGTTGGTTGCATGAAGGTCCGTTTTTAAACTGCTGGCTGTGCTGAGGTCCATCTCTCAACACTGCTGCCATTCCCTGGCCACTGCGTGAGCCCTGAAACAAGAGTAATGATAACACTGGAGAGCTCGGCATGGAAATAGAGTGAGGACTATGCAGGTTCTGCACGGCTCAGGCTGCAAAGCAAACCTCCAAGTATGTGCCCTCAATTTCCTGCTCCGTGAGAATCTCTCGGCTTTGAAGATGCCGAGTGAAAAGGGAAGCAGCGCGCAGCCCTGATGTGTTTGTGTCTCAGAGAATGCATTTCAAAGAGCTGCTGTCCTGGAAAAGCAAGCACACGTGATCGCTGGGCTGTCAGGCTCAATACAGTGAGCGCTGCCAACAAGCCAGACGCATCATTCACTCGGTGGCCCCTTCTCGGACGCTAGAGGTAGCTCTTGCACGCAAGGAAACGTCTCCTTGTGGCAAATAAGGCTCACAAAGCCGAACGGACAGACAGATTGATGCCGGGGAAAAATATGAACTGCATTAAATCTTACGTATGTTGCTGAGAATTGCATTTGGGATTATGAAAGCAGCTGGATTAACAGATTTCTTTGCTTGGGAGAAAGTAAGTGGAAGGGTATCTCCTGTAGGGAGACAGCAGCTGTCCTTGCCTGACTCCTGGAATGGGGTCACTGCTGCTGCCTGGTGGTCCCCAGACACACACACACAGCAGTTTGGGATGAGCAGCCACATCTGCGAGCATCCCAAATGGCACCGTAATGCCGGAGTGCCTCTGAGCTGCTGGTTTGTGGCAGGGAGGAATTATTCGGAGGGTTAGCAGTCAAAGGATTGATCTAAAGCAGCTGTTGTGTTTTGATCTTTTCCCAGCTGATCAGCCAGCGCTCAGCAACCTCTGCCAAACCACTTGCCTCATCCTGCCGGCCATAATCCTCCGGGGTTCCGACCCACCTTATGTTGAACTGCTCGATCAGCTCGTTGGCAAAGGTTTCAGGGTGACCGGAGTTCGCCTCACTGTGCTGGATGCACCGCAGGCTCACTGCGTCTCCAAGATACTGAGCGGGGCCAAGCGTGGTGTGGCAGCAAAGGTATGAAGTCCAGATTTGTGCTTTGCTTCTTTCCCTGTGGAAGTGGAGTTGTTCGATGCGGTGCTGGCTCTGAGCAGACCAGCTTTGGTAGCAGCGTTAGCACCGCGCTGCAGTCTGATCTCTTTTGCACTAGGAAGTGATGTGGGCCGTGTGCCTCGCCAGCTTTGTGCTCCTGTATCTCCATTAACTTGCAGACACCCAAACCTGACATCATGATGTGCAAATAGAACCTTACTGTGAATGGAACATCCCCCTTTAGACATGTTCTTCCATTTGCCTCACGGTGCCCAGTTGCTGCTGTTATGTATGTTCTGCTGTTGTATCTTGTCTTGTTCTCCCAGATAAATGCAGTTTCTATTTCCTTTTCTGTAATCACACTCCATTAATCCTCCTCTATAATGCTAAATAACCCTTCCACTTCTTGGACGGTGCCCTGGAGTTCTGGGCAGACATTGAATTTCATCTCTCATTCGGCTGATGGTGACAACTCGCACTGCATCCACTATGGGGTTTAAGCAAGTGCTCATGGGGTGTGAGCACAATCTGCTTCTGGGGTCGGCCAGCACTTTGCTTTACAGCAATGCAGCATCACACCAGAGCTGTTTTTCCCTTTGTACTTAGTATAGGATAAACCCACCATTGCAGGAACCTTGCTTGAGCAAAGCGATAAGGGGGAGCGTGCAAGCAAACACTGTCAGAAGGAGCAGAGAGCAATCAGCAGGGGGGGAGCTACTTATACTGGCAGCAGCAATCAACAAAGGGCTGTCAGAGGCATGCAAGGAAAAAATAAACACATTGCTGTTTGCAGCCCGTCAGTATCTCTGAGTGTCTCGGGTGCAACCTCTAAGAAAGCAGGTAAGATCTTCTCAGGTTGGGACTTTTGGAACTGACAGCATCCCTTTGAGGTACATCTGCACATGACAGCAATTACAGCCAGCGTCCAATTAGTCTGAGCACCGCCCTGCAGTTCCCCTGAGGATGCCATGCAGAATGTGCACATCTCTCTAGGAAGGACGAAGCCAATGGGTGTGTGGGAAGGAGAGGGCAGCGTGCTGCTGCTCCCCTGGCTGTGCAAGCAGGTCCTCCTGTCAGAGCTGAATGACTGTGGGCAGAGCTGCTGTGCATCCACAAGGGTCCGGCACCGCTGAGCCAAAGGCAAACGTTTACAGCACTTGCTTTCCCTTGCCAGAAGGACGATGAGGCTCCTTCAAGTGCTGAGAGTTCCTGCTGTGGTATCTCAGGCACTTGCAGTTCCATCCATGTTCCTGTTTCCAGCACAATCAGTGAGTGAATAACACAACCAAGACCCGGCTTATTTTCACTCTGATAGTGGTGTGCCATAGGAAGGCGTGAGCCAATAGTTCAGACGTGATACTCCTTCAGCGTGAGTCTGCCGCTCTCCTTCCTCCCCTCACACAGCAGTTATCTCAGCTGTCAGCAGCTCATCAGTGAGGCTTACAGCCTTTCCTAAGCCGGTAGCAAACCAAGGCTGTGCTCTTCCTTCTCTCAGTGCTCCCTCTTGATGGACGGTCTGTGCCTGGTGGTAGCAGCAGAGCGAGACAACGCGGTCATTGGCTTCGACTCCCTGCTGGATGGGTAAGTGAGGACCAAGAACACTTTAACAGCACTTTGTTTTTCCACCACTGCCTCCTTTCCCTACCAGAAGGTGTGTGATCCAAACCAGGGCAGCTGGCTGCTCCGTAATTCACTTGTGGTTTGAACTCTCACAGTGTTTGGTGCCACTCAAAGGCAACGTGTTCCTCCGAAGGAAGACATGTCACAGACCACAAGGGATGGCTGGGTTGGGTGGTCTCAGCTTTCCAGCCTTCACGATTCTTTTAAGCCGTGCTGTTTTTGACATACTGACATCTCAGAGCGTTCCTTAGGCTGAGGTCCACCTGCCCCGTGCTCAGGATACTGACCAGTGAGTTGTGTGCTTTGTTCAGGGCTCAGAGCATCTCTAAGGCTTGGCAGCCTGGTTCCAAACTACAGGGGATTCTCTCAGATAAGGGCTCACGCTGGGAACAGACCTGCTGAATCAATACAACTCCTAGGAGAAATATCTTAGCAGCTTCTGTGTTTGCTATGAAGAAAAAGAAAATAAAACAGCTTAAAATAAACAGCAGAGAGCAACATCAGAAACCGGCCTCGTAAATAAATCACCAGGAACGCCGGGTTTATCAGCCTGAGAAAACAAACAGAACCCCTCTACAGGGACTGATTAGTGAAACAGGCTGATTATCAGGTCAATTAACCCACTGCCTCCCAGAGGGAAAGTCTCCATGTGCAGGAGGTGGGATTTAGGAAAGAAGAGAGCTGTCAGGAGCCCCAGAGATCCCTGCTGAGGGGGCTGTCAGCGGGGCCAGGAGCCAGCACAGCATCCCCCACCTCTTTATTTTGCTGTCAGAGTCTGGTTGCAACCTGTAACCAGCCACTTCTGCCTCCTGTGCCTTTCCCTGGGCCTGCTGTCGTGTGCTGCATCCCGCAGGGCAGGAGCTGCTCTGCCTTCAGCCCTGCAACCATTTGAAACCGGTTCTACAGAAACAGCCTTTATCTTTTGTGCTGGGTTGTGCTGCTGGAAGGGAGGGGTCCAGGGCTGCTGCTCAGGGCTGGGAGGTGGAGAGGCACAGATCCTTGGCTAGATCAGCTCCAGCCAGCAGCAGTGCCCGTGCTCTACCATTAGCCATCGTACTGCTTACAGTCAACTTTGCAACCTGAGTGAAGCAGCGTCTCATAAGGACACTTCATGCTCAGGCATCTTCACTGCCTGGTTTATAAACATTTCAGCATAACATCTGAGGTTAATTGCACTTACGGCTCCATCAGCAGGAGCCACGTGACCTCCTGCACTGAATAAATCACTGCGTGTCTCTCTCACTGCTGCGCTCCACCATCCCAATACCTGCTGTGTGGGAGAGGATGTTCTGGCCCTGGGAACTGGTGCACAGCCGAGCCACATCACTTAGGCCCTGTGCCATGGGGATGTGATGGCAGAGGTGGGCTGTGATGAGAAGGAATCGGGTGCTGAAGGAACAACGCAGGTTTGGCTGGAGCAGCTGCTTGTTCTGAGCCTTGTTCAGAGCTTTGCTCAGAGGCTGCACTGTGCAGAGCAGTTCCCTTAAGGCTGCCACAGACCCTCATAACTGTGTGCTGCTGTTCAGCAGCAGCAGCACCCGCACTGTGCTCTCTGCCCGTTCCCTGGGTGTCTGTGAAGGGATTATTTCTGCACCCAAGTGCAGGAAGAACGCAGAAGGGGATGGAACGTGTGCAGGTGGGGGCACAAAAGCAGTCTGGGAGCTTAGCTGACTGCAAAGAGCGGAGCCAGAGGGAGATGGAGGAGGATGCCAAGGGCAATTTGCAGGGCAATGAAATCAGGTGTTTGGGAAGGGTGAGGGGAGGGGAACCACAGCCTTGGACCAGTGGGACCAGGGCAGATCCTGGGGGAGGAAGTGACACAATCCTATCTACAGACAGGGAAAAAACAGATGCGAGAGTTGCCTTTCTTGTTCTGCCAGCACTCGGTTGCCCGGGTCTCCGTTAGAAAGCATTTGAATTTCCCCTGTCATAACTTGTTTTTAAAGGCAGATTTCCTAGCTGCAGGGTGGCAGGGGGAAGAATTTACAAGCAGTCTGGAAGCAGCGACACAGAGAAAGGCGCTCTCAGCAAACCGCATGGAGCTGCCTTCGTAAGAGGTGCTGTGTTATGGTGACCACAATAGAAATGACTCCTCTGTGGTTAGCTGAGCTCTCGTAAAGCACTTCCAGGTGCTGGTAAGATTGCTGGGACCCACCTGTGCTGTGTAGGGTCCCCGGGAGTTCAGCTGGTTCACGTTGTGCTGAGCTCCATCGGCGATGCTGGGCTGAAGCACACCCAAATCCTGGCTGCAGGGGAAGAAAATGAGAGTGCAGGCGATCAGAGCGGAGCTCCTAGAGCCGAGCAACTTAGCAGGATGTTGTGCTGCCTGATGAAACGTTCTTAGCAAGCGTTAATTGCTGTTAGCAGGGAGCGATGTTATCCCTATAGGAGGCTCGTCTCTGGGAACAAAGAGGGAAAGGAGGTTTAGAAATCAAAGGAGGAACGTGAGGGATGTGAGATCCTGGAGCTGATGGAAACCTCCGGAGGGAAAGCTGCTGCCAGGCGCAATGGTTGGGTGTGGGGGCAGGGAGCTGGGAGTGCTTCCAGGGGCTGAAGGCTCTGCCTGTGCACGGGGTTGGCTAAGAAGGCGATTTTGAGCTTTGCAACTTGCCTTGAGACATCTCAAATATGTCTTGTGGCCAGTCTGTGTGATTCAAGAGGGACCAAAGCACAGTGTGAGCAGTGCAGCCTGCCCTGCTGTGAGGGGCAGCACAGGAAGCCCCCTGTGCCTGGTGGGCTTTGGGGAGAAAAAGGCCTGGCAGATGTGGATGTGTGCGGGTTCCCACTGCCCCACAGACCCCATTATGCAACGGGTCGTTCCTGTTTGTTTGGAGGCTTATATTTTAAGAATCCCAATCCATTTATACAAAGCTTTGTAAAACCCAGGATTTAGCTGCGTAAAGAAGTTCAGTAACAGATGCAGACGGCCAGAGCTGCTGGCACTGAGCGTAGCCCTGCCTAAAGCTGGGTCATCAGCAGGTCCAACAGCTTAGATGGCAAAATAACTCTGCCTTCTCTTTGTCTTTACCCCCAGTGTGCGCTGGCAGAAGCAGTCGGAGCTGGACATGGCACAGCATCTCCTCTATCCCCAAAATGAGAAGCAGGCAAGTAGAGATGATTGTAGAATAGATGGACCTTTTGTGTCCCCGTGATGAATGAAGCTTGTCCAGGTGGGTTAGATTTTAAAAGATCATGTCAGTTGTGTTTTGTGCTTGTGGAGGAGCAGCCCGGGGCAGAGCTCAGACACTGAGCCGTGTCCTGGGGCAGAGCAGGCTGCAGTGCTTCTCTCTGGGGCTGCAGGAGGCACAGCAGGGAGCCGAGCCGTGCTTCCCTTCCAAGGGCCCTTTTGCTCCCAGGCCCACGGTGGGTTGGGAGGTTGCAGAGCCAGATCTGTGTGCTGGGGAATGGCTGTACCTCAAAAGGTGTCCCCGTGTTTGATCCTCTGATCTCTTGCTAATGGGTTTATGAAATGTCAGCCAGGCTCTCCAGGTTACAGCTAATGAGCAACACCATGATATCAGGCAAAGTTCAGAGGGTTAAGTGAACACGGGTTGCAAATCCCCACGGTTTGAATGGTGTTCACTGGTGGGGCTGCGCCATGGGAGAGGAAAGGAACTGCAGAGTGACTGCCCACATGGTCCAGGAACAGGAAATAGGGTGAGAATTCAGGTTTCCAGATGGAGGCTGTTTCAGTGTTGGCAGCTGTTGTACCTGGGCAGAGCTTCTCCCTGCGTGCAGCTCAGGTGGGACCCACCACCATTAGAGGGGCAGAAGAGAGGAGGTAACAGCCCAAGGAGGAGTCACGGAACAGCTTGGGTGGAAAGGGACCTGCAGGGGAGTTTCTTTGCAACGCACACAATTCATTGCTCTCCTCTTCCTTCTTCTTGTCTCCCCAGGCTGAAGAGCTGCTCTGTTGTCTTTTTGACTCCCTGACATCTGACAGCACCCGTCGCATTGAATCCCAGAGCTGTTAGCTGCTGCTCACAGCCCCCAGGCAGCCTGTGGGCCAGTGCCATTGCAGGGGGTGTCTGTGCAGGGGGGCACAAAGCCGCCCCCAGCCTCCAGGAGCATCGGCACTTATTTGCCATGATAATAAATTCTGAAGCATCCCGTTGGATGAATGGGCCTGGTGAGGGGTCAGTGCCCAGGAACAAATCCTGCTGAACTATGGCGTGATTTCTAACGGAGTGCATTCATGATCTGCCTGTGTTTTTGTGGAGGGTTCATCGGATCAGGTTAGAAATCAGGAGGTAAACACAGGGCAGAAGGTTCTCTGCTGTCTCACTCTCGAGCGTATGGGGTCTCCGTGTTCTGATGCTATCGTGGCCTTTGAACTGAAGACAGAACCCCAGTAAATTGCATGGAGGGAGGTTGGATCCCTTGGGAGCTGAGCGTACCGGGCAGGGCCATTAAGGAGGCTGGAAGCTGGGCAGCCCGGCATTGACATGTCCCTGCTCCCTGGCCCTGCTGCCGGCCGTGTGCCCACCCAGCTGTGCCGGCTGCCTGCTGGGGCCACGTATCCCCTGCAGAGAAGCTCCAGGGACCGTGTGCCAGCTGTCCCCATCCCTCGGGGTCCAGGGAGCCGGCGTAACCCAAGCCCTGTGCTGCTCCTGCAGCTCAGTAAGTAGGTCATCTTGCTGCACTCCAGCGCGCTTCTGTCGTGCCTGCGAGCCGCACACGGCTGTGAAACAAACGAGAATGAAAAGGGCGCTGAGGTGAACCCCTGTCTGCAAACACAGCGGGAGCTGTGCCTCAGTTTCCCAGTCGTGAAACTGCCTCAGGAACCAGCACAGAACTGGGGCAGCACCAGGTGCTTCGGGAGCATCCTCGGTCGTCCTCATCTGAATGAGTCTTGGCATGATGAACCAGCCCTGCATGCACAGAGCAGGGAAAACATCATCCTCCGGTACTTTACAAGATGCCGCCATCCCATAATGAGCTCAGCAGCCATTCCGGAGCACCTCACTGCTCTCTGGAGAGCTGCAGGGTTCCATCCTGCTGCCCAGTGCCACAAACAGCAGCAGTTCATCCATCCTTCCTGCAAACTGCCCCAGGGCTGCCAGCATCCACAGCGCCTCGGAGCTGAGGAGTGAATTAAGGATGGCTGGAATGGGGAGAAAGGCAGATCCGATCGGAGATTGCCAGCTTTGCAGCTGGCTCCTACTTGCAAACAATCCATTTAGCTCATGAAAGCAAGGAATTGAGTACAAAACCCCTTAGATTGTTTGCTTCCGAGAGAAAGAAAAGAAAAGAAATGGAATTTAGATTAAAAATTATGCAGAATAGCATGAATTGCCCACCCTCCCGTGCCTCCCCTCTAGCTGGAAAACCGGAGCTCATCAGAATTTGGCATTGTTCTGCTGCCAGCATGGAGCTGCCTCAATGGAGGAGATAACATACGGGAGGTGGCACTCAGTGTTAACTCCTTCGGGCCCTGCAGGGCTGTGTCCCTTCCCCACCCTGTGCTGGAAGCAGAGCTCACACGTTGTCTCCTTCCATCCCATCCATTCATCCCACCGGGGCTGCTCTGTGGCTTTAGATGATGTCTGGAGCCATCACTGTGTGTGACTGTGACTATTCCAGCCCCCGAAGGAGGACAGGGAAGGCCTCAAAATGAACGAATAACCGGGATGTGCTGCTCAGATGTTCCACTGTCACATCCCTTCTCAGCCCCAACTCAGCTGAATGGAGCGGCTCTGGAAGCAGGTGACACCTGAAACTCGGAACGCGTGGATTTGGTTTGGGCTGCGATTATGTTTGTTGTTCTTTTAATGTTTACATTATTCATCCACAGAAAACAGTTCCTGCCCCAGCCCCGTTCACATGAGCCCCATTGCAGCATCAGGGCTGTGTCCCACCCCCTCCCAGACCTCCGAGGGTCCCCGTGCTCACACAGAGCTCCCTGCCCAGCTCTGACCCTGCAGCACAGCTGTGCTGTTGCTCTGCTTGCAGCAGCATCTGCACTATTTTAGGTCATCCTTGCTGCCGATTTCACATTGCGCTGCCAGCAGAGGTGGCCTGGAGGCACACGCTGGCTGTGGCATTGCCTTCACCTGCTGGCTACATCCATCCATCCAGGGGCACTGCAGGATGCAGGATGCCACAGGGATGTGGCACAGCACAGACCTGCTGCTCCCTGCAGCATCCCCGGGGCTGCCACCTCCCCCACCAACCCGGACTGAAGCCATGGGGTGGGCAGCAGCCCCTCTTCATCTCATCTTATCTCCCCACGGCACTGCCTGCAGCAGGAGCTGCTGGTTAATTGGCACTTGGCAATTCCCCACGGACAGGGACTGGAGCAGCACAAAGGGCGATTTGTCTGCAGGGCTGCGAGCTTTGATAAAGCGGGGCTGGGGATGACTCAGATGTGGGTAATTAAAGCAGTTGAGGCTCTGGTAGAGATATCGGCTCTGAGCTCCTTCAGCTGCCGGAACTGGGTCACGCTGAGCCCGGTGCTGGCATGGCCAGGAGTCGATGGCACCGCTGCTCCCTGACCCTGAGAGCAGCAGAGCGCTCTGCTGGGCGCATGGATGGGGCTGGGGGCTGCATCCTGTGCTGCTCCACGTGCTGCTGCTCTGGGCTGAGCTGCTGAACCTGGGAGACTTCACTGGGTTGGCAGCAGGAAACGCAGGACCTCCATCCTTTTGGCAGTGAGGAGCAGGGCAGGAGGGTGACCCAAAGCCTGCACCCACGCCAGGCTGGGGTTGGCACTTGGAAGCTGAGCAGAGGGGCTGTGCAGCCCTCCCACCTCACCTGGCAGCTTCTGTGCCAAAGTTTCTTTCCAGCGCGATCCCTCCAGGGCTGCCAACAATTACCATCCACCTGAAGCATGCAGTAGGTGTGTTCTGGATGTCTGTAAGCCCCCGAGGTGTTATAGATGGGGTATGAGCCGGGCCCACCAGCACCTCATTCACTGTTTATTAGAGCCTCTGTTAATCTTTCAGACAAGGCCTTTATGAAGGAGCAGCAGCTCAGTGAGGAGCTCAGCTTCCCCCCATGCTGCAGCACCAGACAGCTGGGAAGTGCTGCAGGCAGCCGGCACCTCCCATCCCATCCCCACAGCACCTCCATCCCCCGTAACATCTTACAGTGTGTCCATAGCATCTCCCATCCCATCCCCATAGCATCTCCCTTGTCTCCCATCCCATCCCTGTAAAACCTCCCATCCCTTCCCATTGCATCTCCCATCCCATCCTGCAGCATCTCCCATCCGTGCTGACATCTCCCAGCTTCGCCAAGGCTGGGATGCAGCAGTTGCCATGGCAACATGGGAGGCCGATGGAGCTGGAGCCCACAATTGAGATGTTCAGGCTGCAGGGGGGGGCGAGGGGGGCTGTGCTGGGGATGTTCCTTCATCCCCTCATACCTGCCCTGGGCCTCAATGCACCCCAAAACTGGTGAACCCCCCAAAAAGCTCATTGATAAAGCTCCAATTTGTTTCAGCCAAAGGATGTTAATGGAAAAAAAAATCCCCATTTTCTACTTTTGAGAGGAAAAATTGATAAACTCATATAATTGCAGCCAGGTTGGGGGTGGCAGCAGCCTCCTGTGTGCCTCCATCCTGCACCCAAATCCTCCTGAGCCCAAAGGGAACACCAGCAGATCCTGGCACAGCCTGGGGATGTTCACAGGGCTGCTTCCACTGGGCATGGAGATGGGGGGGGGTGGATGGGATGGGATGGGATGGGATAAAATGGGATGGGATGGGATGGGATGGGATAAAATGGGATGGGATGGGATGGGATGGGATAAAATGGGATGGGATGAGATGGGATGGGATGGGATAAAATGGGATGGGATGGGATGGGATAAAATGGGATGGGATGGGATGGGAAGTTCAGCCTGCCACCAGCTGAAACATCCTATGTGGGTGCTGGATTTATCCCCACCTTCTGATGGGTTTTCATGCCCATGGCACTGGTTGGCTGCGCTCTGAACGAGCAGCTCAGACACGGCTGGGAGATGGTTGGTGGATGTGCTGCACTTTGGGGACACCACACTTTGGGACACTGTGCTTTGGGGGATGCAGCGGTGTCAGGGCACACAGCACAGCCCCAGGGAGGTCTGGGTCCCAGTGTGAGGGGTGGGAGCAGGTGGTGGATGTGCAGGGCTCGTGCCCACTCCCATTGTAGGAACGGTGGCATCAGTGTGTCCATGTGCCCCAACCCCCCCAACGGCCCCTGCAGACATTCACCTCCTGGCTGCGTGCTGCCTTCATCCCTCCTCCTCCTTCTCCTCCTCCCCCCCACCCTGTTCTCATTTCCCCTAGAAGACTTTAATGAAATCTGCCCTTAATTAAATCCCCATTCATTTGCATAATTAGCAGGAAATTGAAATTAGCCCGTCGACGTGGCTGGAATCCGCTCTGCGGTGAGGCGGTGCCATGAGGGCATCATCCCCACAACCCCCCCCTTAACACTGCCCACCCCCTTCACTTCCCCCCACAGCAGAAGCCTCCTCCACCTCTCAGTGTGCTTCGGGCTTTCCGAACACTACATTGGTGTCTTTTGGTTTGGTTTGTTTTTAATGTATTCAGTTGCTTTTTGTTGTTGTTGGGTTGGTTTTTTTTTTGTCTTTTTGACAGTGACAAACTGAGGTAACGTCTGTGACACTACAGCCTCTCCTACAGGAAGAAGATCCGGCACCCGGCGGCCGGGGGAACCCGAAATAAAAACCCGAAACCGAGCGGCACCGTGGCCATCGGCACCGGGGTTCCTTATCTACATTATTGCACGAAAGATCGGGGACGTGGAGGGACCTAAGGCAAAAAGGAGGACGAACCGCACCTAACATCTCTACATCTGTGCAGTGCTACTTCTACCACCAGACCTGGGCCCTGCGGGCAGGGGGGAGGACACGGGGACACAGGGACATGGGGACAAGGGGACAAGGGGACAAGGGGACAGGGCAGCGGCGCCGGTGGTG
The DNA here is from genome assembly GCF_039878825.1 of Excalfactoria chinensis. NCBI lineage: Eukaryota > Metazoa > Chordata > Aves > Galliformes > Phasianidae > Excalfactoria > Excalfactoria chinensis. The sequence continues at coordinate 1,532,270 of NC_092838.1, read as the reverse complement.
GGGGCACGGGGGCGGCGGGACCCCACCTGCCTGGCGGCTGCTGTGTAAACTGCTGCTGCTTCAGGAGCGTGATAGCCCTTTGTGCGGTAGTTGGGGACCGGAGGGGACGGCGGCCTGGGGGGTCTCAGGGTGACCCCGTGGCTCCCGGCTTGCTGTCCCCCCCTGTCGGAGAGCATCGCTGCGGCCATCGCTCCGGGCAGGGAGGATGGGGTGACACACAGTGACACTTGCTACATCATGGCAGGGAGCGGCCAGGGGGTTCCCCTCCATCCTGGCCCCCTCGTCCCCTCCTGGTGCCCAGAGTGGGTCAGGGGCCACCCCGAAGGCCTCCTCCAAGCATGGGGTCATCGGCCTTCCCAGGGCCCCCACACAGCCCTGTTGCGTTGTCATGGAGGACCTCTCCCCACAGCACTACAGGGGGGTCGTGGAGGGACAGCGAGGCCACCAGGATGGGGACAGTGGCACCGGCACCCCCCGGCTCCTGCCCCCTGGGCAAATGGTGGCACCGGGATCCTCGGTGCTACTGAGCGCAACCAGTTCTGTCCTCTTCTTGTTTCTGCGTACAAAGGCGCAGCCCCCGGCCCTGCAGCCACCCACATTCCCTGCCAAGGGACGGGACGGTGCTGCCGGGAGCGGGGCCACGCACCGCCCCGCGCCTTCAGACACAGATCTCTATCGCTGTGGCCAGCACCATCTGCCCCTTGCCCTTGTCCTGCCGTCCGTCTGTCCTGCCGGCCGGGCCAGACGAGGCCGCGTTGGGCTCGGGGCCGTTGAGCCGCGTGCCGGGGCCGTCGGTCAGGATGGTCCTCTTGAGCGGGGTGGGCGTGCAGGAGGCGGTGGGCTCGTGGCGGTGCGGCCCTGCGGGCAGCTTGTCCCCAGCGTGCTTGCGGGAGCGGTAGGAGGGCCGGCGGCGCACCTCGGCCATCAGGTCGTACTTGATGAAGTAGAAGACCTCCTTGACGGGGCAGCGCTTCTCGGGGTCGAGGGCCAGCAGGCGCTGGAACATGCGCAGCGCGCTGTCCGTGAAGCGCCGCCACTGCGAGGGCAGCCCCGCCAGGCGGCCCTTCTGCCACCGCACGAACTCCTCAAAGAAGGTGTCGGAGGCGGCCGCCGCCTCCCAGGGGAAGTTCCCGGTGAGGACGCAGAAGATGAGCACCCCGAAGGCCCAGACGTCGATGCTGGTGTCCACGGCGAAGCCCTCGGCGCGGCCGGCCTGGCACACCTCGGGCGCCGTGTAGGGGATGGTGCCGCTGATGCGCTTCACCCGGCAGCCCACCTTGCGGGTCATGCCGAAGTCGGCCAGTTTGACGCGGCGGCAGTCGCGGTCGAAGAGCAGCACGTTCTCTGGTTTGATGTCCCGGTGCACCAGGCTCTTGCTGTGCATGTAGTCCAGCGCCAGGCCCAGCTGCTGCACGCAGCGCTTCACCATGTCCTCGGGGAGCCCCACCTGCAGCCACGGGACACCGTCACTCCATGCCGCCCCTGCACAGCCCACCCGTGTCCCCCCCATCTCTCTTTGCACCTTTCCCACTCACCGTCCTGCCTCCTTCTTCCTGTCCCTATTACTTAAGGGGAAGAAAAGATACACAGTGATAGGACTAAGCCACTGGGGCCAGCTAATGGGTCCCATGCCTTCTCGAAGCACATGATGTGTCCCAGGCCACCATTTATGGGATCCAGATCACTTAGAGGACGTGTGGCACATCTCAGACCACCCACGGGAAGGGTTATGGGTCCCAGGCAACAAGGTATGTGTCTTGGACCACACTATGGCTGCTTGATGGGTCTCAGGCTATCACTTATGGGTCCCAGAACACCCAGAAGACAGGCTGCATGCCATCCAGGGGATGGCCAAGCCATCAGTTATGGGTCTCACAATACTAAGGACCTTTGTAAGATCACCCTCTGTCTTCAGGTGGGACGAGTGATGGGTGTCATGCAACCAATGGGAAAGGTTATGGGTCCCGGACCACCTATGGGTCCCAAGCCTGCTTTCAAGTACTGCACTATCTATGTGTCGGCATCCTGCCCACGCACAGATGTGTGATCCCTTCATGTGTGGCTGTGCAAACACCAGGGCCCCTTCTTGTGCCACCAGCAATGTGCAAGCCTGATCACAGTGGCTTTGTTCGGGGACACCAAGCCATCGTGTCCCCACCCCAGCACCCAGCACAGCTCTCACCTGCGGGGGGATGATGTCGAAGAGGTCCCCTCCTGGGGCGTACTCCTGAGCAAAGACGTAGCAGTCCTCTGTCTCGAAGACCACATCAAAGACCTTGATGATGAAGGGGCTGGAGGAGAGAGTGTTGGTGATGCTGAACTCCCGCAGGAAGTTCTTCAGCTTCGTCTTGCTCTTGTTGACAAACTTCAGGGCCATCTTGGTGCCTGCAGTGGGCAGAGGGCTGGCTGAGCTCATGGCACGGCCGATGGCGATGCACACCCAGGTGCAGCATCTGCCCCCCGCTCCCCTCACCTGTGCTTTTGTGGGACACCAGGTCCACCTTGCCATAAGTGCCCTTGCCGAGCTCACGAATGAGGTCGTAGTGTTTGTTGATGTCGGTGCCCGAGAGGGTGCGGATGGCCAATGACTGCATGTCTTCGGTGATGAGCGGCACCCCGCAGCACGCCAGCTTGCGCGACGGCTCCTGCTCGATCGATCCGGCACTCATGGCTGTGCTGCAAGGCAGAGGTGTGTCAGCTTCCACCCAGCGCTCCCAGCTCTCAGCATTGCCACTCTTTTCTCTCCATCACCCCTGAGCTCCAACCCCAGCTCCAGGACCCCACCAAGCTCAGCTGATCTCCCACTCCACATTGCTCTGCAGCCAAACCACCCTCTGAACCCCAAAAGCACAAATCCAGAGCCACATCCTGACCAACACCATGGGAACGCAGCCAAACCAACCCACCGCCGACTCGGAGCATCGGGCACCGCAGGGGTGGCTGCAGGAAGGGGATGGAGAGGCTGTGTTTTGTTTTGCAGCAGGCTGACAAAACTCAAGGGACAGCAGGCAGGCGGGTGCTGGTGTATATTTAGATTTTTAATGTGGGAAAATAAAACCACAACAAACTACTCAAAATATGCCCCAGCGTCCCCGGGTCAAACGTTGTGCCCAGGTCCCAGGAGAGGGGCTGAGCACCACACAGGGCCCCATAGGGCTGCACGGAGAGAACAGAGCCAACAAAGAGGATGTGGATAAAGGGCATCGAGGGGCAATCCCAGAGGAGAGCAGAGCAGAGACCCTCCTGCACAGGCGCTGCCCTACCCCCAATGCACAGTGACCAGCTAACCCATCCAAGCTGAGCCCCATCCTCACCCTTGTTTCTCTCAACTCTGCTGCCTCTCATCCCAGTTCTTTACTTATTTTTTTTACTTTCTTGGGAAGTTGGGCAAAAAATAGAAAAGGAATTTAAACATCATGATGTTCCAAAAATGTAACGGCTTGACTCATACGATCTTCCAAAGCGGCTCATCTCCATAGAGCTTTGTTGGCCTTGTGGAAGAGGAGCACCATTTCGGTGTCTGGATCCTGGAGGTGGAGGTGGGTTAATGCAGGAGCAAAATGGATGCGGGACTGAAAACAGCTCACAACATCCTGCAAGAAGAACTGTGTCTGCACTTGAATTTACAACCCTGCTTGTTGATGTCTGTTAATTAACCTGTGTTGAAAGGCAATCATTCAAGCCAAACTTCTTTAAGTAAAAAAAAAACAAACAAAACAAGAGGACAAAATGTGGGATGGATGGGAGATGGAAGAGTGTGTGCTGCACAGTGGCTCACCGTGCCATGGACTGCTGCCTTGAGCCCAGTGTTGGGGCCTGGATGCCTCAGGGTTCGTGCTGCCGAAACACCTGCAGCAGAAAGGCACTGGAAATGGGTGTCTGGGAACAGGGGTATCCCCGGGGATGGGTGACCCCAAGGATGGGGTGTCCTCAAGAACAGGCATGACCCCAGGACGGGGTGTCCCCAGGGATGTGGGAGCTGCCCGCGTTGCTCCCAGTTTGGCCACAGTCCTCCCCAAATGGCAGTCAGGAATGTGGAGCCAACACCATTTCTGGGAACACCCAACAGTGACGTTGGCCGGAGCACCAACACGCCCAGGCACAAGGAATAAAAAAGGAAAGGCAGAAGCGTTCATTAGGAATGGAAATGCTTTGAAAACATGTTGGTTTCTATGCAAACAACCAGGGCAGCAGCGGGGACAGGGATGAGGATGCGCTTCCATCCGGCTCTGCACAGAGATGGGGGCGGTGGGACCGAGTCCTGGCCATGTTCTGGGTGCTGGTGGGGAAGCAGCACAGCTCTGAGGTGAGCACTGTTGTGACACAAAACCAATGCCAAAAGGACAGCAAAGCCACCGCCGGTGCCACCATTCCCCACCATGCGCTGCGGGCGGCTCACGCTGTCATCTGCGTGTCCTGAACCGTTTCTCCTACTATTCAGACTAAAATTGCTCTGTGTTTAAGCTCGAGAACCATTTATCTCATTGAGTGAGGAGGATAATCCACCCACCGCTTCCTCGCTCCGTGGCATGTATTTATAGGCAGGCGCTCATCTCCCGCCGGCAGCTGTCTCTGTGCTCCCCAGAGCTCTCCGGTCCCCACCATCCCCGGTGCCACCCGGTGCCGCTCAGCCGCTGGGTACATCAGCTCTGCCAACAACCAGGAGCTCAAGAGGAGCTCATTGAGAGGAACAGGGCTGCGAGAGGAGGCTGCAGGGGAGCGCTGGCTGCTTGGGAATTGAGATGGGAAGGAGAAAATAACCCCCCGGCTACACTGGGATAGGAGAACCTTTAAGAGGAGGAGCAGAGTATGGTGGTGGGGCTTTGGGAAGGGAAGGAGCATGCCTGGCAGGGCCGGGGGCTCTGCAGGACACAGAGTGAGGAATGAAAAACACGCAGCAGCAAGCGGGAGTCGCCCTGATGGAGGAAACTGAGGCACAAAGCAAGGAAGCGACTTCCTGCAGCCACACAATGTGCGGGGCCAGGACCAGCCCTGGGCGTCCCGGTTCTGCCTCTGCACCGAGCACCGAACGGCGCCCTTCCAACACTGAGTGTCAGGATCAGCTCCTGCTGCCCAGCCAGGCGTGGTGACACAGGGAGCTCCCAGCAGAGGGGTAGGACGGGGTCCCCTCCAGCCACCCTGCATCCCACGTGGAGCCTGTGTCTGGTGCGGCACATCCTGGAGCCCGGCCTGCGGGGAAGGATGCTGCGGAAGAGCTGGCAGCCAGCCCAGCACTCCACACTGTGACTTTGCCGGAGATGTCGCTCCACAGGACACAGCTGGGGGGGGATCAGGGACAATTCCCACCGTGCAGCTGGATCCTCAGCCCACAGCCCTGCAGCAGCATCAAGGGCGAGATGAGAAAACCGGAGCTCTGTGCTGACGCAGAAGCAAAGGGGACAGCAGATCTCACCTGTGCCTGGCGCAGCCCCGCTGCCACCGTCCCACCTGGTGATGTCCCCACATCCTGCACTGCCCCAGCAATGCTCACACCATGGCTGGATGCAGCCGAGGCCGGGCCGCAGGCTCTGCGTGCACCGCTCCATTGGCAGCTCTGCCACCTCCCGGCTCCGCTCTCGTGTGACCCCATTATGGGAACATCTCAGCGCCTCGCAGCTCCTCGATGCCGTGGGGAGCAGCGCAGCAGAGCTGTGTTATTAGCTGCTTTCCCTGGGGCACCGGGGCATTGCTGGAGTCCAGGGACATCACAAGGGCACCTTCGCCTAATGAGGCCAATGGCGGCATGGAGATGCTCAGGGTGCCCGTGCTGGGGTCAGTGGTGCTGCAGGGTGAGAGACACTGGGCAAAGCCAGAAGGTGGCCAGAGCAGGGAAAAAGAACAGGGCTGATCTGATGTCCTCGCTCCAGTCCCTCATTTTCCCAGTGCTGTCATGCAGGGCTTGCAGACCCTGTGCCACACAGCTGTGTCCTTCACCTGGACCACATGTCGGCCAAGGGCAGCAGCTGGGGACAGCCAGGTGACATGGGAACACTGGCCTAAGCATTGCTACAGCAGCAAACGTGTGGGGAGATGGCACACTGGGAGCTGCCCCGCATCCCACAAGACAGGAGGAACTGCCCATAGCTACTCCAGGGATGGTGGGTGGGCCATGCTGCCTCATCCCCTTGTTCTCCATAGCAGGGTTCCCAACCCCACACAGCAGTAGCCTGCAGCCTTCGGGCTCACACCGCATTGCCCAGATCTCCACGAAGCCACGGTGACTTCCTGCTGTGTGACACTTCCCTGAGCAATGTCACTGTGTTCCCAGGGATCTGGAGCTTCCCATTCCAGCTCCATGCCCAGCAGCAGCCCTGAAGCCAGGATGAGCTCTGACCATGCTGATGGAGCTGGAGCATATGGGATGCTGACCCTTGGGAGAGGCCTTTGTCCCAGCACAGCCGTCCCAGCAGCAGCATCCCCTGCAGCAGCAGCCATCTCCTGCCCTGTCCCATCCCATGATGTGTTCCTCCCACCCCGCTGACTCCCTGCTGTTCCTCTGAGGCTCTCAGCCTGTGTTCCCTGCCCTTTTCTCTGAGCTCTCAGCCCTGTCAGCTTTTTCCCATTAAAAGGGATGGTTTCGGTAGGACCTGTTCTCCTCCAACCTCTGGCTCCTCCCGCCTTCTCCCAGCCCCACCACTGGCACCAGGCTTTGTGATTCCTTCACCATTTGATTGGTTTCATCAGCCTGTCGGCATCGCCCTCCCTAAACTCTCCCACTGGTGCCAGCAGTGCCTCACGTTGTGGATCTGCAAAGAAAACGCCGCCAGCAGCACCCCCATGGCCCCACCGTGTCCCCATTCCTACACCCCAGGAGGGCAGTGGGGCCGTCACCTTGCTGCAAAAGCAGCTCTGGGGCTCGTGGTGCCCCGCATCAGCCCCACCGAGTGGGTGCTCCATGCAGAGCCCAGAGAAGGGGACTCACCTGGGCTGCAGGGCTGGGACGAGTGCAGGGCAGCGGCGTGCTGCTGGCTCATGGCATCAAGGCTGTGCCTCCCCACACACTGTGCCCAAGAGTCCCCAGAGCCCCCAGCCCCGCACAGCGGCACGGTGCCCACCGGGCACTGGCTGAGCGAGCGGACAGCTGTGGGACGGATGAGGACACCGGGCTCTCGGCGGCTCCCAGTGCCCCCCATCGCATCCTCTCCCCATATCCAACCGCCCTGCAGCACCGCATCGCTCCGTATTTCCAATAACCCCGTTCTCCCTCGTGTCCTCGGCGCGTCCCCGCGTGCCACCGGGCGGAACTCATCACCCCTCGCCCCACCGCCCTTCCCCAGCGCCGGCTCCGGCCTCGCTCCTCCACGAACTCCGTTACCCACGCTGCTCCCAAGCCCGGCCCCGAGTTCGGCCCCGCAGCCGCAGGGCAGCGCCGGGAGGGGATGCGGTGCAGGTGGCGGCGGCACCGGGCGGGGTCCGCTCTGCGGGGCGCGGGCTGCGGGACCCCGAGCGCGGCGGCAGCAAAGGGGGTGGTTCTGCGGGGCTGTGTCCCCACATCGCCCTCCCCCCCCCATCCCCTCGCTGCCAGGGGTCGCGCGTGGCTCTTCGCCCCCCGCGCTCGGTTGATTTAATGGTGCCGATGATGATTTTTATCAGGATTCTTTCGAAATGGCGCTTTCCCCGCCGCCACCCGCTCCCCACCGCCCCGCCGTGCAGACAAAAGGGCCGCTCCGCCGCCCGCACAAAGGCGAGCACCGCTCCTCCCTTCTCCCCCCCACCCCGCCTTACCGGGGGCAGCACGGAGCCGGGCTCGGTGGCGGATGGCGGCCGTCAGCCCCCAGCGCGGGGCCGCTCCGCCGGGTTCATCCCGCCGCTCCCGGGAGGAACGGAACCGGAGAGAGGAGCGGCGGCGGCGGTGGCGGCTGTTCCCCCCCCCGTAGCCCCCCGGTAGGGCAGAGCCGCTCCGCCCATAGCGCCGCCTTCGCCATCCACGCGGGGAGAGGGACACGCGTGGGGGAAATGAGTCCCGGCCGCGCCCCCCCCGCGTGTCCCGCTCCCCTCCAGCGCTGTCCCGTCCCCATCCTTGGTCCCACCCCCGGGGATAAGGGCCGGGGGTTGACCCGAGGATGAAAGGCACCGTGACCTTCCTCACGCCGCGCCCATCGTTGGGGATGGAATGGGTCCAGCATCGCCCCCCCCCCCCTTCGCACCCATCCGCAGTGGGGCTGTCCCCTCTGTCCCCTCCCTGTGCCACCACCCCCCAGCTGCAGTGTTTGAAGCTGCGTCTCTGATCTCTCCAGCTGTCCCTATTTATAGCTATGGGCTGTTTCTAGGTCAGGTGCAAGGAGCCGAGCTGGAGGGAACCTGGATGGGGTGGACACATCACCTGCCCTGGGGGCAGCGGGGGACAAAGGGGGGCAGCAACAGCAGAGGACAGGGAGCTCTGAGGGTGAAGCCATTTGCAGCCCCTTCGCATTTGGCTGAGCACATGGCACATCCTGCAGTGTTCTGCTGGAAAGGTGTCAGCTCCCTGAGGCTCTGTGGGGCCCTATGGGGCTCTATAGGGCTCTGTGGGGCTCCATCCTTCTCATCAGACTCCGCTTTGCAGCTGCAGACCTCCCTCCAGCACGTGGCAGGCATGTGGGTCACGCACAGATTGAATAAGAACAACAATAACACTCGCCACTATTTGCATCAAGCTCGTGGTCCTCAAAGCACATAAAGAATATGAAGAACTAATGATCAGCAAAATGAAAGGGGATGGTTCAAATGTGTTTGTCACCCAGTGCCATCCCAGACCATGTGAAAAGCCCGAGTGCCCCCAGGATTTCAGCTGGCTGCTCGGGGGGGATATCCTGCCCTGTGCCAGGATGCACCCAGTGGGGAAATGACCTGGAGAAGCAAATCACAGCTCTCCAGGAATGGCTTCCCACATTGCCCTGAGCAGCACAAGGGGCTCAGAGAGACGAGGACGAGCTGGGGACATGCAGGGCCCCATGAGCTGCCGTTTGGGTCAGAGCTGTGTGTGCACCATGAATTAGGAACCAGCTCGGGTCACACGTCCCTGAGTTGTGGGTAGCAGCACGGTGAATGCCTCCCCTATTCCTTGAAAGGTTTGCTTCCAAGTATCTCTCGCTGGCAAACCAGAAGCAGGAAGCCCAAAACGTTTCTAACAGCTTCTCTGAATTCAGGGCTTGCTCGTCCCCTCGCCATCACTCAGTGCTGGGAGTGGCTCAGCCCAAAGCAAAGGTGCCACCATCGCTTCCACAAGCTGTCACGTCTCGGTGCCATGAGCTGAAACCTGCCCGGAGCCGGCGCGGGGATGCTGGGAAGGAATGGAGGGAGGGAGGAAGAAAGGGAGGGAGAAAGGGAGGGAGAAAGGGAGGGAGAAAGGGAGGGAGGCAGCACGCAGGAGCAGAGCACGCCGGGAGCCGCAGGGGGAGCAGAGGGAGCAGCTGGGGATGCGCTGTGCCCCTGGGAGATGCCAGTGGTGCCTCCCTGCTGCCCTGCGAGGTCTGCCCCATCTCTGCCCCATCAAGCCCCCTAACCCTGCGCTGCCCTGATGGGAGCTGCCAAATCTCTGCTGCTCATCGTGTGACCCGGATCCTTGTCACAACACAAAGGGGTCAGTGCCCTCTCAACCCCAGATGGCACCATGGGGAGCAGGGCTGGGGCATGCTGGTGATCCCCCACCCCAGGGCTGCTGCTCCTGAGGTCCAGGAGGGGATGCAGCACATGCTGCCATGGGCTATGAGCTGCAGTTCTACTTCATGGCGAGGGCACGCTGAGCTGCTGCCAGTGGCCATCAGGGTGCTGCCACCTCTCCTACAGCCGCCAGGCCCTATCCATGCTCCTGGGGGTTACAGAAGCACCAGGGGGTGGACCCCAAACAGCTGAGCAGGGACACAGCCTTCTGCTCACTGCTCCCCTCGCTGGGGGGTACGGGGGAGGGCATGAGGCCATCGGGGACACTTGCAGTTAGCTATGAGGCAGCACTGACTGAAGCACAGTGATGATGAGAGAGACTGATTTGGAAAGGAACAGAGTGGTCTCCTTTTCAGTGGGCTTCTGAAGCAAAGCAGAAGGGCTGTCTTCCCAGGGCAGGTGGGATCTGGGCTGTAGCGGGGTCACGGCATCGCAATGCTCTCCCTGATCTGGGAGTGAGGCTGCAGACAGCAGCTGAGTCGCTGCCCTGGAGCACGGCACGGCATGGCACGGCACGGCACGGACTCTGCTCGCAGCCCGTTGCTCTGGCACCATCTAGCGAGGGCGAGGGGACCGGCACCTGTCGCCAGCACGGCGGTTTGGGGCCGGCGGCACGGAGATGGAGCGGAAGCCCATCCGTGCGCAGCAGCGCAGCACACCGCACTGCCCTGTCGCACAGCCCGGGCGGGGATGTCACCCCCGACATGCCCGACCTGCCCGAGCGCAGGTCAGGCTGTCAGATGGTCGTTGGGGGGATCTGAGGGCTGCTCTGTGCCCTTCTCCATCCATCACCACTCTGCAGCCCTGGTGACCCACATCACTGCACCGTCCCAGCACATGGGCTCATGACATCAGGTGAAGAACAGGATTGAAACACTAAAATAAACCCAGCGTGCTGGTGGGAGGGACAGCCCCCTCGCAGCGTTCCCAGGATGGCATGTGCCCATTGAGGACAAGCCACAGCCCTGCTGGTAGCCCTGCTCATGGCACGTGGGACGGTGGCACAGGATAGCAGCTGGTGGTGGCCGGGTGCCGGGAGGAGCAGCTGGGCACGGCATGTGCCGGTGTTCACACCTCGCATCCCTGCCGGCTGCCCGGCTAATTCAGGCACAGTGTGCTGCCTTGGCTGCCACTCAGCAACACGAGTGGGACTTGTAGAGCCAGAAAGCAGCAGGGAGGGAAAGAGCAGAGTGCTGGCACTCATGGCTCTGCTTGGGGACTGTCCTGTAGTGCTGGGAGCGGGGCCACATTCAGGTGAGCTGGTGCAAGAGGGGACAGCACAAGGGTGCTGTGGCTGTTCCAAGGCTGGAGTTGACACACTGAGCACTTTCCTGTGCACGGGGATGGGTCCAGGGGGCACGGTAGTGCCAAGCCCAAATCCCACCGTCCTCAGAGCTCCCCAGGCTGCCAGGCACCCCTGTGTCCTGCTCCTCCTGAGCAGCTGCAACCTGTTGGGATGTGGCAGAGGTGCCTCCCAACCGACAGCCCCGTTCCCACTCGGCATGGCAAGGCATGGCACAGCACACGGCACAGCACGTGGCACGGCACAGCATGGCACAATCATGGCACAGCAAATGGCACAGCACATGGCACAGCACAGTGCCAAGGCACAGTACCCTCCGTCCAGGAGATGATGCATTTGCTCCTATGCAAACTTTGGGCTCAGCGGGAGGATCTCCATCAGCCACCATCCCCAACCCAGTCCCACGCCACATCCCCGCAGCACTGACCTGTGGAGGTGCAGGGGCTGCAGCTCCTCTTTCTGGAAGCAGACGAAGCAGAAGGAATCCATTGCTCAGCTCTGGTGGCCGCTGCACCTGGGCAAGGGGGACAGCAGGCCGGGCAGCGCTGGAGCTGCGTTGGCATCTTCCTCACTCTCAGCAGTGCCGCTGGTGGGGCTCACCCAGCCTGTGCCATGGTGCTAGGGAGACTCACAGCACCAGGCTGAGCGCTGGGGCTGTTTGCTCACCACAAGAGGAGGCAGCTCTGGGCCAGGCGATGACCTGCATCCCTCTTGCACTGGTGCCCAATGCCGTCCTGCCACCCATCTTGCAGTTGGTACCGGTGTTCAGCATGCACATGCAGGGACCTGGAGTGGCATTGCTGAGGGTGAGGGCTCCAGTGGGGCAGAATGAGACCCCGTCTCAGCCCCACTATGCTTCCAAAGCCAAAGGATGCCGCTGCCCCTCTTCGGCACCCACGTGGCAGCCAGGTGCTGGGCACGGATCCCCAGCTCCGTCAGCACAGCAGTCGCAGTGCAGGGGCTCGTGGTGAGCAGTTGCTCGGTGTGCCCATGGAGGAAAGTTGTGGCACGAGGAGCCGTGGCTGCACAGGACCGGTCGGTCTCACAGCAGAGCCGCCGCTCGCTCCGGCAGATCAGCAGCGTGTGGGTATTAATAGCTCCAGAGCCATGCGGTGAGGCTGGGAATTAACTCCTCAGCTGCCGGCCCAGCCCTGTGCCATGGGACCCACCAGCGCTGCAGCTGAGTCCTGGCAAACTCAGCAGAGCAGTGCCAGGAGCCAGCCCCTCACCTGATGTCCCACCCCTGGGGCAGCTCCCTGCGGAAGGCAATGGGAGGACATGGAGTTTGTCCAGCCCGGCCATCAGATTCGTCATCATTCCCTGGGAGTTATTCAGCGCTTTGGTCTGGTTGCGGCACATCTATCCCAGCCACTCCCACCCTAATGGCAAACATCGATGGCTTTTTAACTTCTCGTGGCCGGAAAGCTCCCAGCCACGCTGTGCTGAGGGGAGGCTGCTCACATTGAGCACAGCTCTGAGCCCCGTTCTTGGTGCAGAGCTCCCCAGCACCGAACCCAGAGGGCAGCTGTCCCTAACCCACATCCATCGCCTCCATCAGTGCCCCCCCAGGGGCCCAATATCTGCATCCCACAGGTGTTACCAGGAGCCCCTCTGCATCCCCACGGCCCTGGCACCCTCCCAGGCACTCACTCACTCACAGCAGCATGAGGAAAATGTTAAAATTTAATGCCTTGGCTAATGGGATGAGCAGAGTGAAGGAACATGGAGGGAAGAGCTGCTCTCCCAGGGAAGGGAAGGGGCAGCGGTGCCCAGCAGGAGCTCCTAATGGCTGATGGAGGGTATTTGCGCTCAGGGCCTTTACTTGCTGTGTTTGTTAATAGCTTGCAAAACACAAGCTCTGCAAAACTGGAAGGAAGCAATTAAACACGGTGAATATTTGGGCTGGAATTAAGGCTGGAGCTGCAAAGGGTGTGATGACAAAGGGCTTCAAATTGAGCGCCAGCACGTTCCTGTGCCTATCAGAACAAAGATAACCAAGGGATAAACCACGTTCACTAATGCTTTTCCCTTGGCCTCCCAATGTAAATCTTCTTTCTTGGTGGCTTTTCCCATGCCAGAAACAGCCATGATTGGACACGTGGAAGAAACCGGGCACTGCTCAGCCCTGCTCTCCTTGCCAATCCCTGCAGTTAGTTACATTCCCTGAGGGTTTATTTCTCTCCCTCTCCTGCTTTGTTTAATCCTCTCATGTAACTGCAAGCATGTGCAATATCCTCATGTGTACACAGTCCTTCCCTAAAGCCTATTAAGCTGCTGGTTTCAGCGATCTCTTGTAATGGGAAATGCCACAGAAGACGTTGGGAAATGTGGTTGGAAGGAAATAAGGTGGGCCTTGAGCTGGCCAGCCGGGTCACCGGGGCTCAGAGCTGGAGGCCTGAGCATCACGCGAGGCTCGGAGCCCGGACACAGGCCTAGGCCGCGCCTGCCCCACAGCGTTGCCGAGCAACACCCGCCTCGCTCACGCCCAGCACTCGGGAGGGGGCGTGGCCAAATGAGCCCCGCCCCTTCTCTTCCCGCTTCCTGCCGGGCTGGAAGAGCCGAGTGCGCACGCGCAGCAGCTGAGGGGCGGGGCGAGACGCACCTCCGAGCGCGCACCTTCCCCCCGCCCTGCGAGACATCGCGCCCTTCTTCAAGATGGCGGATTGAAGCGTGCTGAGGCGGAGTGCGCACGCGCCGGACCCTTCAATCTCGACTACGATTGGTCAGCTGGGCCGGGCGGCCGCTTCCGGCGGGTGGGGCGGGGCGGGGCGGGCAGAGCCGCAGGATGCGCCTGGAGGAGCCGCGGCCGCTCCGCCTGTAGCTGCGCCGCTCCCGGCCCGGCCCGGCCCGCCACCCGCAGCGGCCTGCCCTCCGGCGGCCCTTCCCAGCGCCCCGGGGCTCCCCGTGCTCGGCGGCCGGGAGCGGGCCCCGGGGCCTGGGAGGAGGCGGCAGCAGCAGCAGCAGCGGCGGCTCTGCGAACGGGGGGTGCCTCCGGGGCTGCGCGGCCATGAGGTGAGCGGAGCGCGGCGCCCAGCGCAGAGCCGCCCCGCGGGACGGACGGCCCGCAGCCATGGTGAGTGCGGGGGGAGCGCGGCCTGCCCGCAGGGAGGGGGCTGTAGGAGGGCGTCGGGCGGCCGTGAGCACCGCGGCGCCGCTGGGAGCGGCCGTACGATGCCCCGAGCTGGGGGGGGTTGGCCGGGCCGGGCCGGACCGGGGCCTCGCCCAGCTGTTCCCCTCGGGCCTGGGGCGACAGGCCGCATCTCCGAGTGACGGAGCGCCGTGTGGAGCTGCCCCTCGGCCGGGCTGTACGTGTGCTTTGATTTGCACAATCCTTCCTTTATTTTCCTTCTCGATAAATGGAAGAAGAGGCGTGTTCGGCGTCCTGCTCGCGTTCATCCTGCCTGTACTATATCTCCGGAGGGCCGCAGCACCGTTCCGGGCACACACAGGGCCGTGTTAAGCAATGACGGTCGCCGTTATTGTTTTTCCACTCCTTCCAGGTGTGGAAGGGAGGCCTGGCATTGCCCAGTGTGCTCTGCTGGCAGAGGGGAGCTCTGCGCACAGACGGTGCTCAGAGAATGGGGAGCTGCCCTCTGCCTGCCCCACCACGGCCTTGCCAGGTGATTGCTATTGGTGCCAGTCTGGTTTCCAACCTCTCTTTGTTCTAAGCTCCCTCGGATGCTGCAGGCCCAGGCTTTGCAGCCTTTTCCTTCTGGGAGTTGGGATCTTGCTCTGCAGTTGTGAATTTCTCACCTGACATAGGAGGGAACGAGCTCCTGCCCAACACCACAGCTCCTGGTGGCGGCTTTGGCCTAAGCTGCAGGCAAGGGCGATGTTCTCGAGGCCGTTCTTCTCAGTGAATACCCCCCTTCAAGTAGGTGAATAAAAATTGTGGTGTGGGGTTTTGGTGATTTGTTGGACCCGTTTAGCAAGCTGCTGCTGTGCATGTGAAAAGAGGTCAGCAAGTTCTGTGCTTCAGGGGAACAGCAGTAACCTCAGATAACAAAGAGACTTCTTAATTTTTTCCATCACCTTCATTTATACGTATTCTTTCAGTCTGGCGAATTACGTGTTGTTTTCTTTTACCTTGAGCATTCAGCTTTTGGTTCAGTTACAAGCCAAGTAGTAGGCATGGCAGGTGAGAAGCAGTCATCAAGCTACACTGCAGGATTTACTGTTGTAACGCTTCATGTGACTCCCGTGCAAGATTTTCCTTCTGTTCCACTCTTCTTGGAGCCTACAGATGGGCCTCTTCTGCTGCTAGCACACCCTCCTTCCCGGAAACAGTTGGACAAGTGTGAAGATGAGATTCTGTAAGGCACACTGGGAATGAATGCAGCATAATTAAACTGCGCTGTAAAAATCCAGACTCGGGAAAGCAGATTTTATAACTTGAAGTGGGTTAAAACTGCAGGCTGTAAGCAGGAGGAGCAGTGATGAGCTGGAGCTCGATTAACTGAGGAGGAGTGATGAGAGCAGCGGAGTCGGTGAGAGAAGCATCAAAGGCAGGAGGAGAAGCTGCAGTGACACTCAGTGTGCTCAAAGACTGTGTGTGTGTCGTCAGCATGTGCCACCTTAGGGTGCTGTGTTCCACAAATCTTACACTACTGATAAGGAACTCCTAGAGCAGAGCAAAAAGCATTAGTGTGTTTCCTGCTCAAGCATTGGGTTCCTCCTGGCTGATTTAAAAAGAAAGAAAAAAAAGGAAAAGCTTAAGAAATCAATGTTGTCTGTGGAACCATTCCTCAAATGCAGTGTTTTGCATCCAAAGAAACTATGCGTTTGTTTCATTGCTGATTCTTCACCTCTTTTTCTGCTTCTGCTATCAAAGTTGGATCATCTCTGAAGCTGTCAGAGGTCATTTGTGATCATCGGGGCATAGCAGTCACCAGGTAATGCTTTCTGAACCCTCATGGGAGGATGCAAGTCAGGCGGTTACCTCCTAGAGAATGTCTTCTTTGTCTGAGACCTGTGTCATGCCATCCATCAGAATTACACCTCGGGGAAGGCTCTCCTTCCCAGCCGTATCGTTTTGCTTGCTATCTGGCTCTAAAGATGCAATGTGAAATCAGCTGTTCTGTCAGAGAACTGCAGACAGACTTCTCAAACCCTGTGTTAGCTGTGCAGCAGGCACTCGCCTTTCCTGGTGTCGCTAGGCCTCAGAAATGTGTAGCAAAGTGGGAAGCACACAACAGGAGCAGCAGCAGTGGTTCCAAAAAAGCCTGTGTCCCTCATGTGAAGCATAGCCTGCAGAAATGGAAGGAGGCAGTGGGTGTGTATAGCTTGAGTCTTTCTAGGTTTTTCACAGCAGCATCTTAACTTTTATTTTACATCCCTGTTATCTTTTTTCTTAGCACTAAGTACTGTCATTTTCTTATGCTTAAAGCCTCCTTTGAAGAACTGAGAGTGGTTTAAGCCTTCCATCTGCTAAGGAATCAAGTATGTCCGGATCACAGTGTACCTTGCCAGGTTGTTGGTGAGCTGTAAGTTATTCTGTCACCCTTGGTTACCAAGGAGCTTGCTGCTGTGAGTGATGGGAGCAGCCCACGTCTATTATGGATGTTGCTGCAGCTCAGTTGGTGGCCCTGTGGCTAAAGCAGGTCTATGGACTCAGTGAGGCAATCCCATGTTAGTGGCATCAGGAGCAGCCCCACTGAATGTGGCCTGGGATCAGCCTCTTGCTTTTGTGGTCATCCTGCTGCTGGAGGTCCTTAAACTGGGCTGTTTGGGCTTCTGCTTCTACCTGGGGAGCTGTGGGATGCCCTGCAGTGAGAGATGGAGGAGAGCAGGGTAAGGGTGTGCGATGTTGGTGCCACCAGGACAGGAAGCACTGAGGTCACCTCTGCTCCTTGGAGATGGTGGAGGTGACGCTGGGAGCTGGAAGAGTGACAGTGGGGCACAGTGGTCCTTATGGGCCCCTTCCAACTCAGGATATTCTATGACAGCACCAAGCTGTGCAGTGTCACAGCCTGCATTCTGACAGCTTTTGGGGGATGTGCAGAAAGCACGGGGTTCAAAAAGAAAAATAAATCATTTTAGAGCTGTTCTGACTTACTACTGAAAGAGAAACGAGAGAATAGGAACTTGTCAGAGCTGGGGCTGGGACTTACATCTGGGTTCCTTTTTCAGCCTTCGAGTCACGCAACTTTTTTCTGCCCCTCTGTAGCATCATCCCCATCTTATTAAATCATAAAGTGAGAGCTGTGGTTTTACACCTGCGAGCTGTTCACCTGTTTCCTAGTGCTGCAGAAAGCAGTATATGGTGTTACACCACAACATTCAACACAGTGGTCTGCATTCCCACCTACCTATAAGCACATCACTTGTCATGTTTCAAAGGCTGGGTAGCTAAATGCTGGTTCTACTGTCTGCAGTCTGGTTAAAAGGTATGAAGGCAAAAGTATTGAGCCTTAAAGTTCCCTTGTACTATCTGGAGAAGCCTCTTGTTTCTGACTGATGTTTGTGGCTGAGAGGTGAGCGGTGGCTGCTGGCATTGTTTAAGGGGAAAGCATTAAAACCTGGTGCGTGCAATGAAGCTCATGCAGCAGGGTTCATTGCTGCAAAGAGGTGTATCAGTATGCAGATGCCTAACAGCTGCTTGGAGCTTGTGTTCTGCGCAGTTACCCAATGTATGTTGTTAGGTGATGCCTTTTAGGTCAGGAAAAGGGTCTGCTTACATGCAGTGTAGGGGAGGGAAAGAAATAAGCGCTTTTATGTCTGTAACTGGCACCTGGCTGGTAGTGTTTTATGCTGTGAAATCCTTCCAAAGTCATTGTCCTCTGTCAGTCAGCAGGTATTCCCTGGCAGTAGCTGTGTCTTCATTTGGGTCACTGCTGCCTTGGCCTTCTCTGTATCTCAGTTATTGACATGGCACCTTCCTTTTTATTTTAAGATAAATGAGGTCTTTACTAGCTTTGTCTTCTTGAAATGAAGTGCTTAGAATGCCATGTTTATAGGTGAAGGATGCAACAGGTGCCCGATGTGTTGGAAGGGTCTCTTTGTTCCAACACAAGTGTAAATATTAACAGTTTGGTAGAGGAAAAGCAATGAGCTTCTTTCTGTGCGGGTTATCTTGGCTGAGCAGTAGCTCTGCTCCAAGCAGCCCCAGGGCTCTGCCTGCAGTCAGAAGCACAGAGGGAAGAGTTCTTAGATGGTGTTCCTTCAGCCACGTCACTAATTCCTTACTTTTTTCCCCCAGTGTTCCCTGATTCCCACCCATGGGGATCAATCTGAGAACATTTCTTTTACAGTTTCCCAACACTCTGCGTTTGTGCTCCAAATCTCCTGTTTGTTTCGGCATCTCCAAGTTTGTAGCTGGGTCTGCAACTCTCTGTGTATTTTTAGCACTTTGATTTGATGTTTTCTTACAGCTTTAATTGCAGCGTGGAGATGGGTTGTCACATTTCCTTTGTCCCCTTTTTTGTGTAAGCAACGTGCTCATCTCATGTACTTTCTGCCTTGTCAGGGTGCCAAGCCTGCACTGAAGGCGAGGGGCTGGGGGTGTTGCCTTCTGGAGAGAGGATTTTTTTTCCTGATGGGGGGTGATTTTGTCTGCAAATTGTGTCGTGCTTGATTGATGCTGTGTTGCTGCAGCGGGTGAGGTGATTTCTTATACGTTACAATGCTGCCAGTTCTTTTCTGCTGGACTGAGGGCAATGTCCAGCTTCTTCCCCTGAGATTTGTGTGAGCTTAGGAACCTGAAACCACTCCAGGAGCTGAGGCTGGTGTCCGAGAGCAGAGCAGGACTCTGCAGGGGCAGCTGCAGGGAGCAGCTCTTCCGTGGTCAGGCTTGAAGGAAAGAGGAAGCCAAAGCAGTCGGCAGCCTATGATCTATGCTGTGCGAGCTGAGGTAGGTGCTCAGCAGCGGGGGTTTGCTGCTCACAGCCCTGTGTGGGGCTCAGCCTGCAAGGCAGCCAGCACTCAGGAGAAAGACTTTACTTTGCAGTGGGCCCCAGCGCTGCAGGAGGTTGCAGGGAGAGGAGCAGGCTGCTGCTGGGAAACAGCCCAAGGAGCTGGGGCGCTGCGGGTGTCAACATCTTGTTTTGCTTTGCTTTAAGCAGCCTAGATGCTTTTCCTGAACGTACTGTTCTTTGGAAGCATTAATTAAAAAAGAAACTAAGTCTTGCTGGCTTATTTCCGTGGTGTTATCCACATTATTTTCATGTATGCTCTTGAACCCAACACGAGTTTTAATGGTCTTTGCCAGGACTTTGCAATACTGTGAGCTTTCTCTTCTTTGACAGTGTCCTTGAAAGCACCACGTCCCTGCATACCGTGATCACCATGCTGGGATTTGGATTTTGCTGTTGCAGGGTGTTGGGCAAGGTGCAGCCCTTGTCCCAGGCATCCTGCAGCACCAGCCTTGCTTTGTTGGCCCCTGGCACGGTATCAGAGTTTTTCACAAAGTAAGGGGGATTTCTTTCTCCCTGCAGAACAGCTTGAGCTGCATCTGAATAGAAGTGCCATTTTCAGAAGTTGCTGAATAAGTGTTTTCTTCTTGCATTCACTTTCTTCTTTATTTACTGTAATACTTTCAATTTCCAGCCACGCACATGTGTGTACCCTCAGACTCCTAAAGTTGGGCCTGCAAACAGCTGCAGTTCGGAGTGTTTGTCCACACGTTATTGAGCTGTCTGCAGGCTCAGATACAAGGGAGTTTGGATTTGCAGTTGTAGAGGCAGTAAAGTATTTGAGAAGTGTTCTGGAAAAGCTGTTAACGCTTCATGGACATCTTGGTGCTGATACACACCAGGTGACCCATATCACATCTTCACGCTTTACCAGTCTCTCTTCCTCTCTGGTCAGAGGAGCTGCTGCATTTGTGTGAGTCAGGAAGAGCAATCTTTATAACACAAACAGGCAAATATCCATCTGCAGGAGCAGTGCTTTGTAGGAAGACGCAGCAAAAACTTGAAGACGTTTCTTCTTGGTTTATCTCCCCCTCCCCCAGAGTGCTTCTGTCCAAAATACTGAGGGTTTGGGTTCTTCCCCCCATTGCCTTTTAAAACGTGGGTTATTTCAGATGAAATGCCAGGGGATCTCGAGGTCAGTATGTTGTGTGCATTTGCCTGTGGGGCCAGAGCTGTGATCCTGTCTGTGCATGCATGCCTGCGTTCCCCTCTGCAGAGGAAAGGGGAAGTGGTCTGTGCCCTGCAGCTGCTGTCTCACACCTGTGACCATCACAAGGAAGGACAGGGCTGTCCTGTGCAGTGTGGGACATGGCGGAGCCCCCAGGGGTGTCAGTGAAGTGGGTGGGCAGACCACAGTGCTGTAGAATCACAGCCCTGTGCCCTTTAGATGTGACTTTCTAGACTTTGCTGTAAGATTGCAAGTTCCTTATGAAACCTGGGAGAGAAGCAGAGCAGCATGTGCTGCTTCAGCACCTGCAGCACCCATCCAAAACACACGCTGTCACTTGCTGTTCTGATAATGTCCCAAACAGAAGTGTTCCATCAGTGATAGCTTAAGGAATAGTGGGCAGCAGTTGAGAACTGTCTGGGAGCAGCTCCTGGCTGCAGCAGGATCAATGGATTAACCTGTCCTAACAGCAGTTATCATATCACCTGTGTGTACCCATCTGATACCCCTGTACTATGGCAGTTTGCAGTCATGTCTGTGTGAGATGCTTCTACGCTTCTCAGCTGTACATAATGATTCTAGGAGCTATTTGTTCAGGGAAATAATGTGTTGCCAAGTCTTTTCCAGCATTAGTTGCAGTGCTTTGCGATTGCTGAGTTGCCATGTGTTGAGCATCCTTTATGAGCAGCAGAATGACTGCTGAGATGACCCCAGGAAAGGATCTGCCTCAGACACCTGAGCCTGTTAATCAAAGTTCAGCCTTAAAACCTGAACCCAGGTAACTGAACCTGCCTGTACAAGGTGATTTAAGAAATACGATCCTATAGGTATTCTAAAAGGTGCCTGATTACCTGTGTACCTGGCAGTGTTTACAGGTAAGGTGATCTCTTTATCTTGCTCCAGAAATCAGCTTATCACTGCTGCCTTTCCGTAGCCTGCTCTGTGCAACGCTGTTCAGCCTGTGGTTGTTTTTAGGCTGATGTTTCAATGAAACACATTGATTCCTGAATTGATGAGCAGTAGAGGCGGGATTCCCCAGCTCTCATGCTGGACATCAGCTTTGTCACAGAAGATCTGAGCACAGCGTAGCATGTTTGCAGCCTCCTTCATTCTTCACTGCCCTTAGAGCAGTGATTCATGACTTTCATGGTAGATTTTTGGCTTAAATTGCAATATAAGAGAAATGAGTTTGCAAAATCAGCATCTTGCCTGTGAACTGCAGGAGTGGTGGCTCTTGGAGCAAACGAAGCAGACGACTGCTTTGTGTGCTGCAGTGAGGAGGACTCCTGAAATGAGCCTGCCCTGCTCTCACAGCACAGTGAGGCTCAAC
Source organism: Excalfactoria chinensis (assembly GCF_039878825.1). NCBI lineage: Eukaryota > Metazoa > Chordata > Aves > Galliformes > Phasianidae > Excalfactoria > Excalfactoria chinensis. Next base: position 1,510,917 of record NC_092838.1, on the reverse strand, counting down.
CTAGTTTCGGTTCGTGAAACCACAAAAACATGTCTGAAATGCAATGAGGAAATTGAGAGCAAAGATGGAGCGTGCTTGATATCATCAGCAGCGTGCTCTGCCATGGGGCTGTGCACGGCTTCCTATCTGAAGGCTTCCGTGCAAGCCTTACAGTTCTGTCTGAGACCTGTGGATTGGGTGTGAAAACCCAGTTTTCTCTTAATAGCTACCTAAGGACAACAGCACAGCCCTGCTTGGAGCTGTACAGCTCTGCCTCGGTGTAGCACGTGTTCATCCTTTCTGCAGCATGTTTTAGTTTTTTAAGCACTCCATAGTACTGACTTTGTTGCTGCTGTGCTTCAGTTCTTCCTTGATCTTCTCTGCACAGAGCGGCCCGCAGCTGCTCTGATGTTCACTGAAGCTATGCCAATGCTGGTGCTTTGCTGGTGGCAGCAGAAGGAAGTCTGTGGTGAACCATGTAGGCCTGAAATGACCCAGCACCTTCTAATGCCATAACTGCTGATGTGGTAGTTTCTGTTACGTTGGGGCTGGAACAGGGAGGGACTCTGAAAGACACCGTGGTAATTGGTAAAGTGATTGTGTTAGGGCGCGTGCATGCACATGTGTGTAATTCAGTTATTCTTTACTGCGTGCTTAAAAATGATCTGCAGTATTGTAAATAGTGTATCATAGAATGGCCTGGGTTGAGAAAGACCACAGTGATCATCTCGTTTCAACACCCCCCTTCTACCATCAGGGTCACCAACCACTGGACCAGGCTACGCAGAGCCACATCCAGCCTGGTGGTACCGGGAAGAAAATACAGCAGCAAAGTGTAGTGGTTTGTATCAGTGTGTGTGACTGTGCCCAGTAAGTGACTGCACAGGAGTGGATGCAGAAGGTTCCCAAGTGAAAGGGAATGGGACGGTATCATTTAGAGCAATTAACCCCCATGTTAACCCATGACAGCAAACAAAGAAGTGGAGGGGAAGCTTTGTAGGGAAGGTTGCCATAATTTTGTCTCGGTGATATCCATTTCCAAGTGCATTAAAAAAGCCCACAAAACCTCTTGCTGTTGTCATCAGCTGCAGGGCTGTATTTAGAGCATCATTTGTATGATCGATTCTCTGCTGAGCCATTAATAGCAGCCATCAAAAGGTTAACGCATGGGGTTTTATGGCCAAGCATTAGGGGAAAGCTTTCCTCTAGCAGAAACGATCACTTTCTTTTCTAAGGGCATTTATTCATGAAAGTGCAGTGACAATCTGGTGTGGCCATGGCCAATGAAGCCGGTGGTTGGGGCTGGCTGAGGCACACAGCTTTCCTGCTTAGTAGCTCTATAGAGAATAGAAAACAAAATCGGGGGGGGGGGGAGGGATTAAAAAAAGGCAAATGTGCTCTAAATGGAAGCTCTTCTGGAGAAAACTGAAATAGCTTCATGTGCTGTTATTGCTTTTATAAGCGCTTTCATGTTTCCCAGAATACTCCGGTGCTTTTGTAAGAGGGAGAATGTCTTTGGTTTGACATGAACTAAAATTAGCCTTGTGTGTTTTTCTGCTCAAATAAACGTGCCGAGTCTATATTGCAATCCCAACCCAATTCCTGTATCTGGAGACAGCTCTCATCACTATGGCCCCAAATGTTTTATCACTGTTATTACTGTCCTGTGTATTTTCTCCCTCTTGCTGCAGCTCTCATCACAGCGGTGATGCGGTGGCACAGGCTGCCCAGGGAGTGATGGGGTCACCATCCATGGAGGTGTTCAGAACTGTGGGGATGTGTGACGCTGTGGGCTGGGTTGGGGTTGGACCTGGGGATCTCTGAGGTCTTTCTTTTATTCTATTTCTTATTCTATGATTTCTTGAGGATTTCCTGGATGAAGAATGTCTGAATGTGCAATCGCTGGGTATTCAAGTAATTGCTGTTTGGAGAGGAAGCTGCAGGCTCACTTGTGAGTCTCGCTTGTCTGGTTGTATGGGACCAGTATTAAAGGTTGGAGCTCAGAGATAAATGCTGTGAGTAAGCAACAACACACCTCTGTCTTGATAAGTTATTGAATTGGCCCTAACAGAATTATCAGGACAGAGCTGGGGGTGGTCAGGGTGTAGCTCCACAGTGTCCTGGGTATTGGAGCTCCCACCCTGGTTACTGGCAGCCTCACTGGGTCAGATGGGCAATTCCAAGAGTGACATGCTTGGCAGGTCTGACGCCAGCATCCTGGCACGCTTGTTTTGTGTGACACCCAACCACGTGGTGGCCAATGGCACTGCCTCGAGCTGTGGGATTTGCTGGACTTAAGGAATCCCAAGTGGTGGGGCAGCATGGATGGTGACTCATGGAGTCTGACCTTGGCTGCTTCTAATGAATTGAGAAGCGCTGAGTGCTGCTGGCTCTGATTGCCTTGTGGGGCTGACCTCACCATTCCCACCCATCTCTGTGAGGCTGGGGCAGCCCCTGCTGTGTCTGTGTGCTGGCTGGGGCAGAGGCAGCAGCTCCTCTCCCAGACCCTGCAGTACCTTCTTGTCTCTTTCCTCTAACACAAAAGTGTCCTGGAGTGGAGGCTGCTTGTGAGTGATAATACTGGAGATATCACAGCGGGGTTCATTGCAGGTCCTGCAAACAGTTCTGTGTTCATTATGGCCTCACTGGATAATTCCTTTGGGCTGTCAGGTACACTAACTTGTACAGTCACTGGAGGCAGTGACAGTGGGTGCTTGCTTTCACTTAAGTTGATAAAGTGGCTTTGATTCGATTAAAGGCTATTTTAAGCCAACTGCTCGCTAGCAAAATGTTTTGTTCTATTTTTTGCTAATGTGGTCCTTGCTTTCTAGGGCACACACTTGACCGGAGGGGACAGGAAGGGGGTAGAAGGAGAAAAGAGGCTGAAATTCCATCTTCCTTTACTGAGCCATTGATGATGCTGTGAGAGCTGGGAGTGGGCAGCAGCAGTGCTCCTGTGGGCTGTCCGGCTCTGCTCCCTGCAGAAAGCTGCCGGTCACTGGTTGGGTTTTATTTTTAGAGGCAGAATGTTCAAGTTTTCTTCCCTGGTTTGCATTGTTTCTACGCAGAGGGAAGTTGGGCCCTGAATCTTGCAGCATTTGTTATTGATAGCATGAGATGAAAACATGAGAGAGAGGGGAATAGCACAGCCATGACATGCACCTGCAGTTTCCAAAGGCCATCCATTATTGGGTTCAGTTGGAAGGGAGCTGCAATGCAGGTAGAGGCCATCCTCAGTACTGGGATATTACTGGAATAAAAGCTCAGCTCCAGAGAGGCACCAAACTGCCATAACCTTGCACCTGCTGTGTCCCAGCCCTGTTTTATCAGACTCACCCATACTGAGCTGTAACTATTTCCAATAGTAAAAGCTAAATTTGGGTGCAGGGGGCCATTGTTCTTCAATCAAACCTCTAAATGCTTGTGTGTCCCTTCTCAAAGGGCTGGAAATGCTTTCATCTCTGGTTCTGCTGCTGCCACAGCCCCTTTGGTGATGCCGATATGCGCCCTCCCAGGCATCAGCTGGAAGCATCTTGGCTGGAATTTGCTGTTTATGTGAGAGTCGTGTGACACAGCTGAGCTGACTTGTGGCTACCGACCACCCCCAGGGGCAGCGAGGAACCTTCTCCCACTGGTGTCATTGCTTAATGCAACTGAGCAAGTGATCCCTTAGCGGTGGGCCAGACTTTACCTCTGACAAACCTTGTTGTTGCTGGGTGCAGTGAGTAGCATGAATTCTGCATTGCTTTGCCCTCTACCTGGATTTCATTCTTCTGCTTTTGTGGGACAAAGGATGTTGACCTCCGAGTGCTGTCTTTTAAGAAGTCATCTACACTGAATGCAATTCAGAGTGGAAATCTGCATTAACTCCTTCCTCTTGATGTTGTTTGCAGGCATCTGAAGAGGCCTCGCTCCGGGCTTTGGAGAGTTTGATGACAGAGTTCTTCCACAATTGCACAACAAATGAGAGGAAGCGGGAGATAGGTGAGTGCCTGCCCCTTCCAAGGGGCTGTCCCACTGCATCGTGTTGCCTGCAGACCTCAACAGAGGTCACTGTGCTTTTATTAAGTACGGTGGGGAAGAGTGTCCTGCCTGATTAATGTCAACTGACAAGGGAGAATAAACAGGGAGGTTTCATTTTGGGTGGTGTTATTGAATGTGTCCTTCTGAAAACCAGTGGAGATCATGCTGGTCCTCCAGAACAGCTTCCTGCTACTGTGCCTAATAGGCACCAATAGGTCATTCTGCTTTTCTTCTCAAAATTCTGCCACTTGTACAACTTCAGTGCAAAGGTATGATCAGTGTGAACAATTCATTCCAAAAATCTGGATGAATAAATAAGCAATTGGCCAAGGAATGGATCTCCGTCCTACCTTTTCATTTATTCCAAATGGAGGTATCACAAATACCACTGCTGTGTTTCTTTCTGTTTCTCCCTGTTCTCCTGGCCTAGCTTCAGGAAGGAAACCCACTGTGAAGGCTGAAATGTGGCCAGCCTGTGCAGCTTCTCCTTCCTGCCCCGTTTGGTGTGCAGCTGCCTGACCTGAGATGCCCACCAAACCCATCATTGGAGGTGCTGAGGCTTTTGGTGCTGATTTACAGCAAGCCAATGTCTCCTGAAGCAATTGCATTTAAACAAGGGCAATTTCTTACATATATATACATATTTTCTTTACAACTTGTCTCAGTGTCCAGCACTCAGCCTGCTGTAGTACTTCTGTCAGTTCAGAACACTGTTTGACATACCTATTTTCTTTTCATTAAAGCCTGCTGTTAGATTATGTTCAAGGCTTTTGAGTGTGATGCCCCCTGCCCTGGTTGTTTGAGTCACCCTGAACATGGTCTTTATTCCTGTGCTCAGTGTGCTATATATACATTGTTATGACTCTGTTTACAGCTTGAACATTCTAATGCATTTTCTAATACTTTGGTTTTTTTTCAGAGGAGCTTCTAAATAATTTCGCCCAGCAAATAGGAGCCTGGAGGTTCTGCCTCTATTTCCTGTCGAGCACAAGGAATGACTACGTGATGATGTACAGTCTGACTGTGTTTGAGGTAAGATATGTGTTGTTGTCTGCATGGTGCACTTTCCTTGTCTGATGCAGTTCTATATGACAATCGATTTGATTCGAAAATGTTCCTCTAAAAAGGCAGCCTTAATGAGGACAATGATACAGCTTCTTTTATTGCTCTCTCCTAAAGAAGTTATTTAATGGCAGGCTTACAGTAGGAGAATCTTTGTACACTAATTGAAGAATTAACTTCCTGGCATCTCTAAGTACAAATGACCTGCAGTTTCAGAGGCTGCTCGAGTTTTCTGCACCACGCTTTTAAAAACTACTGCTTTTATCCTCTCTTTATGGTCAAAAATGTGTTTGGTTACCTCCTACTAGCTGCTGCAAGCTGTGATACGAAGGGGTGAGATCAAATTGCTTTTATCTTTGAAATCTCTTTTTCTGACATGCCCTTTTTGGAATTACGTCCCGCAAGCTTGTGTGAGTTCTAGAGGGAAGGTCACTCTTAGAAGAGCATGTCCCACTTTTTACCTATTTATAAAAGAGAAAAAAAATATGTGGTTAGAAGCCTGAGTATTGGTGTGTATAGCTACTGGAAGAAGCGAAGTATTCTGTGCAAGCTTTGTCTTATCAGCTCGTTTCTCAGTGAGCAGCACATTGTCTTTCCCTGATGATATTCTGGGGTTTGGTTGTGGTCTACTGGGTCTTTTTTACTTTGTGCTCTGGGCTGGATTGCAGGCTGAGCCTTGCTCCAAATTCAGGGGATACTGATACCCTCTGCAGCGGCCTGCTCTGTACGCAGAGCAAACAACTCTGTTCTCAGAAGTTGCTCTGGCAGATTGTGTGCCTGTGTTGTTGTTGATGTCTTGAAGTAAAAGACTCCATTTATCCAGGGCTGTGAAGGGAGGAGGATGAGGTAGGTCTACGAATGGAATCTTCACGGCTCTTAACCATCAGGAGACCCTTCTCAGAAAGGAACGGCAGAAGTTGTTTGGAACGAATGTTACACAGGAACAATAATTCAACTGATTTTCATGAAGAGGAAAACATTTGGTTACTGAGCCTCTGGGCAAAGGGAGAAAGTAGTACTGAAAAAAAGAATTGTGCCCAGAACTAAGCAGAACAAAGAAATCACTGTGCAAGTGTAAAGTGAGGGAAGAGGTCCACAGCTCAGCTGAGTGATTAGGATCTCTCAGCAGAGAAGCTGGCATTCCTCATCTTAACTGCTGTAGCACTGTGCCTTTGGCTGTCCCTCTGCAGGTCTGCAGCTGTGCCATGGTCCTCAGCTCTGTGTTGAATGTTGATCCAACCATGAGTGGGGACCCAAGGCTCATCCCCAAAGCTTCCTGTGAATGTTGTGTTCTAGAATATCCCAACAGCTCACAGCTGGTCTGGTGTCAAAGTCCCCCTCCTGGTCCACTCCCATGTGAACTGTTCTCTCCTTTTGCTCTGGGAAAAGAGAATGCCCTCCCAAGAATGCTTCTCAGGTGAAGAAAGCTGCCGCTTTCACATGAATGGGATGAACTGTGTGCACAAGGGTGGACATTAATGCTGAAGCACCTGTCAGTTTTAGGGGTGCTTCAGAAGTTGTTCTGGACTTGTAGTGAGGAACTATCATTTGATTGGGCCCTTGTTGGTTTCTATGGAGTGCTTCTGGATCGTCTCTAGGGGAAAGGAATAAAGACCAAACAGCCTTTTAACTTCTTTGAGACGCTCTGTGTGTCTATGAGCCATCTGTATGTGTATACATCCATCCCTGCACACTGAACTGGTACCTCAGTACTGTACCTCTGACCTGCTCTGACCTTACGCACAGCTTTCCATGTCATACCCCAGAAGCACTGCCCAGCATTCCCTGCTGTTGCATTTTCCAGCTATATGCCTGCAAACGGCTACAGATAGTGCCCCTGCAGCAGGCCTCTTGTGTAAGTTATCCCTAGAGGCAGAGCAGCTAATGCTCCAAAGTCCCTAAATGGGATTGTAGCGTGACAGGGAAGCAATTTGTGACTCTTCTTATGGATTTTGTCTGCTTTTTTTTTAAGTGGACTAAAAGCTTTCTGTTTAAGTGATGCCCTGTCGCTGCAGAATCACTGCCTGAGAAACAACCTTCCAGCTGAGCTCCAGGAGACCTCCGGGGCCTTCAGAGCCATCGAGAGCTGAACTAACTTCCCTTCTGTGTTGTTATTCTGCCTCATGCAGGGTTATTTTTTCCTTTTAAAAGGGGAAGTGTGGATGTCCAGGGTTAAAAGCTCGAGGCAAGCAGCCAGCTCTGCTTGACCCAAGGCTGGTTGGTGTGGTGATGTGCCACGTGCCATCAGATGGTAGAAGTCATGTTTAGTGAAAATCTGATGTTGCAAGGGTTCTGTGAGTCTGATACTGTTGTATTGGGTGTGGAACTTCATTTGTCATTAGAACTAGTTTCTGTACACTGCATGGCTTGTAAGGGGTAGGCTTGGTGAGTTTTGCTCAGCAGCCTGAGCACTGCGGTCTTCCATTGCCCCAAGGACCCCATTACGTAGCAGAGCTTATTCAGAGGTGGTGGATCATGCTCTGTGGCCTCTGAAGCTGCTCTTGTTCTGCCTGCCTTAGTTCTCACACTCATCCTTGTGCTGATAAAGATAGCAGGGTTAGGGCTGCTGAGTAATTGTGGCATCTGAAATGGTGACTTTGCCTAGAAAGCCTGAGTCAGAGCTCTAGCAAGGGAAGTGTCTTCTCTCTTAACCTGCTGATGTCTCCTTGTTTTCTTATCTGCAGGCCTGCTCGTGGCAGCCAAGAAGCTTGAACTGCATCACTTGTAGATGCTTATTTTTTTTAACTGGCTGTGCATGATCAGTGAAAGGCATGGACAGATCTGAATCTGACAGATCTTATGGCCTTTCCCCATGCATTGTGGCAGGCAGCAACAAGCCTGAGGCATGACATGCAGTTATGTCTGAAAAGCTGCTGATAATATATATATTAAGATGCTTTTCCTTCAGGCACTATACCTGGCATCATGAAGGCTTATCCTATTCATACACCAAAGTGTTTATTTTCAGTGGAGCATGTTGTATCAGCTTGTTTAAGATGGTCTCATTGGGGAGCTCTGCTTCTTTTCCAGAACCTAATCAATAAGATGTGGCTTGGGGTCCCATCTCAAGATAAAATGGAGATCCGCAGCTGCCTGCCCAAGCTCCTGCTAGCTCAGCACAAAACTCTGCCTTACTTCATCAGGAACAAACTCTGCAAAGTCATTGTGGATATTGGCCGACAGGACTGGCCGATGTTCTACCACGACTTTTTCACTAACATCTTACAGGTAAGGAGTTTCTAAAGTAATGCCATTTCCAGTCTGAAGTATAATGCGGCCAACAGGCAGAGGTGCTCTCCATACCTGTGTCCTGTTGTCACCCAGTGCTGGCTGCAGCTGTCTGTGTGCTGTTGGAAGGAATGTTTTGGGTTTTTTATGGGGAGCTGCCTGGCTGATGGTGCAGGCTCTGAGCAGCAGCCCCATTACCTGGTGAAACCATGGGTTCTGAAAAGTGATAAGGTCAGCAGAAGACAGTAAATGGGAGGAACAAACTGTTATTGGTAAATATGCTGAAACAGAGAATGTGTGCAATGACATGATGAAAGCTCTCGTGAAACCCCAAAGATTCCCATAGTGCTTGAACTGTTGCAACATCGTGAGTTAATGTCTCAGGAAATTGAATCCTTGCAGTGCTGCAAACTGGGAGCTGTTACTCCTCAGTCCTGGAACAGCTGTGAGCTGCAGGCAGGATTGCTCATCTCCTCTTTGTGATCTGAAACTTTTCACAGAATGTTATCACATTGCATTCATGCCTTTTCCTCTCAGTTGATTCAGTCTCCTGTGACCACTCCTCTGGGACTGATCATGTTGAAAACAACCTCAGAAGAACTGGCGTGTCCACGTGAGGATCTGAGCGTAGCCCGCAAGGAAGAGCTACGTAAGCTGCTGCTGGACCAGGTGCAAACTGTGCTTGGACTCCTCACAGGTATGAGCTGGTGTGCTTGTAACTCTGAAACAACCATCTTCCTTTCTCACCCTTGTGGTGTTGGCAGGTTTGCACATTCTCGGAGCAGTGAAGCAAGGTGTGATTCATGTAGCAACTGCTCGTGCTGCTCAAGCACTTTACCTTTAGGTGCCTGGTTCAGATCACTACAAGGCAAGTTAGTGTAGCAAAGCAGTTAATACAGCTATGTGTGTCTCTTTTTGGAAGAGGGATTGTGGTTGCCTTCTCTTAGCGACCCTGAAACACATACTGAATGTTTGTACATGCAGGGCTCCTTGTTAAACCCCTTGAGATGTGTTTGAGAGGAACTATCTGTCTCTGGTACGTTAGTTAGATCAGTGTTTTTTTAGCAATCTGTTCTAAAAAATGTCTCTTTGGCCAGGTATTTTGGAGAGCATCTGGGACAAACACAGTGTTACTGCTGCCACTCCACCACCGTCCCCAACTTCAGGAGAAAGTGGTAAGGACAGCTAAAGCTGAGTCTTTATCTTCATGCTTCCATGTGTTTTAACTTGCAATACCAGGTATAGATTCTTTCCTTTACTGTCTGTTTCCTAAAGCTGTTCTTAGGCCAACAAATTCTGGGTAAGAAGGCTGAGCAGTGTCACGTGCACTTGCACGGACTGTTGGTCACTGAGAAGAAGTGCTGGGCAGGGTTTGGGTCTCAGCACCTCTGCTCTTACATAACCCACAAGCTGTCATGTGCAAGCAGAAGCAACTCTGCCAACTTCTGATATAATACGGCCATGCTGCAGAATTTATGCAAGCTCACATCAAGGATGCTCAAGTTCTTGAAGGGGATAAATTTTGTAACAGATCCCTAAAATACACATCATGCTGCTGTGGTTTTGTTTTGCAAAATGCTGTGTATGCCCTTCTCAGTAAAGCTGATGGGGCAGTACGGAGCTGCCCCTTGAACTTGTTTGTTGGAAGTAGTCCCCCAGCAACCCCTCTGATCTGATGTGTGGGATGTGTACAACACTTCAGGGTGTTCCACAACAAAAAATCTTGCTCATCTCAAACAGATCTGCGTGCTAACCTATGCTGGAGGCTCTGGTGGCTGTTGGGTTACGGCTGGGGCTTGCAGTTGCTTGGAAGTAGCTGCCTTGATTTGTAATGTGCTTTTCCCCCAGGTGACCTGCTGAGCAGCCTGTTGCAGAGTCCCAGCGCAGCCAAATTACTGAACCAGCCAATCCCCATCCTTGACACAGACAGTGAATACATCTGCTCCCTGGCGCTGGAGTGTCTGGCCCATCTCTTCAGCTGGATCCCTCTGTCCACCAGCATCACCCCCTCGCTCCTCACCACCATCTTCCACTTTGCCCGCTTTGGCTGTGACACACGTGTCAGGAAGATGTCATCGGTCAATGGCAGCAGCCAGAATGTGGGGCTGGGAGCAGAACGAGGCCGGCTGGGCGTCTTGGCCATGTCCTGCATCAATGAACTGATGTCCAAGAACTGTGTGCCTATGGAGTTTGAGGAGTATTTGTTACGGATGTTCCAGCAGACTTTCTACCTCCTGCAGAAGATTACTAAGGAGAATAACGCCCATACGGTGAAGAGCCGGCTGGAGGAACTGGATGAAAGGTAAGAGAAACCAAGCAGCCGAGTAGCTGTGCTAGGGCCTCTTGCTTTCTAAAGGACAGTCTTTATTGATTTGCGGTCATGCATGGTGTGTCTAATCGCCTTTTTTTCAGAGTTCTCTGCTGATGCTGACAGGCAGAAAGGTAGGTGCCCGCAGGTAAGGTTCTGCTCAGGGGCTCAGTTTGCCAAGTGGCCGTGGTGGCACAGGTTTGTGTTCTTTCCTGTCCTCTTCCTCCCCTTTCCCCGTTCGTTGCTGTTTGACTGCAGGTCTGAGGTGGCAGAAGAGCTGACCCTGCCCTTCATTCAGTTGTAACAGAGCAGCAGAAGAGGCACAGTGAGGTAAAGGCATTGCAGCATTCCCTTCGCTGGTCGGTATCTGCCTTCTCTGTCATAAACCCAAGTGCACAAAGAGTGCGTAGTTGTTCTGTGAGTCCTGACTTGAAAGGAAAGAGGAAACAGTCTCATGCTCTTTATTGAGATGTGACAGCTTCTGATTACTCTTACTTGTTTGGTTTTGTGGGTTTGTTTGTTTGTTTTTTGCTTTTAAACACCACTGAAAGGCGGCTCAGGGAGCTCTGCTCCCAGCAGTGAGTGCCTGGAGGCAGTGGGGGAAGCAGCAGCACAGCAGCACAGCAGTTGTGTGTTCTTATTGCTTTCCAGAAAGTCACTGCCACGCTGGTTGCCTACAACAGCCTGACTCTTTCATATCAGATATTGCTGCTTGTAGAATTGAGATTTGCCTTGCTGTTGTGTTGAGTGGCTGAACCTATGTGATGACAGCATGCTGCAGGGGTGGCTCAGTGCTGCCTTCAGTGCCTGCAGTGGGGAGATGAGCAGAGCTGGTGCTGATGTTGGCACGTGTTATCACTGTGTCAGTGTGCTCAGTACCTGGCTGTGGATGTGTGATGGTGGAAATGCAGCAGGAAGGGTTTTGAGCTTGTTTCTGCTCGATACCTACCCAGAAGTCAAAGTGAATTTGGAAACCAACTGTGGGCTTTTGGAAGAACTGACTTACGTGCTTCTTCCACAAAGCTCCCGTTTTCCATATCTTTAGATTCACTTGCAGCTCTGTGATACTGGATCTAGATGAGTTGTGGCTTCTGTTTAACAGTGAATTCTGCTTGCCCGTTTTGAGACTAACTCCCCTTCACTTTAGTATTGTTCCTTCCATAAAAGAAAGGCATGTCCCAGTACAGTGGAAACATGCCACCTCTGCATATGGGATATGTGCACAGAGAGCCAGGGTTGTGCACCTATCATCTGAGTGCATCTTCTGGACTTGGACTAACAATCCTACACAGAGTTGGCACTGATGAAGTTGTCATACCTCAGTAGATCACATCCCTGCAGCGTGTCTGCCCCAGGTCTCTCTCAGCAGCCTCTGGTGGTGGTGATTCCTTTTATTCTGTTATAAAGTCAGTGTTGCTTTGGAAGGATTGTGCTGCTGAAATAGTCAAGAAAAAGATTTAGCTTAAACTGCTTTACTGGTGTTGGCTTCAGCTGGAAGACGTGGAAAATATGGGAGGTGGGAATGCAAGATGTCCAGTGTGGGTAGAAGTGGTGGTGTGGATGTTGCACTATGGGCTCTGGGGCTTGCAGAGCTGGGCACAAAGTATGAATTTCTTTGGTCTCAGATCAGAACCTCTTAAAAAATAAAATAAAATCAGATAAAGGGAAGGAGGTGTTTGGGTCTGGATACTTATTTTTTGCTTTATTTTTGAAGCATTTGGTGAGTGGCCGGTTGTGTTTAGTGCTGATTCTTGTCGAGTGATCAAGTATATTGAATTATTTCATAGGATTATAATAACAAGCAGCATTGTAGCTCTGTTGGCTGGTAATGCTTCCAGTCTTGAATGCCTTGCGGTTAGAAGGAGCGTTTTTCCTCACCTCAGTTTGCAGAAGGGGGAGCAATGCAGTGCAAGAGAAGAAAACTGTTCACCCGTCTGAAGCTAAACCAAACTTGCTGCTGCTTTTTGAGGAGAGGCTTGAGGTACTCTTACACTTCAGAGCTCCTTGTAGCTGGGAAGGATGGGTTTCTGTGCCCACAGCCTTTGGAGCTCTGCTGCTTGTGCGTGGTGTTGCAGTGTGTCAGTCTGTGTACTGATGGAGTACTTCACTATTCTGTGCATAATCAATGTGAAGAGGATTTCTAGCCTTGGTGAAGCTTTCGTAGTGCAGGACGTGTCCTTATTCCACAATAACAGCTTATCCCGCTGTGCTCTTTGTAATTTTCCCCATGCAGAGTGCTCAGGAACCCTCTGTACTCGCACTGAGGTCATGCTCTTGCTGAGCTCCTGACGTTTTGGTAGCAGGCTTTTTTTGGATGTTCTTCCTTTTAGTACGATCCCAAGCATTGAAAAGTTCCCTGCTTTGGAGGAGGATTTGCCTTTATTGCCCAACTCAGTCAATGACAGGCTGGGTTCTGTTCAGAAGCTTTGGGATGACAGTCAGCCTTCTGCCCTGTGTAAGGAGCAACTCTTTCTGCCTCTCCCACTACCTCCTGTACATTTGTAACACGTGTATTGCTAACTTCTGCCTTAACTTCTTGCTTTCAGCTGAATTCCTCGGTGGTACAATGTATGTGACTAATCCTCTATACAACAGTAATACGAGTCTTGCTGTTACACACGGATTTCTCTAGGGTGGGGGATTATGTTTATTTGCAGGCCTGATTAAACTTGATTATATTTATCTGAATATTAAAGTTGCTTTTGACTAGATTGTCTTTTCTGCTGTTTCAGGTATTAATGGAATGAAGGGTTGCCCGTCCTGTAGGTAATTGTTGCAGGGCTTTACATTTTAATTGTTCTACTGCCTATTAATTATCACGTTCTTTTTTGTTTTTAATGAGAGGATTTAAAGTGAACTTATCACTGTTTCAATGGTATTGCTTTTCCCTGGGACGTCTTTTGCTTTCTCTTAATTCTGTTCTCTTCTTTCCATTGTAGCTACATTGAGAAGTTTACGGACTTCCTTCGTCTCTTTGTGAGCGTCCATCTACGAAGAATTGAATCCTACTCCCAGTTCCCCGTGGTTGAGTTTCTGGCACTGTTGTTCAAATACACTTTTCATCAGGTACTGCCCTGCAATGTTGTTTTTTCATGCTCTGTTCCTTGCGTTCAGTTATCTCATCCAGCAGGGTTAGTTTGGTTTGCCCCATGAGACTGATCTTTAAAGCTACCCCAGGTGAAGCAATTGGCGCATCTCACTGGCCCTCCTCCAGCATTACTGGGGATGTGCCTTAATGTGTTCCTGGATTTAGCTGGAGATGACAGGCACGTGTAGTTACCTTGTGAGAACAGGTTGTCCAGCATCTTAACTTCTGGTTTATTTGGGGCTTTGTTGGGTTTTTTCCTACTCTTTGGAATGAAAGGTATCTGGGAAACTCTATTCAGCTTACCTGTTTTGTGTTGCTTTTCTTCTGAACCTGCTGCTTTTACTGTATCTGAAGCTTTCCTTGTGTTTTTCAATGTTGCTCTTTAAAAGGAACTGGATTTTGATGCAGATTGTGTGCGGTAGTACCTGTCACAATGCAGTTTGGCCCTATTTACCTTCATGTGTAAATAAAGGCAAGGGTGTAGATCCATAAAACTCTGGAAGCTGGTGCAGCAAGCCATGAGTTGGGTTTGTGCTGAGCCCTTCTTAGTCATTTCTGGGTTCCCACCTTGTGTTGAAGCTCTTGTTCATCTTTTAAAATCTTAAGGCAGCAGATCTGCCCAGTGACCTCTTAGGAGCCTTTCAACGCAGCAGGAAGATGTTCCGTGGATTGAAGTACATGCTAACTAATATTCTCAACGTGTGAAATTGATATTGCCATCGTTTGTGAAATTTATTGTGATTTTTGATGTGTTTCAGCCTACCCACGAAGGTTACTTTTCTTGCTTAGACATCTGGACGCTCTTCTTGGACTACCTGACCAGCAAAATTAAGAGCCGTCTGGCTGACAAAGAAGCAGTGCTCAACAGGTGAGCAGGCAGACCGTGGCAGCTGCAGTCTCTCACGGTCACCATGGAAGGAGTGTGAGAAGCAAGCTGCTGCTTCCAGCTTTATGTGATCCAAGTCCTTTCTTTTTCTAGAAGTCACTGACTGTAATTGTGAATTTCAGAGTTTTGTCACACGCTGAACAGAATTCAAGCAGAAAAAAATAAAGGCAAGAAGGAAAGATCACTTAAAAACGTTGTATGTGAACCCAGCAGCCAGAGGAAGACAACTTTTGGAGGCTAAAATAGAACCGGAGCATATTTTTAGCTTGTTTTAGAGCACATTTTAGCTCATACTAGAGGAGGAGGCCACGGAGCGAGTTGCATAGTAAGGGTTCCCACAGCTCATACAACTACCTGATGAACTGGGAGTTCTTAAAATTTACATAGGATTGTGAATGCCTGTTAAAATGGAAGGATGTGTTTTTGAGAAATACTGATAGTGCTGTGTTTGAGAATTAAGTTCTGCTGACCCCTATAGCTGATTGCATGTATAAATTGCAGCAGTGGTTGGCAGCTCTTTTGTAGATGCCATCTCCTGAAATAGGTGGCTCTCTGCCATTCAAACAAGAAGAATAAGGTGAGTGTACTGGATCTTGCTCGGATTTGGTAGGCTTGGCAGTGCCATGGTTCACACCATATGCATTTCACTAATTGCACAAGGAAGCTTTTTTCCCTTTGAGCATATTAAATGTAAGTGTGGTTAGTTACCGAAAAGCAGCCTGGTGTCATGACCGCAAAGAACAAATGGGAACTGGCTTACAGCAGGCAGCTCTCTTCCTTTCAGCGTGGGAACTGCGTACTCTTAATTTCTCAAGCAGCAGTAGATATTTGCACTTAAACTTGGTGATCATTTGTTCCTGATTTGCTGCTGTCTGCCTAATGCTGCTGAGCTCTGCCTTGGCATCCTGCTCCCATTCATTGGGTGAATGAGTGATGCATGTTATCTTTACATCAGGTATTTTGTGACCAAGAGAGCTGAATCAGGCCCTGTCTGTCTTGGAGATACTGTGAAAGAAAAGGGAGTGGCATAAAAGTAGTTAAAACGTGTGCTGCTGCTTTGTCAGAACTACCTGTCCTTAATGATAGCTTCTATAGCCACGGCTTCCTTAATGCTTTAGACATGTAAACAGCTCAGTTTGACAGCATGGGTGTGGTTACACCACGGGAGCACAGATGAAATTTCCTGTTCTGTGGTTATAAATTGTGCATTTCGTACACACAGCAGTTGTACTTCTGGGTAAATTGCCCAATCTGGAGTTCTGTCAATTACCAAAAAGGTGGGAATTCAGCACCGTGCACAGAAAGCTGGCACAGCTGAGCTGGTGGCACAGCTGAGTACCTCATTGTTCCTTGAACCTTTGTTAGCAGGCCTTAGTGCCTGCTTTTCTAACCTGATCTCACCTAGAAGAGGACGTGGCTGGTTCTTATGGAGGACAAGCTGTGTTTTGAGGAAGGTGGTTGAAAAGAGAGAAAACAAACATAGCAAAACTCCAAACCCCCCATTGTCAGTGGTGGCAGCAGAGGTGCTGATGACTACTTATTTTGCAGCTTGGCATTATTTTATATGATCAGTGGGAAGGAGCATCTTCTGCTCTCTGTATCCGTTGCCTGGTACCTGAGGTGAAAGGGTATCTTTCAGAGACACGTGTTTGAAGTCATTATGCTAGAATTGCGAAAGGTAATGGCTTTTTTTTTCCAACAGGCCAAGGGTCTGAATTAATTGACTGTCAGCATAGGGGAAGAGGAGAGCACAACAACTCGCTTCAGGGACGTCCGCTTTTGAGGCAGTTCTACCCCCCCTTCATCTGTTCCGCATGCCCTGCCCACAAAGCAGAGCACCAGGCAGGCTGCTGAGGAGCAGATGGAGAAGGAAGAGGTGGTTGTGCCTCCTGTTCACGTACATCTGCCATTGCTCATGGCATAGCACACCTCCTGCCTTTTCTGTTTCAGTCTCCTGGGCTGCTGCTTTAGCTAACAGTTATCAGTGTTCCTCTGAGAGAGCAATATTGTCAAAGACTTTCATTGCAGATAGCTTGTGACTTAAAGTGACACATTACTCTTAATCCCCAGATCTATTTGATGTTGGCTGTATGAGCTGGTACGGCTGTGCTCTTCTCCTGTTTTACGTTTCTCCTTTGCTGTGTAAAGGCTGTGAGCACAGCAGTCTCTGCAGAATTGCCTTATCACTCTCCTGCTGTTTTCTCTGTGGCCATAGGTACGAAGACGCCTTGGTTCTGTTGCTGACAGAGGTGTTGAATCGAATCCAGTTCAGGTATAACCAGGCACAGCTGGAGGAGCTGGATGACGAGACACTGGATGATGATGTAAGGAGCAGAGCTGAGCAGGGACAGCTGCAAGTTCAGATGTAAAAATGCTGCATTCGTTATAGCACCTGGGATGTCTTTTCCAAAGCTTATGTTCTGTACAGGCCAGAGAACTGCTGCTTCACTTAGTGTTGGGTTTTGAGGGTTAAAGAAGCACGAGGTACTTCTGTCCTTCCTGAGAGGATATGACCTTTGTTTTGAATTTGGTTCTTATAGGGAGAAATACATACGTAGCTGTATATGTACCAGAGGCGTTTGGTGTCTGTTCCTGATTGCTTTGGAATGTAAATGCAGAAGCTTCTTCCAGACAAAAGCTTTAAGCTGTACATATTGTTAGTGCTTTCCTTTAAGCATATTTGTCAAAGTCAATATCAGTAAACCTGATCTCAGTCCATACTGATGACATGAAAGGTAAAGTGAAGTAGGTGGCCAATATGTGAGACCCGAGCACTAGTCAACCACATGGTGCTGAACAAAAGATGTCAGACACCTGTGCATTAAGTGTGCTTCTGGAGAGAGCATATGTGGCTTTATGGCTCTGGGGAAACCTAGGCATGTGGCCCCAGGTATGAATGGGTAACATCATTTAGAATCAGGTGGATCACAGAAGAGAACCATTTCCTCAGTATCTCGGTACCTGCAAAGGCTTGTCCCAAGCATTGATTCCCAGCCTACAAAAGGCTGTTTCCTTCTGGAAATGCTGTGCTCACCTTCTTGTTTCTTCTCATAGCAGCAGACTGAGTGGCAGCGGTACTTGCGCCAAAGTTTGGAAGTGGTTGCAAAAGTCATGGAGCTCTTGCCAACACATGCCTTCTCCACGCTAGTAAGTAGTCATACAGACCAGAAGTACGATGTAAAATAAGTGCCAACCACTGGAATTTGTTGCAGGCTGGTTCACAGAGGTCACATTTCCAAGCTTCTGCTTTTAGAAGCAAAAGTGTGGTGAAGGAGGGGCCAAACATTGAAAGAAACTGCTTTTTTTTCCTACTTTTTTTTGGCTTGGTTAGATTTTCTGGTGTGTTTTGAAGAGGATGCTTTGTCATGGGCACCTGAGCTTAATAGCTGCACGCTGAGATCTATGGAAATTCCCCTTTCCAAGTGTAAATACCTTCCTGCTGTTTCTCATGACCTTTATATTAGGAGCAGCGCTGTTAATTGCACAGATGAGCATCATTAGGATTTTTAGGAGGGTGAGGTCTTTGCTTAAATGAAAGGCTAGGTACAGATGCTGGGAAGAGTGCCTCAGACAATTGGGAATTACAGCTGAACGCATAAGTGCTTCTCTTCAGCTAATGTCACTGTTATTGCTGGGATGAGCATTGTAAAAGCTGTCTCATTTTGAAGCATTTTAATGGTTTCTAAAGGAGAGATCTTGAGAATCTGAGCCCCTAGAGCCCAAAGTTAGAGGTGCTGGTGCCTGTTGTCTGGATGAGAAGAAAGGCAGGTGTATGCAGTGAGATCTCAAAGCAATCTCTTGCTGGAAACTTTGCATGCTGGGACCTCTGAGCTGTGTTTTCCAGAAGGAGAGCACAGTGAGCTGCTACAGAGGCTGGAAGGTGTCTGAGCAGGAAAAAGCACCAGAAGTTCTAGGAACTCTGGAGTGGTGAGCAGACAGACCTCATGTGAATGGAAGCTCCTCTGCAGCATGGTGATGTGGCATGAGTTAGCAGGAGGCAAAACAGCATCTGTTTCAGGGAGCATATGGGTTATATGAAGAGCATGTGGCTTCCTTCAAGTAACACGTTAACATGAGGATGGCTGTTGTTTTGTTGTTCTTTTCATATAGTTCTCCTTTTGCAGTTGTATGACAGGCACTTGTGTGCTAGAAACGTGATAATGAATGCTTGAGCCCTGTGGGAGATGTGGAAAGCAGGCAAGACTTCTTGAATAATAGTCTCTGCAGTGATGCTGGAATTGGTGGCTGTTCCATCAGGAGCAAGTAACTGACTCAGTGTGCAGCAGCTGCTGCTCTGCTGTCCCATGCTGGGGAATGAGAGGCTGCAGTTCCTTCTGTTGATGGATGAATGAACTTCCATAAATCCAGCCTCCTTGAATATGGTGACTATGCTGGTAGAAAATAAGGAGAAGGTTACAGTGCGATTCAGCACAGGGCAAATAATCCCTTAATACATACCACTGAAGCACAGCAGCTGCTGAGTGCTGATTAGAAAGCTTCCAGGTCTGTGTGCAGCATGTTCCAAGTGTTAGCATAACCTGTTGCTCAGTTGAAGTATTGATAGAAACAGGCATAATTACTGTCAGTCCTGAAAGATGGAGTTTGGTTACTGCTCTGTGTTCCCAGGCCAGGATGCATGACGACTGTTGTTTGTTCCCTTAGCTGTTTTCCCTATGGGACTTCAGCTGTTCTTGCTGCAGTGTGCAGCTTGGCAACAAGTGGCCGTGGTGTTTCCCTTCTGTATTCTGTTAGAGGCACTGAGCTCAGCTTCTTAAGTGGAATATTATTTTGGTAGCTGTATTTCTGAGAAGTTGATGCTTCTGTGTTTGGCAGATGCAGTGCAGGCTTCCTGTGCCCTGGGCTCTGCCTTTCCTTGGCTGTGTACCCCTGCTCAGGGCTGGGTTATATCCATCTACATGTTCCTCCTGTGCCACCCCTTCCACTTGTCAAGTCTCTGCCTTTTTACACTGGTTGTGTTTGTGTCTGTGTGAAAAGGAGAGCTGCCACAGTCTCATCAGTGTGATGATCTTCATTGTTTTGATGGCAGCTATCAAGACATAAGCTGCAGAATCAGCCCAGAAACTGGAAACTTGCCTTTCTTCTGTCCCACTATTTTTTTTGAAGGTATTGGGAAGAAGTAGGAAAACTGTTCCCTAACAGACAGTGATATTTGAATTAACTGCCTGCCAAGCTCCCAAGTCACTCTGCTTTCTTGTCCTTTCTAGTTTCCAGTTCTGCAGGATAACCTGGAAGTGTATCTGGGACTCCAGCAGTTCGTGGTCACATCAGGGACAGGTAACCACCTCTGTACAGATCCTCACTCTTTGCATAGCCGACTGCAAAGCACTGTAAACCTGCTTTGGTTTTTGCTTCCTCTGTGTTCTGTTGCAGATCTGAAATTGTTATTCCAAAGTGCTTCCAAACTTAAGGTCATTTAATATATCCTCAGTTAAGTAGTAGTGCATGGAGTTTGTGTTGGAAGCTGCCAGGAGAAGTAGCTCAGAGAGCAGTACAGATCTGGGTGATACTTTGCCGATGGTACATAAGAGGTTCAAGCTTGTTGTTGAAATGATGAACAAGATGAGATTAGATGGACAGTGGAAAGAAAAACAGTTGTGACTGCAGAACATGGTAACATTTCTAGTGAGATTTGTGGGATATTTGGGGAACAGGTAGGTGTTCATGACTGAGCAGCAGGAAAATCACGTGAGGCAATAAGACTTGCAAGTCTGCTTATCTGTATTTTTCTTGATATCTGAGAAACAGGAAAGTACATAATCACATTTCAAACTAGAAACAAATGCACTCTTGCTCCAGATAGGCCTATGCTGCCAGAGGATCATTTACAGCCTAACCAGCAGGGGGAGTTTGCTAACAGCCTCTGTGAAGCTGGCTTTGCTTGTCTGATGTCAGCAGATAACCAAAAAGTTCTTGTTTATGTAGATGTTAATACCGAATAAAAGAAAATAAATGTGCAAGAGGCTGGAACTGCTTGTAACAGCACTTTCAGCCTTTGAGAAGAAATGTGAACAGTGGCTGTCAGAGCAGCAGAACTCGTCTTACCCAATTAGAGTATTTCAGTTGCTTGGACAGAGCTCGGTTTTGAACTGTGACCCATTGCCGAGCTAATTTCAGAAGAATGCTTGTAATGTAATTAGAATAAACTTAGCATTTCCTGGAGCTTTGTAATTAGGTTTCCCATTCCAAAGAGCTGTATTTATTAGTCACAAGGTTAAATGCTTTTTAGAATATGAGTTTTCAGGCTGCCGGGCTCTTACTCAGCTCCTGTTAGCACAAGTGAATGCGTACACGTGTGTCTTTGGGATTCACTTCTAACAAACCAAAACGTCATTTCAGGTCACAGACTGAACATCACTGCAGAGAATGACTGCCGTCGTTTGCACTGCTCCCTGAGGGACCTGAGCTCCTTGCTGCAGGCTGTTGGGCGTTTAGCAGAGTACTTCACTGGGGATATGTTTGCTGCCAGGTTTAATGATGCTCTCACGGTGGTAGAGAGGTAAGAATGGAAGGGAGAGTTTGCTGTCCCTTTGTCATCTGTGGGACAGTTATTATGACTGCAGTGAATGTGAAAGCCAAGGTTTCTTTCTGCCTCCCCTTGTTATGATTAAATGGAGACACAAAGAATGCAGTGGTCAGTACCTTAAGTGTTACAATTGTCTTTTTTAACCTTTACCCAGAGAAATAACTGGCAGGAGAGATTAAATCAGTCAGTAGGAAGGTACTTGTTTACCAGAATCTGCACTTGTGATGCAATGAAGTGGGGTGTGGAGTCTGGTGGCACAGAGGGAGATGGTTTAGTGATGGGACTCAGTAGGTCAGGTGATGGTTGGACTTGAAGATATTCTGGATCTTTTTCCAACCTAAATGATTCCGTGATTGCTTCAGCTACGTCTCTGTTTTCCAAGTCACCAAAGTCTCTTTCCATAAAAGATCTGTGGAAACTGGAAAGCAGACGTTTGATTCTTCCCCTCCACAAAACTTAGTGTATAGTTTCAAATTCAGGGCTGCACACAGCTGCCTTTGTTGTTTCACCTCCATGCAGGTACATCATACTTGTTCCATCTTATTACAGGCAAGGAAATAGTCTACATCTAATCAACATACTAGCTAAATATTGACACAGGCTTGTCAAGAGCTGCGTTCAGATAAGATGGGCAGGTTGGTTTGCACATGTGTGTGTCCATCTTGCAGTCCTGTCGCACTACCACGTATTCATGTTTTTGCAGGTTGGTGAAAGTAACGCTGTATGGATCCCAGATTAAACTGTACAACATTGAAACTGCAGTACCATCTGTATTGAAACCTGACCTTATTGATGTGTGAGTATGAGATACACAATTCAAATTACTATGTACAGATTTGGTACCTGTGTGGGGTGGAGGCAGCTTTGGGTTTCCTACCTCTACTTTAACCACTTGTTTGGAAAGTGTTCTGCAAACGGTGATTGCTAGCTAACCAAGGGCACTGGCTGGTCAAGGCCAAGACTGCTGCCGGTGGTTTGAACCACTGTCTCCTCAGGTTGCTATTTGAAGAAAAATGTATTTGTGATCAGCAGTAAAAATGCCCATTGTATAAGCTCTAAAAGCCAATGTGTACTGATGACTGTAAAAGCTTGGCTCATCTGCAGTGTGATTAGGTGGTAAAGTACGTGTACAATTGTGATATTTTAAGAAATGGTCGTTGTGCCATTTGAGGCTTATGGATTTTGTGCTGCCACAGTCAGATTTATGGCTCAAGTCAAAATGTTTCTCCCAGTAGAAAATTTCAAGTCCTTGGCTTCCAAAACAAATGTATGCCTTCCAGCAATGCAGGCCGTCTCTGAAACAAATGAGTGCCTTCAGTCCAGGAGCTGACATTAAGTGTGAAATCTTGATGCCACTGGTAATAGAACACCACTCTAACAGCCTTTTAAAGACCTTCTGTTGTAAATGGCCGTGTTGTACAAACCTGGTACTGCCAGCTGGCATTCTGCAAGCAGAATTTAAGGTTGTGCTTGTTCAGTTTGTATGAATAGCAGCTCACTTAAAACCCACACTAGGCTGGATTTTTCCTAATCCCAAGTGACTGGCAATTAGCTTTATGTAGATGATATTTCTTCAAAGGTGTCTTCTTTTTCTGATTTAAAACAGCTCTGGAAGCTCTTTGTATTTGTTAGAAGGGCTCATCCTTTGCTCTTGGGTCCAATGTCCTTGAGAAAATTGTGTTCTGTTTTCTAGTGCCAGGCTAAAAAAAGGTACATTGCCAGATACTTGGAGGACACCTGTCTGATCCCCAAAGAGTCATCCTGACTCAAAAACGGGAGATAACTCTGCCAAAGTATAATTATAAATTCTAATTATAGGCAGCCCACCAGTTGGTTGTTTGACCTTATTGGTTTGTCCTGTTGGTTTAATACTACTGCTTGGTGACTGAATCCAGTGACAGCAAACCTCTGAATGAGGATGAAGAAGAGTTTTAGGCCATGTAATGTAATCACAGGGAATGTTTCAGCTTTCAGTAAGCGGAAGAATGAGAAAGAGACAATAAATATAGAAAAGGATGGGAGAGAGACAAGATATAAAGGAAAACAGCTAATTCAGGAAAACCCCCTTCATCTATCCTTGCATAGGATAGCTGCAGTTGGACAATATTTTACATAGGCTGACAGCTGTGTGGCTATTTGCCCAAAGATTTCTATAAGGCAGTTGCATTTTTCCCCCTCTTTCCACTAATGAAGTGGGTGTGTGAAATGGATCTCATGCTGTGGGATTAGGTAATATGGGAATTGATTACGGGAGCACTGAGGCTGGGATGTCATGGCACTTGTCATCCCGTGGTGTTTGCTTTGTGTCAGTTCATGGTTGCTTTCTCCCCACAGCCACGCGCAGTCCCTGGCCGCACTGCAAGCCTACTCACACTGGCTGGCACAGTTCTACAGTGAAGTGCATCGGCAGAACCCGGAGCAGTTCATCTCTCTTGTCTCCACAGCTCTGGAGGCCATCACACCCCTCATCAGTTCAAAGGTATCTGCATCAGCACTGGACTGGGGCTGGGGCTGCATGTCCACGGAGAGCACAAGGCTCTTGTGGTGATGTGGTTGGGCTTAGGCACTGAACAACGTGCACTGGACTGCAGTGTGTTCTAGATGTGAGTCAGAGAGCTGCTGGATGTGTCTTTTAGAGCCATAGCGTGTGTGTCCTGTAAGGCTGAGTCTAAGACTTTTTTTGCTAGTGCAAAAATAAGTGGTGTGGTTTAACCTGGCAGGCAGTTCAGCATCACCGGGCTGCTCACTCACTGCCCAGTTGGGGTGGGGGAGAGAATTGGAAGTGCAAGAACTTGTGGGTTCAGATAAAGGCGGTTTTCTAGGTAAAGGATGTGAAAACAAAGAGAAAGAAGGAGTTCATTCATTCCCTGCTTCCCATCAGTCCATTCCCCCCTTCTTTACCTCAGCTTTCAGTGCTGAGCGTAGCACTGTGGTGTTGTGGGACACCCCTTTGGGTCAGCTGTCCTGGCTGCATCCCCTTCATGTGCACCCCAAGCTCTTTGCTGGCACAGCAGTGTGAGAAGCACAGCAGTCCTTGGCTCTGCAAGCAGTGTCCTGCAACAACTGATAACACCAGTGTGTTACACCAGTGCTTTCAGCAAGAATCCAAAACACAGCCTCGCATGAACCTCTATGAAGGCAGTTAACTCTATCCCAACCAGAACTGTGACAGTAAGCAATTTACAGGCATGTCATGGCTTGAAAACAGGGAAATCTCTTTTCCACAATGTTATTATGGTTCTAGTTGGAAGGAACCTACAAAGGTATCAAGTCCAACTGCCTGACCTCTTCAGGACTAACCAAAAGTTGAAACAGACCTAAAGGACATGATCCAAATGTCTCCTTGAACAGCAACAGGCATGGGGCATCAGCCACCCCTAAGAAGTCTGTTCCAGTGTGTGACCACCCTTGTGATAAAAATACGTGCACTGTTTTGCTTGCCGAAGCTTGGTAAGGGCAGCTCCCTGTGCTGTCTGTCATCAGATGCCACACTTTATGGTCCTGGGCAGCCTGACCATGTGCCCCTTCTGTTCCAGGTACAGGAGAAGTTGCTGCTGTCTGCGTGCCACCTGCTGGTCTCCTTAGCCACTACGGTGCGACCGGTGTTCCTGATCAGCATCCCTGCAGTGCAGAAGGTGTTCAACAGAATCACAGACACTTCTGCCCAGCGGCTTCCTGATAAGGTGCTTCAGCTCTGCCTACATCAAGGAATCATAGTGGCAGTTTGTCAATAGTTATCTATTTCAAGCTGCAGCGTAGGGGAAAAAACACAGTTGCAACTCTTAAATGTTACTCATTTCTCACTTGCTGACACAAACCCTGACTGCATTGCCTTTGCAGTACTGGCATATTGATTCTGACATACAGAAAGAGTTGGTGAAACTTCTGTTAGCATTCTATATACCTTGCTCCAAATGAATGTATTAGGATTACTGAAAAGCCACAGCAAAGATGGGGATTCTGTTGCATTGTGCACTAGCATGGAGGGATAAAGTGCTGTACAAGCATGCATGCTTCCTGCCTGAACCAGACAGAGCAACAGAATTGGCATTGTCTTTGTTTTGGAGATACAAGGAACGTTGAGTTCTTGTTGCACAGAAGGGCAGACAGAGATGAGAGTTGACTCCAGCTCTGAAGTCATGGAGCTCTGCTTTTCTCTCACCTTGCAAAGTTGCTGGTTGTCACTTGGGCACAACCGCTGCTTTGGGCAGCCATAAAATGTCAGTCTAAGAGTGTCTGTGTGTTATGAGTGAATAGCAAACTCTGAAAACTTCTATGTTTCATTGCTTCCAGGCCCAGGTGCTGGTGTGCAGAGCACTATCAAATGTATTGTTGCTACCTTGGCCAAATCTTCCAGAGAGTGAGCAGCAGTGGGCGGTTCGCTCCACCAACCACACCAGCCTCATCTCTGCCCTCACGAGGGACTATCGCCAATTGAAATCCAATGCTATATTGCCACAGAGGAAAGTGCAGATGGAAGACAGTAAGTACCCAGCTTCTTAGTGTGTGCTGGCCCTCCTGCAGTTGCAGTGCAGACTGTTGGAGGGAGTTGTTGAGCTGTCTTTCCAGTAATTCTTTCAGCTGAGAGCTGCTTAGCACATGGGAAGGACAGGGAAGGAACAATTAGTTTGTTTTTTTGTAAGGGTTCGTAAGGGATGCTTTCACCCCAGGCTGCTGCAAACTGTTCCATCTTCCTCAATTGCTCAGGGAAAGTGGGAAAGTTTTCAAGCAGTGAGTGCATCTGTAGGGCTGCAAGCCTGTATAATTTAAGAATGCAAGTTGCCACCGTTACTTGGCTGAACCTATTTAAATGTTTAAAATGTGAACGTACTTTAGAAACGCTTCTGACTCCAACCTGGGCTTGATGTATGTGCTGCCTTGTGTGTTATTCTAGGTACTGCTCACATTAACTTCATTTTTTGCCTGTGGGTAGTTTTGATGTATGCAGGAAGTATCACCCCTTTTCTTTTTGCAGCCAAAGTGATCATCCATCAGACGCTCAGCGTTTTAGAAGATATTGTAGAAAGTATCTCTGGAGAATCCACCAAGTCTCGGCAGATCTGTTATCAGTCGCTGCAAGAATCCGTGCAGGTCTCACTAGCCCTCTTCCCAGCTTTCATTCATCAGTCAGGTATAACCATAGGACAGGTTTAATGCTGTGAGTAGCTATATCACCTCCCGATAACACCCAGAGCCCATCAGCATAGGGTCATGGTGTTCATGTGAAGTGTGTGGGCTTGCTGTGCAATGCAAGTCCATCCTGGTGGGTGGGTTGATTCAGAAGAGGAAAGGGAAGATCTGGTGTCATTTACAATACAGTCATGAAGACTTGTCACACTTCCAGTGGGTGGAGATGCCCTGTGTTGTGTTCAGGCAGTGAAAAGGAATGGAGCTTCTCATGAGCACAAAAAGAGCTTTCAAATACTACACCTCTGTTTGTCACAATTCTCTCCAGAAGCTTGAAAACAAAACATAGTAGTGGTCACGATTGATTTTCTAATATCCTTGTAAAGGATGGGCTCCTAAGATATCCAGGTTGGATGGGGCTTGGGCAAAACCTGGTGGTGTGGCAGCCCTGCCCAAGCAGGGGGGGTTGGAACTGTATGGTCTTTAAGGTCTCTTCCAACCCAAGTCATTCTTTGAGTCAGTGTAACTAGGACTGCTGCTTGGTAATCTTATAGCCAGCTCTTACATTTTGTATCTCATCACTTGCCTGGGGCTGCAGCAGCTTTGTGAAGAGCCAGACATTCCAGAACAAACTTCTAGAGTCAGGTGGGATCTTGTCAGTGAAACGCCAATACAAAGACACAGAAAGGATCCAAGGCAGCAAACTGGTGTTGTGACTCCAGTGAATTGCTGCCTTCAGTTGCATGAGGCTTCTTGCCCATTCTGTGTTGGCTATAAAAGGCTGTATGAAGCAGGACCCAAGTGGTTGCAGCTTACCGTGGCTGTTCAGTAAAGCATGCTGGGTTTAGCTGCGGTGCAGTGCAACTCTGTGCTGAAATTCACCTCTGAAGTCAGAAGGATTTTGTCAGAGCCTCCCCCCGAAAAAAGAAAAAAAGCTGGATTCTGTCTCTTGGCCACTTCAAGCTGTACTGAGCTGTTGTGGATTTCCTTGCGTTTCCTGTTAACTCTGTGTGTGCAGTGAGCTGCTGAAGCCCAGGCCATTGCAAGAGCTTTCTCCAAGTGGTCTGTGTATGCAGACAGACCCAGGGCCCTTGTACTTGTTCTGAGTTGTTGATACTGACCGTACTTGTCCAAATATTGATCTCAGTTTTTAATGGCGAAGCTGCTGCTAAATTTTCAGGAATAAATGGGATTCCCCGTACAGGAGGAGCAGATATCACATAAAAGACTTCATGTGTTTGAACGTTGCCTTAACACATTCTTTTTGCTTTCCTGTTCTGCCTTAGATGTGACGGATGAAATGCTGAGCTTCTTCCTCACTTTGTTTCAAGGACTGAGAGTGCAGATGGGAGTGCCTTTCACTGAGCAGATCATACAGACTTTCCTAAATATGTTCACCAGGTATTGTTTTGTGCTGGTCACTTTTCTCTCATCCCTGGCGATGATTTATCTTGGCTAGATAACTAAACACATCCCTGTCCCTAAAGAAAAGAGTGCTGCGCTTCTTCCTCTGCATCCAGGGTTTAGTTTAAGGAAGATGCTTCTGAGTGTGAAGTGACCCATTCTGTGCCCAGTGGCCTGTGTACCTGATGTGCTGTTTCAGCTTTCCCAGAGACTTGACAGTCTTGGAAGTGTGTGATGCTGAACACTGGACTCTGGCGTTACCTGTATCAGCCAGTGTCTTAGTGCACCCCTGTTATCCCTAAAGCTTCTGTTAGAGAAAAGTGTCTATGAGTCCTTAGTCAATACCTACCTCCCTTCCGTGACTTAATGTGCTTGGGCTGTATTAGTTGAGGAAGCTTAGAGATACTGTCTGCTTCCCTTTCAATTTGGTAGGTAAAAGCATCGCAGATCTCAGGGAAAGATTCCATCCAACAACTTCATTTTTTGTTGTAGAGAGCAGCTGGCAGAGAGCATCCTCCATGAGGGGAGCACCGGCTGTCGGGTGGTGGAGAAGTTCCTGAAGATTCTGCAAGTGGTGGTGCAGGAGCCAGGCCAAGTATTCAAGCCTTTTCTACCCAGTGTCATCTCACTGTGCATGGAGCAGGTGTACCCCATCATTGCGGAGGTAGGACTGCTCTCACACCAGGTGAACATAGTGGGGGAAGTGAAGGCCTTGCTGGGGCTTTGGGGAGCACGTGGGGGCTTTGCTTTCTAGGAGCTTTAAATGTCAGTCCCAGCACAGGGAGAGTTGGGCAGTTTGGAAGCAGTGCAGGTGGAGGATTTTGTCAGGGATTGTTGAATACGCTGAAGGTACAGACATGCTCAAAGCAGGAGGTAAAACAAAACTGGATTGTGTGTTCTTAGCATGATGGTGTGATCCAGCAGTTGCTGAGGTCAATGCCTTCTGTAGAAGGAAATCCTTCATTCTGGTACTCAACTGCAGAGTGCTCCTGGATGGCCACCACAGAGCAGGGTGCTGCCAACAAAGGGAACCAGGGCATAAGTGGGATTCCAGCACAGGAGCCTCTTCTGAGGTGCTGTTGTTCCCTCCTAGCGCTCATCTCCTGATGTGAAAGCAGAGCTGTTCGAGCTGCTTTTCAGAGTCCTCCATCACAACTGGCGGTACTTCTTCAAATCCAGCGTTCTGGCCAGTGTCCAGAGAGGAGTGGCAGAAGAGCAGATGGAGAACGAAGCACAGTTCAGTGCCATCATGCAGGTAACTCCACTACAGTTGTCTAAGCGCCCTTTCTGCAACAGAACACGCACTGCTTTTGGCAGGGCATTAAATGTGGCTGCTGGGGGTTGGGCAATGTCCAGAGTGAGGTCTCACATGTGGAGGAACTGCTAAAAATGAGAATATTTGTAGAGACATCTTACCCATGTGCTTGCAAAGCACACAATGCCTCACTTAGCATTCCTTCCTCACTCCTGCTAATTCCTTTCTATGCCTACATCCTTTCTGTTATTACTGGTGCAGTTCTGTTTACTTCTGCTTTGTTTCCAAATTGCTGGTCCAGGAAAGGTTTCCTGAAGCCAAGATGTCCTCTGGTTTTATGCAGAACCACAGGAAAAAAAAAATCATCCCCCTCATGAGCAGCCTGTTGCATCCTGTCTGCTGTGGGGCCCTTTGGCAGAGCAAACAGCAGCATGCTCACACTGTGCTCTGGAAGCAAAGAGCAGGTGGCAGTCAGAGGGCAGTGAACCCCAGAGCAGAGGGCCACGTGTCAGGTTGCACGAGGGGAGGGCTCTGTTGAGCTGCCCTGTCCAGAAGTGCTCATGGTGGCTGGGTGCCTTCTGGTAGACATGTGAGGAGGGAGCTCTTGTGCTGATTCTTCTCTCTGGGCTTTCTGTACTTTAACATTATTGTGAATGGAGACCAGAGCTGTCCCTGTCCTGAGCCACCCAAGCTTCTTTTTTCCTGTAGCAGCTTAACATTTCCTCACTTGCCTCAGCGTCTTCTTTTGGGGGAGACATTGGTGGACTTGTCTCAGTATCAGGCTGCTTGGTACTGCTGGGCCAGCTTTACTGCTTTGATGCAAAAGCTGAGTGTTCTGTGAGTGTTCTGCATTGCAAGAGCAGCCAGTGTTCAGCGTTTAATGTCAGTAGTTCGCATGCTGGTTGCCACAGATCAGGACCATCTCTGTCCTTCTAACAATAAATGGCTACTGCAGAGGAATAATCTTCTGTTCATGATACCTTGGAGCAGCAACTACTAAAGTTCTGTTGCCTGCTTCTGCTCATCTGTGCAGTGTTTCAAAGGTGCTTTATCCCAGAGTCTGTGCTGGCAGGCCAGACTGCTTCAGTGGGGTCCAGCAGATCTTTCTGAGGGATCTGTTCTGTTCCTGATACGCCTGGGTCTGCCTCCCAGTCCTCACCTGTAACTTAAAACTTAGTGCAGTAAAAGGTTAACCCCATCTGCCAGTTGATGGGGTTAACATTTCTCACCTTGCCCTCGAGATGCAGATATGGAGCAAGAGCAGTGAGTGTGTTCTGGCTTTATTCATGCTCACTGTGGCACTCTGGGTGCCTCTGAGAAACAGACATGTCCTTCACAAGTCAGCTGTGTGTCAGGAGAACCACGCTCAGCATCTCTTGTTCCTTTTCAGTGCATGGTGACACTTGTTCCCAACAAACCCAGCTTAGAAACTGTCCTGCAGGGATTTGAGCACACGGCCTCTAAAGCTTCTTCATTCCCTGCAGTCTGGCAACAAGGTTGACTTGAGCAGACTCACAAAAGGGTTTCACTGAGAAGCAGCAGAAGCCGCCAGGGGTTTGTTCTCCTGGCACATGGCACCAGAAGATCCCGTTCCTCCCACCTGAATACAGTTGGCAGAAAGCGTTGGCATGCGTGTCAAATGACATCATGGCATTGCTACAGGAGATCTGTAAACAGGCTCTGTGTAGTGTCGGGGTGAAAACATGGTTCTGCCTGTCAGGTTTGATATTCGTTATGTTGTCAATCCCTTCCCTTCAATTCTGCTTTGCAGGCATTTGGTCAGTCCTTCCTGCAGCCCGACATTCACCTGTTCAAACAGAATCTCTTCTACCTGGAGACGCTGAACACCAAGCAGAAGCTGTACCACAAGGTGGGTCTGAGCTTACCAGTGGGCAGGTGCAGTTCTGAAACTGGGAGCAGTGCCAGGCAAAGGGCGGTTAAAGGCGAGAGCATTCCAGTCCAAGGGGGCTGGAAATGGCTTTGTAATAGTGGAAAGCTGCCTGTCAGGCTTCCAGGTGTCTCGCAAACTGAAGGTCAGGATTTGGGGCTCGTTTACTGCATCCTTTGCTGTGGTTGTGGTGAAGATGGTGCTGGTCAAAGTGGCAGTGCCACCTTACTGACACTGCTGTGCTGGATACAGGAGGAGCCCCAGCTCTTTTCAACAGGCTGCTTGTCATCTAGTTGGGTCACTGTCAGGTTGTTGCCCATTGCTGTCATGTAGAACCCATCCTCCAAACCCTGTCAGTTTAGATTTGTTAGCTGCTGCCATGAAGAATGAGAGTTGCAGTCTGGGGTCTTGCCTTTCTTGTCAGCAAGGTGTTAAGTGACCCAGTACAGCTGTGCCCATCTGACCTCCATGAGCTCTCGCTTCTAAAGCACTGTGCTGTGCTCCCTCCTGTGTGAGGGGGTTACTGCTCTGAAGGTGCCTGACTGTGCCTTCCTCTCACCGTGCAGAAGATCTTTCGGACAACCATGCTGTTCCAGTTTGTGAACGTGCTGCTCCAGGTGCTGGTCCACAAATCCCACGACCTGCTGCAGGAGGAGATTGGCATTGCCACCTACAACATGGCCTCGGTGGACTTTGATGGCTTCTACACAGCTTTCCTCCCTGAGTTCCTGGCCAGCTGTGACGGTGTGGACTCCAACCAGAAAAATGTGCTGGGAAGGAATTTCAAAATGGACAGGGTAAGAATGGAGAGCACTGCAGGACGGGGCAAGGATTCCTGGGCTGAGCAGTGCTTCCCTCAGTGTGGTGGCCAATAGCCATGGGCTCCTTAGTAGTACCATTGGTACAAACACTTGCATAGTCAGTGATGCCCTTGCATTGGATTCATTGCTGTGTAGGTAGCAGAGTTGCCATCTCATCTCCTGGACTTGCTTATTCCGTGGGAGTGAGAGCTCTGATACGTTCCCTGGGGGGAGCGGAGCTTTCCTAAGGGTAGCCTGACATTTGCTAGTGGGACACAGGTCCTTGCCAAAGCCTTGCTCCAGCTGCCAGCCAGATGTTGGAGGGTTATGGCCACAGCCGGGGGAGCTGCCACCTCCCTCTGAGCATCACGGCAGTACAGCCGGCTTTCAGTCTGCTGAAGTTTCATTGTCTGCTGATGGTTCCTCTCCCATGGGAGACGGTGGGGATTTGAGACCCCAGTTTGAAGGGAAGAGAAGGAACTTGGAGAGAATCACTGGGCATGTAGTAGGTGATTGATCTTGGGGAAACCAGCCCTTGTGAGGGGCTGTGTGGGAACAGGAGCGTTGGCAGGAGCGCTCTGAGCAGCTGCTGCTGCAGATGGCCATGTTGTGTCCATTTGTGTTGTGCCTGAGTGCACTGCAAGGAGATGGTGCTGTGAGAGGGTTGTGTGCAGTCAGTCCTGCTTGGAGCAGCCCTGGAGCAGCCTCTGTTCCCTGCACGTGGCTGCAGGAACTCGGGTTTCCTGTGCTCAGATGCTGGAGGAGATGCTCATGTATGGAACTACATGGGGGCACCGGGCGCTCCCTTTCTGTTCCCTGCAGCCCTATGGCCTGTGGGTATTGCTGTGCTTAAGGTACAACTTGTTGTTGGTTCCCTTCCAGGACCTGCCATCGTTTACCCAGAACGTGCACAGACTGGTGAATGACCTGCGTTACTACAGACTTTGCAATGACAGTTTGCCCCCCGGAACTGTGAAACTATAGTTACTGCACTGGACTCGTCTTCTGATCACTGTAGGGAACAGATCCACGTCTCGTTTTGCCACCACCTTCTCTCCTGGCTGCTTTGGCAGCACTGCGGGTGGGCACCATCTGTTTGGATTCATGCACCGCTTCCTTCTCTCCCATCCCAAAGGCCGCAGCTGGCTCGGTGCTGGCTGCAGGATGAGTCTCAGCTCCTAACCTCGGGGCAGGGCAGCTCACCGGGCTTTGTTCCACCGGCAGAGCGCTGTGTGGCACCCGGAGATGTCAATGGAGCTGAATGGAGAGACCTCGTGTGTCCCAATGGTGAGGCAGGAGCACAAAGTCTGCTTCAGCCATTCGAACCTTCGCGTCATTCCTGCCCCCCCCCCAACCCGGCTCTGGGAGGAGGAGGAGGGGTCTGCGATGTGATGTGGGACTGTTTGGGCACTTCTGTCACTCCCTTTGTTTTTTAAATGGCCTTGAACACCTCCCTGCTGTCAGCCGGGATCAGAGACTTCTTCTTCTTCTTCGGGGGGGTTTGTTTTGGTTTATTTTGTTTTTTAAAACGTTTTCTCATCATTCCATTGTGATACTAAACCAACGTGCTTCATGGAAATAAAGTGCTTACTTCGTTGTTTTAAAGAACTTCCCTCTGTTGCAGTTGCCCTGCAGGTTGTCACCAAGCTGTGCCCAGCGGCTTTGCCTTCCACCTCTGTTCCCTGCTGCGATCTCTGTTCCCTTGGCGTCCTGTTCTCTGAATGCATCCAGATCAGCCCAGGAACATCCCCAGACACGTGGGGTTGTGTCACAGGGCAACCTGGGCTGGAGGAGTGTGAGTGAAAGCCTCTGTGCCCATCCAGACAGGGCGAGATGCTGGAGCTTGGAACTGCTGGATGGGGCCTTGCCTGCCCCTCTGCCGCCCCAGGGCTCTGCGCTGCTGCTTCTTGCAAAACGTTCGGCTGCTCTTCTCTGTTTGCTGACCGAGGGTGAAAGTGCGTGTTTTCCCCTGGCTGAGCCGAGGATCAAGGGCAGCAGCTGGCGGGGGGCCACAGCCCGGCTCGGGACCTGCGAGTCCTTCGTGCTGCTGGAAACCGATTCTCCTTCCTGCTGTCTGAAGTGCTTGTTGGGATCCGTGCGTTTCCCCGAGCTGTTCAGAACTGCCGCTCGTGTCCCTGCCCGGGGGGCAGCGGGGCTGTCCGTGCTCCCCGCTCATCTCTCCCCGCAGCCCCCGTTGGGACACGGGATGGCTGTTCCCAGGGCCGGGGCTCCCCGCGGCCGCGGCTGCTTTAAGGGGAGGGCCGAGCCGGTCCCGCCGGGCCCTTAAAACCTCCCCGCGGGGCGGCCGGGCCCCGCTCCGAGCCTCCCGCCCCGGCCATGGGCTCCCTGGGGCGCTGCGTGGTGCGGGGGCTGCTGCGGGGTCAGCCCGGTACCTGCCTCTCCTTCAGGCCGCCGCGCTGCTACGGCTCCGGTGAGACCCGCCCCGACCCTGCGGGCGGTCCCCATCCCCGTCCCCATCACATCCCCGTCCCCATCACATCCCCGTCCCCATCACATCCCCGTCCCCGTCACATCCCCGTCCCCGTCACATCCCCGTCCCCGTCACATCCCCGTCCCCGTCACATCCCCGTCCCCGTCACATCCCCGTCCCCGTCACATCCCCGTCCCCGTCACATCCCCGTCCCCATCACATCCCCGTCCCCATCACATCCCCTTCTGCCCCTAAGGACCCGGTCCCCATCCTTCCCCCTGTCCCATCCCTGTCTTATCCCTGGGGATCTCTCTCTCCATCCCCGCTCCTTGGGTTTGGTGCTGGGATCCCCGGGTGCCGACACGGAGCATCCCCAGGGAACTCTCGCTCACAGCCATCCCCTTTCCTGTCCCCTGCTCCTCCTGCACAGCTGACAGATGGGGATGCTGGTCCGCAGTGTGCCGGTCCTACTGGCCGTGTCCTCAATGCAGCTTTAGGGCACGTGCCCCCCTGACCCCATCCTTGGGGCATCACAGGGACAACGGGGACGGGGTCAGGGCTGGGGGATAAGGATCGGGATGGGGATTGCAGACGGGGCTGTGCAGCAGCAGTGACCCCGTGGCCTCCAGCCCCCCCGGAGCAGCGGGAACAGACGTTGGTGTTGGTGAAGCCGGACGCGGTGCAGCGCCGGTTGGTGGGGGATGTGATCAGGCGCTTCGAGCGGCGCGGCTTCAAGCTGGTGGCCATGAAGCTGCTGCAGGTACCAGTGCTATGGGGGGGATAGTAGGGGGGGGGGCTGTGCACGGACTCCTCTGTGTGTCCCACATCACCCCGTGGTGCTGCCAGGCGGATCGGGGCCTCCTGGACCGGCACTACCAGCACCTACAGCAGAAGCCCTTCTACCCCGCGCTGCTGGCCTACATGACCTCGGGGCCGCTGGTGGCCATGGTGAGCGGCTGCCGTCCCCCCGTGGCGTCTCACCCCGTTGCTGTGTGGGGCTGCGGGGCTCAGCTGTCCCCATCCCGCAGGTGTGGGAGGGTCACAACGTGGTGCGCTCCACACGTGCCATGGTGGGGGACACGGATTCGGCGCAGGCAGCGGCGGGGACCATCCGGGGGGACCTCAGCATGCATGTCAGCAGGTAAGGGGATGGGGGGGGGGGGGACACCGAGACCCCTCCCATCCCCACCGAGGAGCTCACACCCCCATCCCTGTACAGGAACGTGGTGCACGCCAGCGACTCGGTGGAGACGGCGCTGAGGGAGATCGGCTTCTGGTTCCAACGGGACGAGCTGGTGGCCTGGGAGTGCGGGGACAGCCAGTTCACCTATGGGCCATGAGGGCACCCCTGTGCTATTAAACGCTGCTCCTCCCTGCTGCCCTGCTCCTGTCCCTTGTTGGCAATGGGATGGGACTGGGGGCACTGGGATGCTATTGGGGACACTGGGATGCTATTGAGGGATACTGGGATGCTATTGGGGACACTGGGATGGTACTGGGGGACACTGGGATGCTATTGAGGGATACTGAGATGCTACTGGGGACAACGGGATGCTATTGAGGGGCAATGGGATGCTACTGGGGGACACTGGGATGCTATTGGGGACACTGGGATGCTATTGAGGGGCAATGGGATGCTGCTGGGGGCAATGGGCAGCATCCCTGTATGTCAGCGTAGAGAAACTGGGGTGGCGCTGGGAGGCGCTGGGCTGTCACTGGGGGACAATGGGCAGCGCTGGGCGGTCCCGTGGGCTCGCTGGGAGGAGCTGGGAGGCGCTGGGAGGTGCTGGGACAGCCGTTGTGCAGCGGGCGGCGCTGCGGGTCCCGCTACAGCCCCGCGCCGTTGCCAGGCGACGGCTGCCGACGCCCGCGCATGCGCAAAGAGCAGCGGCGCGAGTGGAAACTACAGATCCCGGCATGCTCAGCACCTCACTTCCGCTCCCGGCGTGCTTTGCGGTGGGGGGGGACAGGGCGTCCCGGCGTGCAGTGCGCGGGTCGCTGGGTGCGGGTCGCTCGGTGCGGCCGCCATGGCGCGGAGCCGCAGCGCCTCGGAGCCGCCGCCGGACGTGGAGAGCGATGAGTGTCTCGAGGAGTATCGGCACCTCTTCAGCACCGACATCCTGGCGTGAGTGCGCTGTGACGGCGGGGCCGGGCAGCCCTGGGGGGTCCGGTCCGGTCCGGTCCGGTCCGATCCGATCCTCACATCCCCTCGTTCCCCCCTACAGAGGCCGCGTGGCCTTTATCACCGGCGGCGGCTCCGGGATCGGTTTCCGCATCGCGGAGATCTTTATGAGGTACGGGGCCGGACGGGCTGCGCCGGGCGGGGCTCCGCGGGCCGCGCTCACCGCCGCTCCGTTACAGGCACGGCTGTCGGACCGCCATCGCAGGCCGCAACCAGCAGCGCGTGGCCGAGGTGAGAACGGAACCGGGGGGGCTGGATGGGCCGTGATGGAGCCCCCGGTCCGGGTGGGACATGGCGGCCTTCAGAGGGTCCGTCCAGCTCCAGCCGCTCTGCTGGTCTATGGGTTGGATGCTCTGAGCCCCGTTAGACCTTTGAGGCTGTTCTTTGTGCTTTAAATAGACTGGAGGAGCCGTGCTGGAAGCAGCCACCAGGGAGCTTTGCTGGGGTCGAAGGGAGTTCGCTGAAGCATAATAAAGAGCAAACTGAGCTGGCACGACCCGGCCGTGTCCTGGAGGCACTTAGCACTGCTGTTGCACATTCCTTCGTGCTCCTGTGTCAGCAAACAAGCAGCAAAACTCAGCAGCTTTTTAGTCCTGGGGGATTGGAGCCTTCTGAGCGCTCAGGGGCTGCTTCCCAAGGCCTTGAACTGCCTCATGGGCGGCTCAGAGCTTCTCAGAGAACAGCCCGAGGAGCCCGTGCAGGCAAACAGACCATCACAGCTGTTGTGTGGGGCTGCAGCTCAGTTCATATGCTGTGCTTGGGCTGCTGTGGAGATGCTTTGTAATGGCTTCATGCTGAGCTGCCTTGCAGGCAGAGTCCTGATAACTGCTGGTTAGTGACTGTCCTTTGACCCACTAACATTTTGGATCTAAAGGTTACTTATTTCCAAGACCTTGCTGAGGTCCAACCTTTGTACTTGCCCTGCGGAGCTGTTGCTTGGGGTGTGCTGTGTCTACAGAGGCCATTGGAGTTAGCAGTCTGCCCCCACATGGGACACAATGTACAGGAGGTGCCCTGGCTGTGTTTAGGCAGTTCTCTCCCCTGCCTAAGGGCTGTATTGGCATTTTTTGTTTAGAAACACAATGGCTGTGCTGGCTGATGAAATGCAGCTGCTTTTAGGACAAGACACGACTCGTGTTCATGTGGGTAATGCCTGTGCTTGCTATATGCTTACAGGGATGCAGCTGCTGCCTGGCTTGCTTGCCTGCATGAGCTCTGTGTCTGGTCCTTGCTGGAGAATGGAATCCCAGAAAGAATCTCACTTTTCTCTTTTTCCAGGCCTCAAAAAAGCTGACGGCAGCCACAGGGCAGCAGTGCCTGCCTCTGTCCATTGATGTCAGGCAGCCACAAACCATCGTGGCAGCTGTAGATGAGACGCTGAACCAGTTCAAGCAGATTGACATCCTGGTTAATGGTGAGCTACTGGAGGGGGCAGTGGGAGGGCTTGGCACAGGCTGTCTGTAGGCAGGGTGTGCTCCAGCACAGGGGCTGTATTTGCTCTGTCTGGTTTATGCTGCTTTACTCTGGGGAGCATCTGAGCAGCTGATGATGTGAGCCCCTTGAGAGCAGCGCAGAGGGGCTCAGAGGAACCAGAGACTGACCTGTATTGGTCTCGCTGTGGATCATCTCTACATACCTAGATCTATAAGCCATTATTGGAACTGTTTCCATTTCATCACCAGCTTTACCCAAGCAGTATTACTCACTGTCTCCCTCACTGCCTCCTCAGCCTCATTAATGTGACCCCCAACTGTTTGTCTTCAGGTGCTGCAGGAAACTTTCTGTGCCCAGCCAGCGCTCTGTCCTTCAATGCCTTCAAGACAGTGATGGATATTGACACTCTTGGCACCTTCAACACCTCCAAAGTCCTCTTTGAGAAGTATTTCCGTGTGAGTGTCTCCTGGCAAGGAGGAGGGTAGTGTTGTGCAAAGCACGCTGTGGTGAATCATAGAGGGTGGGAGGGAGCAGAGCACTGCTCTGTCAGCTTGTGCCACCTGCCCTGCTCACTGAATCCAGTCCATCCCCATCTGGGGACTGCAGCCCCCTCACCAGAAGTGGGAGCTGTGGTTTATTTCCTGCCTGTCCCTAGCCACGGGGCATTGATTGTGTAGCACCTGCCTGTGCTCTGCCACCTGTCTGGGAAGAAGCTGCACACTGCTGCTCCTCTGTTTAGTTTGATCTTTGCTCGTCCCTTTTACCTCCCACTTCTTTGGCAGAGCCCTGCTCAATGAGGCCACCTGATGTGTTGGCAGCACAGGGATGCCTGTGCCCATGGGTGACATCCCCTCCAAGCCCACCATGCTCCTATGTGGCTCATGTCACTCCCTCCTAATTCTGCATCTCCTTCCTCTTCCCAGGACCACGGTGGGGTCATCGTTAACATCACAGCAACTCTGAGCTACCGAGGGCAGGCCCTTCAGGTGCACGCTGGTTCTGCTAAGGCTGCTATAGGTACCTAAGTGCTCCTTGCTGAGTTTCTGCAAGCTGTATGGGCCCAGTAAGGAGGCTACAGGGTCTTGGGATGGGAAGATGTCCATGATGGGAGAGGTGAATATGAATCAGCATGGTTACTGTGCAGTGTTGCGCATGCCTGTGTTTGATGTGGGGCTCTTCTCCTTTCCAGGGCCATTTGCTCTTGGCCAAAACCTCCCTTGGCTTTTTTCCCCCTCCCTCAGCAGTTGCTGGAATGGCTTTGCTCTCCTTTTTTTCATTCCTCTTGTAATTTGTTCCCCTTCCCAGATGCCATGACCCGTCACCTTGCTGTGGAGTGGGGTCCCAACAACATCCGAGTGAACAGCTTGGCACCAGGTCCCATCACAGGCACCGAGGGGTTCCGGAGGCTGGGTAAGGCCCTGGGGCTCCTGGCTGTGCCTCAGCAATGCATTGCTGGCATCTCTCTGGGATGCTGTGGACCACCTGTGCCACACAGCTCACATGGCGTGCTGCAGGTAGCTGCTGTGCCTGGGGGCTGAGCTCTTGAAGTCCATCCGTGAGTGTGTTCAGTCCTGGAGGCTGGGAAGGCTCAGAGAGCTCATGCCTTGAGCTCATTGTTACAGCATCCAGTTACAAGTTTCACAGCTGTGCTTGGGATCCCTTTACTGAACTCTCTTTGTCCCTGGGCCATCCCTAGGGCTGTGCCAGCATCTCATTGAACTTCCCTGGGGCTCTCAGCAACTGACACCACACAAGTAGCGCTGCTGGATGGCGGTGATGGGCAGGAGGTCTCGTGGTCATGGCTGCCTCTTTCTCCCATCGTGTAGGTGGAAAATTTGCCAAGGACTCAAAGCAGTTTGACACAATCCCCCTCCAGCGTGCGGGGAACAAGACGGAGATCGCCCACAGTGCGCTGTACCTGGCGAGCCCCCTCTCCTCCTACGTGACTGGCACCACACTGGTCGTGGATGGTGGGAGCTGGCTGACCTCTGCCAACAGCTTCTCCGCCTTGCTGGGTATTGCTTCATCCTCTGCTAAACTTTAGGTGACGTGCCTTTCCCCCTCTGTGGGATTAGAGCAGGGCTTGTGTCAGAAACCCTGTTGCCCCGTGGTATAGAGGCATGGCTGCAGTACCAGTGGGTTTTGCATTGCCTTTTTGCAGTGCCTTGGTCATGTGCCAGGCTCTACCTCTCCTGAGGCTCAGGCCATTGTGCCATGTGTGCCACAGCTTGGGGTGGTGCTGGGCTGTCCTGAGTGGGTTTCAGCCCTCCCCTGCAACCAGTTCCTGCTTGAGGAAGTGAGATGGGATGAGTTGTGGGGTGGGCAGGTCTCTTGTTCCTGCTGCAGGGTATTGTCTGGGCACCTCTAAATGTCCCCTGGGTCAAGGCAATGCCCGCTACTGTGCCCCATCAGCAGGCTTGCTTACAGAGTCCTGACAGCCTCTACCTCCCTTTTCTTCCTTGCGAGAATGCATAGAATCAAAGCATGGCCTGGGTATAAAGGGCCACGATGACCATCTAGTCTCCACCCCCTGCTGCGTGCAGGGTCACCAACCACCAGACCAGGCAGCCCAGACATTACTGCAGCATGTCTTGTGTTGGGGTTGCATTGCAGTCAGGACTTACTTTGCCTGCGTGTGCCCATGAAGCTCATTGTCATGTTTGGTGCTTTCTGAGGGAGGAGTCTCCTTTCAACCCGCTCCCCCTGCGTGGTCCTCGGGCAGGGCTATGTGTGCTATGTGTGCTGACCTCCCTGTTTTCTTGCAGATGTCTGGGCTGCAGGAGCAAACAAAAATCAATGATGGACAGCCTGGGATTGACTGACAGACAGGAATGTGACTGAATGCTGCTTCCTTGGGACGTCTCGGCGTGGAATCGGCAGAGCAGGAGCTGAGAGCAGCGATGTGGTGATGCTGCTGATCCCACTCTTCCCTGGGGGAGGGAGCACCGAGGATGCTGCAGGGGAGCGAGCGTACCCCAACCCTGCACTGTTACAGCCTTCGAGCTGCTGTGCCAGAGATGATGAGGGTAGTAGAGGGGAGTGGGGCTGTGCTGCTCACCGTCTGGGCTGGTCTTTCTGTTTTGGAGTCCCACTCCTGGATGATATCTGTCTGTTTCCTGCTCTCTTCCCCTCTCTTTGCCTGGGAGCAGCACAGGAGCCCTGCAGCAGCTCCTTTTTGGGATGGCAGATAGCTCAGCCCATTCTGGGTTGGGAAAAGCTGTGCACTTCCCCGCTGTCATGATTTGCTGCCAGATCTGCAGCTTGTCCTGCTGGGAGAATGAGATCAGCTGCAGTGCTCAGGGCATCCTTTGCTTGGTAGCTCTTGGAGGCAAATTAAGACCGAGGTGGCTCTGACGGGGGGGGATGGGCAGCTTCACTTCCTCTGGGGGCTCCTGGCTGGAGCAGCAGCACCCTGAGGTTGGTGTAAACGTACCTGGGATGTCCTTTCCATGGGAGCGGTGGGAGATGAGAGCTGACCAGGGATGGTCCCACCAGCTAAGCCTGAGCTGTCTGTCTGCCATCCCCCCACTGTCTGTCAGCCCTAATGGCTCTGACACCGATCTTACCCCGTCCCCTTTCTGGACACCACAGCAGGGGCTGAATCAGAGGCCGGCAGGAATTCAGCCCTTTCTGAGCAGTGCTGAGCTGGGAATGAAACGTGTGTGTGCTCGGGGGGCTCTGCAGTGCCCTCCTAGTGCTGACAGCAGGTTTTTAGCTCATCCTGATTTCTTTTAATCTGGTTTTAAGGATCCCTGAAGATTGATTTTTCTTTTCCTACGTGATTGTAGACGTGACAGGTTTTGCTCCTTCCTCCAGGCCACAAATAAAGAACTTCCAGTCTGAGCTTGTGCCGCTTCTCCTCTGTTCACCTGCCCTGGGGGTGGATCCCACATCCATCCTGACCATTCCAGCACCCAAAGCTTTTCCGTGTGTGCCTCCCTCGGGCACAGCGTTAAGAGGAAGAGCTGCTTTCCAGCTCTACCTGCCGCCCAGCTGCGGGTGCCCACCGTGTCCCTGGGCAGGGGTGACGGGGAGCCGGGCGGGTCGGGTACGTGCCTGGTGTCCTTTGTCCTGCTGGGCCGTGCCGAGGGGCCGCCATCCGCAGCCGCGTGCAGGGAAGGTCCTGGCAGGTGAGAGGCGGCCGCGGAACGCTTTGTCGCTGCGGGCGCTGCGCCCCACGTGCTCTCTGGGTGCGCGGCCCCTTTAAGACCAGCCGCGGGGGGGCGGGGCTTCCGCTGGGCTCCGCGCCGCGGTGGGTTGAGCGGGGCACGGCGGTGGGCGAGTGACGTCACCGCGCGGCTACTGCGGCGGGGGTAAATCCGCTGGTTCGCCGGCGGCTGCTCCGCGAGAGGCGGCGCGGGCGGGCGGGCGGCGGAGGGCTGCGGTTCGGTTCGGTGCCGCCGCCCCTCCGGTCGAGCGGGGCCGCCCCGCAGCATCGGGCGGAGCGGCGGATCCTCGGGGCCGGCCCCCCCCGGGTGTCGCCGAAGCGGGCGGGGCCGGCGCCGCCTCGCACAAAGCCGGGCGCGGGCGGAGCCGCGGGGAGCTGCAACCGACGGCGGCCCCGGCCGCGATGTGAGAGGGGCGATGGCCGCGGGGCATGGCCGCGCCGCGGGGACCCGCCGGGCAGCGAGCCGGGCAGCGGCGGGGCGGGCGGCTGAGCGCTGCCCGTGAGCATGGAGCCGCCGGCACCGCCCCTGCCGGCACCGCCGCTCGATCCCGGGCCGCGGTGGGACCGACCGGGGCCGGAGGTGGGACCGGAGCCGGAGCTGGAAGCGGAGCCGGGAGCGGAGTCGGAAGCGGAGCCGGCCCTGTGGGCAGCTGAGCCGGCGGCGGGGACGCCGCCATGGGCCCCCCCGGGGCGCGGGGGCTGCCCGGAGGACGAGCCTCGCCTGCGCCCCGTCTTCGACGCCCTCGACCGCGACGGCGACGGCTTCGTGCGGGTGGAGGAGTTCGTGCAGTTCGCCACCGCCTACGGGGCCGAGCAGGTGAGCACGGAGCCCATTCCATCCCGGCGGGGCCGTTCCGAGGGCCGCGTGTCTCACCGCTCCCTGCCCGCCCTGCCCTCGCACCTCCGGCTGCCGCACGACGCCCGGTGCCGGCGCGGGGCTGCGCTGCAATCGGGGCGGCGGTGCCGGGCCCGGTGTCGGCCGCTCCCTCGATGGGGCTGCGGGTGCGAGCTGAGGCTTCGGGCCATCCCGGGGCCGGCCCCGTGCAGCTCTGCCGGCCTCGCTGCGGGCTCACGTGTCTCCCGAGCGCCGCGTTTTCCTCCTCCTCGCCGCCCCGCAGATGAGATGCGGTGTAACCTGAAGCTGCCCGGAGTGACCCAAAATGGAGAAGGCTGCGGTTCGTGCCGGGTTTGGGTGCTGGGAGCTGCGTGGGAAGGGCTGGTTTGAGGCGCAGCTCAGTGCCCGGCCCGTGTGTGCGCTCGGATGAGCTCCGCTCGCATTCCGGGCTGTACCGCTGCGCCGTGTTCCAGCGGCATGACAAAGCAAATTACCATGTGTGAAGGAGTGCTGGGAGGAGGAGGAGGGCTTTTTGTCCACGTCCTCACGGGAAAAACGCCTCTTAAGAAGGAAGCGGAGGTGTTTCTTCCAGACAGCACCTCTGTGACGAGGAGATGCCCGACCAGCAGTGGGGCAGCCGGCCTTGCTGTGCCATGGGGTGATGTCACGGTGATGGGGGAAGCCATGAGCAGCAGCACCGCGCTGCCAGCCGGGAGCTGCTGTGCCCACAGCGCTGCCCTGGGCATCCCCTGCTGCTGCTGTCTGTGCTCGTGGGCCCTTTGTGGCACGTTGCAGGAGGGTCTGGCTGAGGGTGCAGAGCTCTGCTTGGCTCCCGGGGATGCAGGGATTGTGTCAGTGCCTGCAAGGTGCAGAAATGCAGCTGCCTCGAGGAGCGTGTGGGCTGCTAAGGGTCTGTCTGCAACCAGGTGGGGTGTGCAGCAGGTTCTGGGCTGCTGGGAGCTGCCTGATCAGCTGGGCTGTATTAATGGGTTGGCTGCTGCTGGCTCGTGCCTCCTTACTGTGGTTGGGAACACAGGGGGCACATAGGGGCTGCTGAGCTCAGTGCTGCCTGCTTGTTTGGCTGCAGCAGTTCCTAGCTAAGTGCCAAAGGGAAGAACCCAGCTGCCGTTTGTGCC
This sequence comes from Excalfactoria chinensis, assembly GCF_039878825.1. Lineage (NCBI taxonomy): Eukaryota > Metazoa > Chordata > Aves > Galliformes > Phasianidae > Excalfactoria > Excalfactoria chinensis. The sequence goes on along the minus strand of NC_092838.1, from coordinate 1,467,139 downwards.
ATAAAAGCTGACGTACTCGTCAATTTTGGAGTGTTTTTTTCCTCTGTGTGGTGGAGACTGGGAGGTTTGGTTGCTGTTGAAGGCCTGTTGTTCCCTGTAGCTGTGGGCTGGCAGCCTCAGGTGGGGCCATGTCTGCCAAGGAGGGTTCTGTTGCCTCATGGTGTTGTGCAATAACCCAACCCAGCTCACCTCAATTGAAGCTGGGCTCTACCTGTCCCACTGCAGCAGCTCTGTGTTTCCTTACCAGCTTTGCTCCAGGCTGGGAATGTTGTGCTGTGTAGGGGAGGAGGAGGAGGAGTGGCTGTTTAGCACCAGCAGAAGCCGTCCCGCTGGCATCCCTATCTTTTCTCTTTGGTTTTGATGTAGAAGATGCTTGGAGGTGAACCAACCTGCTGCACCACAGGATCCCTCTGCTCAGCGGAGTCAGCAGCTCATCTCACCTATTTTAGCTCTCTCCAGGCTCTGTGGTCCCTCTGCTTTCTGTGCTCTGGCAGATCTTTGGCCTTTCTTCCCAGCCCCATTCCCATGGGCTGCTTATTTCCTTCAGTACTTACAGCCCTCTTTGACAAGCAGCCTTCCTCTCTCTCTCCCACTCCTGAGCCAGGATCTCCCTCTTCAGCTTCCCCTTACCCCACTGCTGATAAGCCTGTCCCTGAGCCTCCCCTCTGCTCCCTCCATCATCACCTGCTCACCCATCAGATCTCATCTTTTGCAGCTCTGACACAAGGGAACCTCAGTCTCCCCCCCATCCCCCCCCCCCCATTGATCTTTTGCCTATAATGGGATTCCTGTGAGCATCTTTAGTGGATCCGCAGGCTGCAGAAGTGCGAGTGAAGCTTAAATCGCTTCCAGCTGTGCGGCTGCACCTTTAATTGCTCTAATTGCTGTTGGGCTTTGCAGTCTGCTGCTGGGAGCAGAGCTGCAATGTGATGCTGTGGGCTCAGATGGATGGATGGATGGACGGACTCTGGCTGTGTGCTTTGGAAAAGAAGTGAGTCTGAATCCATTCCCTTGTGCTGGGTGAAGCTTCCAAGCCCCCCAGTGTTTCTTGCTTGGGCACAGTGGATCCTGGTTAGGCACAAATGAAGTATTCTCATATTGTGAGCCTCCTGAGGACTCCAATGAAGGGATTATTTCTGTGGTGTGGGGAGGGTGGGTGCCTTTTTGCTTCTCCTGTTAACTTTTGTCTCCGAGCTCTTTGAAAGGGCCCTTTTTTGTGGCTGGGAATGGCTTTAGGAGCGTATCACACTGCGGGCAGATCTCTGTGATAACATCAGTGGCTGTAATCAGACCGAGGGATCAGCCGTCAGAGCTCAAAGGCTGCGTTGGGGTTACTGTACCCCATCCACCAGCTCCTTTGGGAAACCTTCATCCTTCTTTCTGGTGTTCTGGGAGCTCGGATGCAGCCCAAAAGCTGGGCAGGAGGGCAGGGAGCAGAGCCAGGTTCTGACAGGGGGTTGATGGTAGTGGGGGGGTCCTTATGTTTGCTACCTGCTGGGAGCTTTGGACCCACAGCACTGGCTGGGTGGGCAGAGAGGAGCCCCCGTGCAGGGCTGTGCTCTGAGCAGAGCCTGAATCTTGGCAGTGTTGCTCCCTGTGTGCAGCAGGATGGGCTGTTCCCAGGGCTGGAAGCAGCAGGATGGATCTGGGATCGCTGACCCCTTGGGTTGGGGCTGCGGCAGCACATGGCAGTTCTGTACTTGGAGCCATCCTGACACTTCTTCAGCTATAAACACTTCCAGAGCATTTCAGAGCTCTGCTATCATTATGTAACCCAATACAGCCGGTAATTGAGAGCCATTACACCAATTGCCTGTATCATTTCTCTCAATTTTACCCCTGTTTTGACTCCCCTTTGCTGCCTGTGCTCAGACAGGATTGGCTTTGAACCTGGCACTGGGAAGGCAGTGATGCTCTGCACCCCATGTGCTGCTCCCTATTGAGAAGCACTGGACCGGTTCCTCCACGTGAGCGTGAGCAATTCTGAGCTGGGTGAAGCCGTATCACATTCCAATGCGTGGCACTTCCCTCTGCTTTTGCTCCTTGCAGCACAGCTGGGGGCCGGCAGCACAGGGCCCAGCATTACAGCAGCTCGGGGCCATGAGTGGGATGGGGCTGTGCTTTGCTTTGCTTTGCTTTGCTTTGCTATCTCGCTGCTGTGCTCGGCTTGTTCGTCTCTCCCGCTGACACAGATAGCAGATTTGCCCTTGGGGAACGGTGTATTCTGTGCTTCCAGCAGCTCCTGCAAGCCAAAAGCATTTCCCTCTCTGACCATAGCTGTGTCCTCAGTACAGCTCTTCTTGCTGTTCTGCCTGGTACGGCAGCAGCTCCTCCTGCTCAGCCCCATCCCACCTCCATTCAGGAAGGAGCAAACCCCAAGAGCCGGGTGACCTGGCAGGGGAAATCCGCTCTCTGGAGCCCAGCAGGAAGCTCAGGCTGAGCAGGAGGAGCTCAAAGCTCTACTTGCAGGACAGAAGCTTTCAAGGGCAGGAAGCAGGCAATGAGCATCCCCTGGCAGCTCAGCTGTGCTGTGGGATTGGGGGGATGCTGGGAGTCCTGCTGGCTGAGGGGCAGTGAACTGGAGGTGGATTGGCATCATCCAGCTTCCAGCATAGGGGTGTTGTAGGGTTGATGCTGGAACACTTGAGGCAAAAGCAATTAAGTTTGGATACAAGCGTTTCAGTGTAACTCCTGGTTCCTGTCGGTGTTTCCGAGCTGCCCTCAAAGCTGTTCCTTTAAATGTTGCTGCTGAAGCGTAAAAGCAATTGATGCCCGGCTGAGTCATACCTGGGCTCTGAGAATGAGTTTATAAGCACGACAGAGCTCGGATGGAGGAGGTGCAGGGAACCCATGGAGCTGCACAGCCCAAGAGCCCCCATAACCCCCAACTGTTCTGGAGGGGAGGATGTTGTCAGGCATCCTCACTGGTGTTAGTTAGGACTGGGAGCAGGGCCTGGCCAGGCACAACCTGCTGCCTTCCTCCCAGGGCTCCATGGAGGGCAGTGCCCACAGCAGCCCTGGCCCAGTGCCGCTGCTCCCAGAATAAATAATGCAGCTCTTGTGCTGCTTCCTCACAATTGCCCATTGCCTCTCCCTGTAATGAGATCTGCCCCCTTGGGGGTGGTTTAGAGGTTAGTTAATTAGGTGTAATTGCAGAAGAAGAGAAGCCTGTTCTGGGGTTCTGCCTGCTTTGCTGTAGTGCCAGATCCTTTAACAAAAGGTGGAGCAAGTTCCTATGAACGTTGCTGGGGCAAATGGAACCCCGAGCTGCCAGCACGGCAGCATGCATGGATGCATGGCTGGTACCAGTGGGACTATAGAGGTGCAGTGCTGGGAAGGGCATTTCTGCTCTGGGTTCTGTGCAGCCCCATTCAGATGACAGCAGCATCCTGGGATGCGCATTGGATGGAGAGACAGAGTTCTGCTCACCGTGTTTGCACACCCAGCACACAGGGATGGTTGTGGACTTAGCACAGACAAATGCAGCATTAAGAGGGATCCGTTCATTTCAGCTGATGAATGCATTGGCTGTCTGTGCATTGGGGCAGTGCAGTCTGCAGGCCGTGCAGTGCCTGGGGGTCTGACTGTGGGATCACAGCACTGCCAACACATTGCATGTTTCCAAAGGTAAGGAATGCAACTTCTGCAATTAGCATTTAAAAACACACACACACACACACACACACACACACACACACATATACATATATATCTTTTTTTTCTTGGGTTTAGCCTCCAGAAGCAAAGTGGTAATTCACCAATGAAGGCAGCTATTTGTGCCCTCCAGTAGCAGGGCAGAGCTGCTGCATCACAAGCAGAGCTCCTTGATGCACACACTGTTGAACCCAGTGCAGCACCTCAGGCTGAAGAGCTGGGTAGACATAAGGAGGAGAGTGTCCAGCCTGAGCCTTGCTCTGCTTGTGAGTACTGATAACAAAAAAACCCCTGTGTTAAGCATAACTGTCAGCATGGCGCTCAGATTTCTCTCTGCTGAAGTTCTGTGGGCTGCCTGATGTCTGCTGCCACGATCCTGCAGGCTGCGTGCTGTCCCGTGCTGCAAAGCAGGTGGATGCTGTAGAGCAGCCTGCAGTGCAAAGGCTGTGGGTAAGCAAAGGGGTGGGCTGGGTGAGGCTGAGCACGAGACTCAGGCTGGCTTTGGGAGTGTTAAATGGAGCGTGGAGCTTTGCACCAAGCCTGCAGAACTGGAGGCAGCAATAGGGGAAGGTGGAAGCAGGGGCTGCAAGCAGCTCAGCAGCTGGAATAGAGCAAGGTTTTGTCCTGTGTTGTCCAAGCTGAGTGTGCAGATGTGTGAGGAGCGATGGCTGCATGTGCAGTGACTTGCAAAGCTGCTCAAACTATAGAAAAAAACTATAGGAAACCTTTCTGGGTTGTCCACAGCCACGTTCTCCTCTGTTTGGGGTCCAGCCATCTGCTTGAGGCTCAGGTCTGGCTGGGGGCAGCAGTGAGGAGCGAGTGGGGTAACCGGAGCTGCTGGGCTGGGTGTTTTCTCTGCCCACCGCAGCCCCAGCAGGAATGCAGTCCTGGGGCTCCGTGCTGTTAGGAGTGAAACACTGATGTGTTCTGAACTGCTCTCAGGTTCCCAGCAGTCCCCGGTCAGTGTTGGCTGCTGCCACCAGGTCAGAGCATGGGGCTGAGTTGCAGGGCTGATTAACCTGAGCTGGATGGGGCCCACAGGGAGCATTGAGGGCAGCTCCTGGCTCCACAGCCCCAAACGTAAACCCTATATCTGAGATTCCTGAGGGAACGTCTTCCTCTGGTGGTTGTATTTAGGCTCAAGTCGAGTCCCAGCCAGCAGTGTGCTGCGTTGGGATCCAGCCTGCTGGCTGCATTGAGGTCTTGTTCCCCAGTGAGCTGCTCTATTGCTGCTGGTTGCTCAAGCAGTGACTGTGTGGTTCTGCTGCATCCATCCATCCACCAGCAAGGCCCAACGCTTCCTTTTCCTGCTCCTTGGGCTGCTGAGCTGACAAGGAATCCCTTCCCTCTCTGGAAAACCCCCGGTCGCGCAGCTGCCAAACCTCTGTGTCAATATGAGTTTGGAATTATCACCGCTGGTTTAGCTGAGGAGCAAAGCCTGTTGCTTTTTGGAAGGCAGAATGCCCTTCCTATGGGCAGAGCTCTGTGGTACAGGGGTGGCAGTGTGGCTGGTGGAGCAGGAGGTTCTGGTGCCCACTGGCCTCCATCCTCCTGGCCCCTCTGTTCCCATCCCCATTTGCAGGCTTCTCTCTGGGACCAGTTGTGTCAGCTCAGCAAAGCAGCAGCTGGATGATACCAGCTGTAAACTGTGGCTTACATCTCTCATTTTCACCCAGGGTTCAGACGGGCTATTTAAGCCATGCTGTCCTCCCTGACCCTTCAGTGCTTCGTTTCGAGCTGCTCTCTGCAGACAGGACCTTGAGGAACCATTTGGGTTTTGCTCTCTGAGCGCTCCCTTCCCCGTCCCCAATACTGGGATTGTCCTCACAGTGCCCTGGGACATCCCAGCCCTATGGTGCTGCCCAGTACGTGTCCCCTTGTCCCCTCCTCACTTGCTGCCCCGTCTTGTCCCCCCCCCCTCCAGGCATCATCTCATTGTGCCAACGTTTCAGCTACGTGCCCTAAATCTGTGGCATGAAACAATCCATCATCAACCAAGCCCTCCTAATTGGGCCCTCCTACTGGGCAGCCTGATAATGAGTTTTTCCCAGTTAGAATAGGGCCTCTCCTAAAACACGGATTGAAATACAGCGCTCACCCATTCCAAATCCAAGCGGTGGTTCCAAATACCAGCCGTGCACTGATGAACCCCATCCAAGGTAACGCCGCTGTTGTGCTTTGCAGGTGAAGGAGCTGACCAAGTACCTCGATCCCAGCGGACTCGGAGTCATCAGCTTTGAAGATTTCCACCGTGGGATCAGAGCTATCAGGAATGGAGGTGAGCCGGGCGCTGTGCTGCTGGTGGCTCGTGCTGTGCTCTGTGTTCTGGCTGCTGTTGGGTCTGACTGCAGCTGGGAGGGTCAGTGTGCACCCAGTGCTGCTCCTCGATGTGCTTGGCACTCCCAAAGTGACTCTTAATACCTGGCTGGATGGCTGAAAGGGGGAGGGAAAAAAGCCCCAGATGAGCAATAAAATAATCCCCCAAAACACAGAACATCTCAAAGACAAACACTGGAAGGTCATTTAGGGGCACAGCTGTTGGTAAGGGTATGGGAAACACTGGGAGGCTCCCGCCGAGCAGATGTAACTTTGCATGTGCAAATAGGAAGTGCCGCATTTGCACGTTAATCCATTCTGCTTACGGCAGGGCCTGTCTTAAATGTCAGCTCATGCTTTGTATGTGTGTGTGTGCTGCACATGGAGCACAACACCATCCACAGCCATTGCTGCTCATGCAAACCAACTTGTTTCGGGAGCAGAAACCCTCTGACAAGGTTCTGTTTGTTGCCCATCCCTCCTTCCTATCCCACAGCCTGTGTGCAGCCCTGCCCGCAGCAATGGGCTGCAGCTCCCAGTTTCCCTGATGCAGGAGGAAATGCAGCAATGCTATTAATTCATAATAAATTGCCACTGGAGTCGGGCGTGTTTGTGAAAGATCTGGCTTGTGTTTCTCTTCAATAATTCATCGCTCTTGTATTGTGCTGTATTAATTGAATGGAGAAAGCAGATCTGGGTGAAGCTTTTAAGATCCTATTTATTAACCTAGTAAGAGATTGCTTGTGTTTATCACGGTGGTTAAGCGTGGCAGGCCTCTCTTATGTTGCAGGCACTGAACAGCTGTGAGAAGAGCAGAGTTAAATCTCACCAGCAGGGCTTGGAATGAACATGAGGGTTTCGTTGCTGCTTTTGAGATGCCCAGTATTGATCATCCCTTTGCAAAGACAGAAGCCTGCTGCTGGGAGTACCTTTTAATGAGGCTTTGTTAACAAGCTGGGCCTTTTTCTAGCTCCAGAGAGTCCTGTTGTATTTCCTGATAGCCTGAAGCTCTTCGGTTCTTTGCTGTGAGTGAGACCTGATGTAAGATTTGTGGTTCCTGGGGGTTTCCCATTGCTCTCAGCTGTCCAGGTGGTGGTGATTGCTCAGAGGTAAAGGAAGGCCATGGAGGGGTGGCAGTGTCCCAGAGCACACATGTCCCATGTGGTCCCTTTATGTCCCACCCCAGCATCTCAGGCAGCCTCACTAATGAGCTGGGTGCTGATTTGGGAGCAAGGAGGTTGGTGCTTTGCTCCCCACACATGGAGGGAGAAGGAAAGGAGAAACCCTTCTTGGAAAGCGTGGACCTCGCGGTGCCTGATGTAGGGTTGGTAAGGGTTTCTTTCAGGGGTTGTTCTGCTTTCCTTTCCCTTTCCCCACCTCCTGGATTCTCTCCCTAGGGGGAGTAGCTGTGATTTTTCCTCAGCTCCTATGGACTAACTTGGCGACCTGAAGGCATGCTTACAAAACTAGCAAAACCTGTATCGTCAGCTGCTTTCCTTACACCTGCCTCCATGTCCGGCTGGCCTTTACACACAGAGAGGATGCTGAACCCTCACTCCTGTTCCCATACCAGCTGCCTGAGCTGCAGAACACAGCGCTGTGCCATCTGCGGTGGAGCAATGCTGAGGGTCTGAGCCTTGCTGCTGTCAGCTGCCGTCCAGCTGGTGGTGCCAACCGTGGGGGAAAGGAGCAGAACAGCTCGGGTGCTGTAAAAGCAGGATTGGAGATTGTGATGAGAAGATCTTAGTCTGTTGTGGCTGCCTTGCCTTCCACCCTTCCCAAAGAGAAGACTTAATGGGAGAAGATGGTCCTCAGCTGTCCTGACAGAGAGCAAAGAACCACCTCTTAAATTAGTGTTTATCTTTTATCTCCTGCTGTGATACGTTTAAAGTCTCTTTCCTTCCCTGTGTCGATCCCATCTCTGCTTGGATTCCCTCAGTCTCCAAACAGGTGTGCTGCAGGTATTTAAGGCCAGGCTGGATGTGGCTCTGGGCAGCCTGAGCTTCTGGTTGGCAACCCTGCAGATAGCAGGGGGTTGAAACTGGATGAGTCTCGTGGTCCTTTTCAACCCAGGCCATTCTGTGACCCTGTGCTCTATGAGCAACAGGTCTGAGGAATTGCATCTGAGCTGCTTGGAAAACAGCGCGGGATTGAGGTGTGGATGTGAGCTCCCAAACAAAAGGAGCTCTGTGCAGCCAGGGGCGGCCCTGAGCCATCAGGGAGGGCCAGAGGATGGAAATAGTCAAATCAACACAAAAAAATATTGAGCTAAAAGCTCTTTGGATTTGGAAAGATGGAAAATCCAGCTGTGGAGCCAACACCCAAACCTGGAAGCTGTAACAGAGTTCCTGCCTGCGGGAAGCGCTGGCTGCAGTAAGTGGGGCACTGGCTGGGGGATGCTTGGGAGCTGTGGGGCTGGGAGCTGCCCTGCTGACATGGCTCAGCCCCAGCTCTGCAGCTCACCACTGAAGGTATCTGCCCCATCTGGCAAGGTGTGCCACCGCCTGGTTCATTTGTAGCACCTTTCTTGGTAGGATCTGCACTGCGGATGGCTTCTGCTCTGTGCTTTCCTTGCACAGGGATAATTCCAGAAGCTGAAGCGTGCGTTCCCTTATATGCTCCCAATCCAGCAGTTATCTGAGGCTGCGTTTGTGCAGCAATAAACATGGCAGTGTTTGCAATGGGATGCTGCTAACGTCAGAGTCTGCTGCTGTCAGCAGGGCTGCCTGCGCCCCGTTTGCCATGGCAAGGAGTTTGCTTTTTAATAGGTGAGACCTCACCAAAGCCCAGCAGATGGAAGGAGAGCTCCTGTGTGCATTGAATGACTTGGAGAGCATCTGGCACCGCTGGGAACGCTTCGCACTTGGGCGATCAGCTGATCTCTTTATCCCTGCATTGCTGCAGTCGGTGCCTTCACACTGATCCCACCCGTTCCTCCCATCCAGGGAGACAACTGGTGGCTGCTGAAGGGAGAGCAGATGCCTCTTTGTGTTCAGCCATCACTCACAGCACCGGGGCTGCCATGAATGGGAAATCAAGGTTGATTCATGAGCAAGAATGAGATGGGAATTGCTCTGATTGCATCTTGCTCTGCTCTGGTGTATGCTGCTCGTTGGGATGAGGAGTTTATGACGGTAGCTGTTAATTCTGCCACTGAAAGGAGCGAAGACTTGAATGCTGTATTGAAATGCATATTTAAGGAAGGGGGGGGGTGAAATCTTCCTGCTCTTTGTAGAGCTGCTGGTTGCAGATCAGACTTCACATCCCCGCCGTGCAGAGGGATGCTTTGCTTTGCTTGTTAAGGGTGGAGCCCATGTGCTTGCAGTCTGTGACCCCTCCTGCTGGGAGCAAGAAGCTGAGCCTTTCTTGGAAGAGCTGAGCTTGGTTTTCTCTTGAAATAGAACTGCTTCAACAATTGGCTTGGATACCACTGAGCCTGTCCCTTTGAGCCAGCTTCTGCTCCCGGGAGCCCTAAGTGCTGCCCGACACGTGCAGCTGCTGGGCCAGCTTCAAAAGGGATGCTTCCTCAGATGCCTGTTGCCAAACCCTTTATCACCCCTCTAGAAACAAGGAGAAAGCCGCACCTGCTTGGACTGTGCTTGGAAATGGTAGCTCTGTGTGGCTCCTGCCTTGCAGGGTTGGGGTTCTGCAAGCTCCAAGCGCAGACCTCCCCGCAATGCCGTGAGCAGCGATGTGCTTTGCAAGGGCTGACATGCTGCAGGGAGCACTGCTGGCTTGCATTTCCCTTAATTGACGTAAACAGTTCCTGTCTGTACCTTGGCAGCTCAGAGGAGGGTTGCATCAGAGCTGAAGCTGGCCTGCCCTGTGCCTTAGCAGGGATTTGGTCTTCCCCAAACCAGCCCAGCAAGCAGCGTGGTGCAGTGACCTACTTTTGGGAGGAGCACAGGAGCGTTGCAGTGTCCGGAGGCCTCGCAGCTCTGCCATGGGAATGGCAGGGAGTTACTCAGATGTGCTGCTAAGGCTGAGCAGCCCTTGGGCTCAGCAGAACATGAGATTTGCCCAGGAATCTCCTGGCATTTCCAGGATTCTTTCTTTGTGGATGTTTTCACTGTCTGTGCCAGAGGAATTTTGCTGCAGCAGAGTGTAACAGGCAGCACACAAAACCTGAGGGATAATGTGGAGCTGCCCCTCGTTTATCACTGCAAGTAGCTGCTCCGTGATCAGGTTGTGTCTTCAGCCCTGGAGATCAGCTTGGGCTGCAGCCTCAGCCTAGGTTAAAAAAAACAACCCATTGCTTCTCCACTTGTGCTGTTCTGGATGTAGTTTTGTTCATGCAGTCAATGGAGGTCAGCGGGAATGATGCGACAGCACCCAGCAGGAACGCTTCTGTTGAGCCAGGGGGGATCCGGAGAGCATTGCTGATCCGGAGAGCATTGCTGATCCGGAGAGCATTGCTGATCCGGAGAGCATTGCTGATCCGGAGAGCATTGCTGATCTGGAGAGCACTGTCAATCTGGAGAGCATTGCTGCTGCCACCTCTCAGCCCCTTGGATCCACTCCGAGGTGTAACTCTGCTGGGTTTAAGATGCTTTGAACACAGCACCAAGGATGCCAATGGATTTTGGAGGCCGGAGCTGCACGCTGTTCTGCCATAGCCAGCAGCAGGGTATGTGCTGCAGTGGACACGGTGTCTCCTGGCTGCACAGCCATGCTGGCCTCGGAGGTGTGAGATGGGATGAGTGCTCCCTTCAGGCACAGCTCAACATCTCTCCTCATCTGATGCATTTTCTTCCCTGGCTTCCCCACAAATGCAGGTTGAGTTCTGGTCAGGACACTGCATTCTTCTGTCCTCTGAGCTCAAACCTGCCTGTTTTATAGATCACTATATTTAGTTTTTACTGCTGATTTTGTAACTTACCTAGATTCAGAGGCACTGCACTGATACTTAGCTTGGAGCTCAGTCCTCCAGGTGTTGTAGGCACGGTGCTGCAGGATGAGCTGGGGAGCGTGGGGTTGGGTTGAGCTGGGTTGTTTGATTGCTCCAGGTGGGAGCTCTGAGCTGGAGCTGGGTGGGAGGTCAGCAGTGGGATGGTGCTGTGCCCTGGCATAGGGCTGGCAGTGAGGATGCAGACAACAGCTTGCTTTCTGCCTGGGAAAAGGCACATTTGGGCTCCTGGCGTGGTGTTATTATTACTTTTATTTTGCACATAGGACCATCATATCTAGGAGGTTCCTCTGGTTGTCTGCTGCCGGAATTGGGCAAGTTTGGGTTGGAAGGGACCTTTAAGACCAAACCATTCCAACCCCCTGCTGTAGGCAGGGACACTTCCCTCTAGCCCAGGTTGCTCACAGCTCCATCCAGCCTGGCCTTGAGTGCTTCCATGCAGAGGGCACGGTGCCTTCCCCGCTGCCACTGCCACCATGGATGCAAAATCCCCTGAGCACTGTCATGTTTCACACTTGCCTTGTTTCCAAGCAGCGTGCCCACGGAGGCAGCTCAGCCTGCAGTGGTTGCCTTCTCTACAGCCAGCCATGGCTTCACGCTGCCTTCCTGCTGTCTGTGCCGGCCAGCTTTATTACCGTGCTGAATAATTCAGGTCTGTTAGCTGCACGTAATCCATACTGTTGGGATCGCTCTGAGTTTGTGGCTCTGTGGCTTGCAGCAGGATGTGTTGGCAGATGACTTAAATACTTCTGAAAGGCTGTGTTTTTCTAGGTCATTCCTACGTGGAGCCGATAAAACTGGCTCTGTTTCTGACCCGTGTGGCACTCCAGCTCTTCACTCAAGGTGCCTTTTCACCCAAACGCTGTCTTTTGAAAGCAAGTTTTGCAGTCTATTTCAGGAGCCCTCTGCACCCCACGCCTTCTTTGCCTGCAGCTCCACGCTGTGCTGTGGTTCCTGAAAAGCCCATCACAGCTCCCAGCCCTTCTGAGGAGCACTGAGATGACGGAGAGAGCATTTCTGGCTGCTCAGCACAAACGCAGCCCCATGCAGAGCCCGGGACAGCACTCAGGAAAGCAGAAGATGGGATGTGTAGGGGAAAAGGGAGCACTGCGGCTGGACCTGCAGCAGTACGAGGCCAGGAGCTCCCATCTCCAGGCTGTGCTCAGTGCTGTCTGCCTGGGATGTGATCTTTGGTGGGGTTTGAATGGTCCCATGCTGGGCTGTGGGGATCGTCAAGGGTAGGAATAGGTGTCAGAGTGATGCTGCAGAGGCCTCATCATTGATTAAATTGCTTTTATTCCCCCCCTCCCAGTTTCACTTTAGCTTCACTGGGTGATATAATTGTGCTCGGTCTTGTTGGTTTCAGCAGGAGGATGCAGTAGGAAATGAGGGCTGAACACAGGAGGTGCACATCTGCTTGTGGTGGGGAAGGGATGTGGCATGGGCTTGGAGGAGAGCAGAGTGCTGCTGGGGTTTGTGCTCCCACCCATCCCTCACTGTGTGCTGCTGGAGCAGGGCTGAGTGCTGTGGGACTGCTGCTGCCATCCTGCACCCCTCACCTGGCAGAGCAGTGAGGGACTCTTGGGTTTGGGGCTCCTTTGGATGGGAATTTGGAAGCTTAATGCAGCCTATTGAGCTGGGAGACTCGCAGGCGAGCTCTCCATGGCAACTCTACCCCTATACACAAAGCACCATATGGCTTTTTAGGAGGGGGAGGGAAGGGGTTGAGCAGAAAATTCAACCTTTGTTGTTTGTTGTTTTGGCTCTCCCAGTGGAGCAGGGGGAGACGGGAGCATCACGCGCTGTCCCCGGGCTGTGCCACCAGCAAGGGACATCTCCAAGGGTCCCCTTGCTCTGAGCGATGGAGCTGGCCGTGCAGATGAGCCCTGCTGGTGCACAGAGCAGCCGATGGAGCAGCCAGCCTTGGGCTCAGCCGGTGCCAAAGGGCTCCTCAGCTCTGGTTTGGGCAGAGCTGTGCTGGAGGCAGCTGATGGCAGTGAGCTGCGTGCCCACGCTTTCTACCTCTGCTTCCAAAGGGAGCTGGCAGCTTTCTCCTGATTATTGCAGATCCTCCCTTTACAAGCCCCTCGGGAAGGAATGAGCTGAATAAATATCTTTATCTGCGTCTGTAGGAGATCAGGAGGTTTTTGTGCCTATAGTTAGAGGGGGAGGAAAAGAAGCAATGGAGGGATGAGCGGAAAGGAGCTGCCTGTGTCTGGCTCTGCCTGCTCCGGGGCAGCCCTGGCTCCTGGGAGGACTGCTGGCCTCAGTCATCAGGAGAGGTGGCTGTTTGTCCCTGCTCTGTGCTGGCAGTGTGATGCGCTGTGGGCTCTCCTGGCAGTGGGCAGAAGGTCTCTTGGTGAGCCCCAGGTGTTCCCCTGGCTACACAGCCAGCAGGTGCCTGTCCCCATCCCCGGTGGGAGCTGCCACTGAGGTGGCTCTCATGTCTGCATAGCGAGCAGATGATTAATGAGAAGGCTCAAGTGTGGACTGCATGGTGCTCTGCCCAGGGAAGGGTAGGTGAGCGTGTAAGAGAGAGCCCTGAGCAACATGCTCAGGGGCCCCAGCAGCAGGGATGAGCCCTTGCCCAGCGCAGGGACTGAAGTCAGAAACTGCAAACAAGAGCATCTTTCATCTGCTGGAGCCACAGCCCTGCAGCAGGCTGCTTTAGAGCAGTCACCGTGTGCCCCTTCCTGGAAAAGCAGTCTGCCTTGTGCCTGGCTTTGATTTGTAGCCACGTCCGTGGGCTCAGGGCTTGTGTCAGTCCCTGCACTGCCTTCTCATGGCCCCAGGTGATGGGAGTGCTTGGGGGCAGCAGGTGAGTGGAGGGCTCTGCTGCCCTGTGCCTGCAGCACTTGGCCCAGATCTGGCTGCATCCCCTCCCTCCTAAACCCATGGGATCACAGAGCTTCCCTGGGAGCTCAGCATTACACTTCCTAGCCAAGCTTATGGACATGGAGCGATGCACGGTGCTGCAGCGCTCACAGCTCCGAGCTGTGTGGGTTCCAGCCTGCTATTTATTTTGGGACTGCAGCAGCTGATCTTGATTTGGTATTTCCAGGCTGTGATGTAGGTCGTGTGCTGGATTGGGCATTAGCCGTTGCTTGAAGGAGCATGGGGAATATGTGATTCTCTTGCTCTGTCAGAGGGCTCGGAGCAATGCTGACCCGCATGGCTGCAGCTGCATTTGGGGGTGGGAGGAGGAGTGGGGGTTGGTTTTAAAGGCATCTCCTTGTAAGCTCCCATTTTGCTGTCCTCCTGCGAGGGCGGCTCCTGCTGTGCCTGGGCACGGGAGGAGCAGGCATGACAAGAGCTTGGGTGCAGCCTGCCTTCCCTCCCCGCTGTTCCCATGGTAGTTGGCTGTCACACACAGAACAAACGTGTTCCCTGCCCACAGTGGGACTGGAGCCTTCTGGGAGAAGATTAAGAGGATGCAGGAAGCAGAGATAGGGAAGAAAGCAGGAGAAGCAGCAGAAAGCATGGTGGGGTAGGGCCAGGTCCGTGCATCAGCCCCATAGGAGCAGCAAGGGGCCACGTGGGAGCAGCACCCCAGTTGCTTTCCGACCTTTTGGAGGTGGGATGCCTGGAAGCAGAGGTCCTTCCCAAAAGCTGAGGGTGCCAGCGTGTGCAAAAGGAAGTTCTCATCCTTCTGCTGTCATGCTTCCCTGCTCATGCCTTCCTTTGAGGGAGTAGGTTTCCTATTGGTGAATCTCCTGCTGTTTTTCTTTCCCTCTGCAGATCCTGACAGCCAGCTGTATGATATGGGATATAACCCCGAGGAGGAAACCCCGGCCTGTCCTGATGAATTTGATGACTTCGTCACGTTTGAGGCAAGTATGAGCAGCGTGGCTGTGTGTGTGTGTGCAGAACCCGTGGTGGCTGGGCTGTGGGGCAGAGATTGCAGCAGTGGGCTCAGAGGTGGATAACAAGTGAGTTCTGTCATCCATAGGCCAGAGAGTCTGCGTGATTTTGATGCGTTTAAAGCTGGTGTTTGAGCAAAATTCAGCTTGGTGTGATGCTGTCTGAGCTTGTGTGGTGCCAGAACGTGGTGCCATGGGGCAGAGGATGGAGGTGCTCTTTGGGATGGGATGGGCTTGGACTGGGTTTGACTCCATTCTGGGGTTTCTGTTGTTGGACAATGTGAGCCCAGGTTTGAACTGAAGCAATTCCAGCCTGCTGCAGGTTGCAGACATTGGTGCTCGGTGCTGTGCAGCCAGCAGAAAGTAGAACCAAAGATTAAATGCAGATTTCCTCTTCATTCTTGGAGTCAATTGAGGATGCTCAACTGATGCTTCCTTCTTTTTGCTGAAGGTGTGGTCTCCATCCCTCCTCTCCCTCCTGTATTTCTGAGCGCTGGAGCAAGTTGCAGTAGTGTCCCCAGCTAGAAAGGAGCTGCTGTTAGGGGACCCGTTTGCTGTGGATGGGGTTTGCAGCTTTGCTTTCTTGGCTTCCCCAGTTCTTGCTCTCTGCCCTCCAGCCCAAAGCAGGAGGTGCTGCAGGTGCTGCTGTCCCATGTGGGCACTAAATAGCTGCCTTCTGCTTTCCTTTTTTCAAGCTTTTGTCTTCAGGATTGTGGCTTTTGGTGCTCCTGGTTGTATTGTTTTACCATACGAATAGTTATTTCCAAAGGGCCTTTCAACCTGTGTTGCATTTGTGTGTAAATATGCACATCTTTGCTGTACGGTCTGTTACGTGCCATATAACTGAATAGCTGAAGCTGTTCTTTCAAGTTTCCTGGTGATACACTGAGTCTTGGGCAGCTCGTTTCCCCTTGGTGAGAAGCACAGGCCCATCACTTAGGATGGCCCCAAGCTGGCACTGGGTCACCTTGTTTCCAACAGCCAGTGGGTCCCCCAGTGTGCACCCAGCCTGGCACAAGGTGCTGCTGAGCCCCACGTGCCACCCCAACCCTTAGGTGACCAGAAGGAAAAGGTGATGAATCCTGAAACATCCCTCCTAGAAAGATGGAAACGGATCCTTGTACTGAATTCAGGCTGATCTTCAAAAGATAGAGCTCTGTTGGTGCCTTTGTTTAACGTGCCGGGGAAGAGTTACCCTTGTTGTCTTGGAGACGTGGTTTGGAACGCTGCAAGGATTTCGTAGGGATTCAGCAAATGGGAACATGATGGAGAAATACGTGAAAAGAAATGGGCATCTTGGGGTGTGTGTGCTTCCTTCTCATCTCACTGAGCTCTCACTGTGTGCTGTGATGTGCCCCAGGGTGCTGAGCTGAGTTGGGCACCCATCTACACAGCCACGGAGCCGAGAGCTGCTGCTGTGTGGCATTATTGTATTGGGGGTGTTGGATCTGCCCCCCCTTAACTGTGCAGATTGACAGGGAGCGCCCAGCTCTTCAATTGCTGAGGCCTTGACAGAGAGCATTTCTGCTAAATGTTTGTTCAAACAAGTGTAAACAAGTGCTTTAAGCAGCCGAAATGAAAATGCCTTCTCTTTGTTAATGAGGTTGCTCTTCTTGGTGAGTCATCCGTCCCCTCTTCTGGCTGTCATCAGAGGGCTGAACAGCAAGGAAAGCCCTCAGCATCCATCCAGCACCGGAGTCTTACAGCTCCACAGAACCGTAGTCATTCAGGTTGGAGGTGACCTCTCAGATCCCCAGGTCCAACCCCAGCCCACCCCACAGTGCCCACTGCCCGCATCCCCACAGCTCTGAACACCCCCATGGGCGGTGACCCCACTCCCTGTGTAGTAATGCCAGCACATCACCATTCTTTCTGAGAAGGAACGTTTCCTAACAGCCAGCCTGAACCTCCTTGGTGCACTTTGAGGCCATTGTCTCTCATCCTAGTAGAGCCAATGCTTGCATTCCTTGCAAGGGCATAAAAGCTTCTTGACGGGGGCAGGGTCTGAGCTTTGTGCTTCATACAGGGACCCCAGTTCAGCTATCTGTATGATATCTCAGCTTCTAGTTCTGCAGCCCTGGGTGATGCTTTGCTCCCTGCCTGTGGTGGAGGTGTGATGGCTGCAGGACAGCTCTGCTTTTCTGCTGGGATCTGTCACTTAATGATAAGCACAGTGATTTGGCTGCAATGCCTGCATCGTTCGTCCCAAAGCAGCCTGGAGGGAGCTTGGAGTCTGCCCATCCAGGCACCTGAATCCTTGCTTGTGTTGTTCCACCAGACTGTGCTTGTGCAGCATTGCTGCTGAATAAGCATAGGTGGGAGCTGTGGGAGCTTGAACAGCACAGAGTCATGTGGGCCAGTTGCTTTGGAGGTGCAGGGACTTCTTTGTAATGCCCAGCAGGAGGAAAGGTGCATCTGGGGCTAGATGCCTGCTGTGCTTTGCCGGGCTCTCTCCTGGGGTAGCTGAGCCCACTGGAGCAGAACGGAGCAGATCAGGCAGGCTGACTCTCCTCCAGCCCTGCATTAATAGAAGGACTCTCCCAAAATGAAAGCAAACCACAAAAATGGGGCGTGCAGCCACAGTTCCTCTGGGGTTGGGCATGGAGATGTGTAAACTCCGGTGGGTCTGAGGAGAGGCAGCGTTGGTGCACAGCTGTGCTGCAGAAAGGCTGCCCAGGAGCACAGCAAACAGCAGCAATGCCAGTTTCAGCCCGGGGAAGGTAGGGAGGATCGTTTTGAGTTGGGCAAAACGGGGCAGCTGAACTGCAGGAGGTGAAGGGAGGTGCACAGTGCATGCAGGGCTGTTGCCATCTGCTGGGCGATCGCTGGGGCAGCCTCGGTAGCAGCAAGGAAGGGTTCGTCAGATGCAGGAGCAACTCATGTGGCACAGTGGGAGCGATCTGGGCAGGAGAGCGGCCCTTGGTGAGGTTCCAGGGGTGGTTTTGGGGAGGGGGACCCCAGCTGTTCCCTGCCTGCCTGGCCCGAGGCACAGCACGGCCTGTGGTCACTGCAAACTGTTGCATCTGTTGAAGGCGTAATTTCTTTTCATGTCAGAGTAACTGAGTTTGGTGCTTCTCGAAGGGCAGAAATCACAGTGAGGCAGTTTAAACCCACGTTGCTGAGTTTCTCCAGCAGCCCAGAATGACTGTGAGAGGGACCAGAGATGCACACAACCCAAACCATGAGGTGGGGATGGAGAAGCTACAGCTGAGCGTGTGCTGCACCAGCACTCAGTGTGCAGCAATGAACCCCCAGTGCATTGACCACTGCTCCTCCTGGCACACGTGGGGTGGCTGTACCACCTGCTGCAGACCCACCACCCCCTCCTGGACCTGGGGGGCACGTGGAGCCCTGAAAAGAGCAAGGAAATGTCTGTGTTGCACAGACCCCCCCCAGCCCTGCTCAGAGAGAGGGAAATGGGTTGATCTGACACGAATGGCTCCGAGGGGGGATGCTGGAATTGAGGAGTAACAGATTGAGATTGCTGTGGTCAGATGAGATTCTGGTGGGAATGTTTGCTTTGTGGATGATAAGGTGGAAGGAGTTTGGGTAGCCAGGACCTTGCAGCTTTATCTCCCTCTGCGAGCACAGCTGTAGGACCGAGTGGGGGGAGCTGGGCTGCAGCACAGAGGACGAGCAGTGTGGGGTCACAGAGCCTTGGTTAGAGCTCAGAAAGCGAAGGTGGTGGTGGTTCCTCACTGTGGTGCTGTGGGTGTATCTGAGGCAGGGCTCTGCTGGAAGCTCCCCGGGGTCCTGCAACACAAACAGGAGCCAGAGGAGCAGAAGGGCCAGGAGGAGAGTGTGGGTTAAACCATCCCTGTGCTGCTGTGCTCCTTAACCAAGAAATCCTTGCTGCTTGTGCGCAGAGCACAGAAGGTCAGTGGTTATCAAGCACTGAGCTTCCCCTTGGCACTGTGCACCAGGAAGGATGTGTCCCAGGGAGAGCACCAGCAACCCAGAGTAAATGGGGAGACGTGGGTTGTGAAGGGAATGGAAGGGAACCTGAGTGCTCGTCAGGGCTGGCTGAGGGAGAGGGCAAAGGTTCTGCTTCTGTAGGGAGGGCAGGAGGAAACCTGTGCCTTGTGTACTGTGCTGGGGGGGGGGAGGTGGGAGGGCCCTTCTGATGTGAGCAGTTTGGGTCAGTTCCTTGGAGCTGGGGGCAGAGCAGCACCTCTGTGTGCAGCGTTGGGGACTCGGTCCCTGTGCCATGGGGACAGGGGGTCCCACACTGTGCGTCCTGCTGGGCACAGCCCGTGCTGGAGGGTGATGTCAGCGCCCATCCTGGAGTCACCACCTCTGGTCCCTGCCTGGTGAGCAAGACAAGCTTTGTTTGCTTCCCTGTTCGTTGCTATAAGGAAAGAGATTGTATTTATCATTTAACTATTCACCAAG
Source organism: Excalfactoria chinensis (assembly GCF_039878825.1). Taxonomy (NCBI): domain Eukaryota; kingdom Metazoa; phylum Chordata; class Aves; order Galliformes; family Phasianidae; genus Excalfactoria; species Excalfactoria chinensis. The sequence goes on along the minus strand of NC_092838.1, from coordinate 1,448,011 downwards.
AACACCCGGAGAGAGATACATCCTGGGAGCCTCTCTAGCAAGGCTGATCCTCCTGGGAAATAACCTTTCTAATCAGCAGTAGGTTTACACAGCAGGCAGTGTGTGCACCTGGAGCGGGGCTGGTCAAAGCACAGCTTGCTTTTATTTTGGTGGTCACACAGCAGGGAGCGAGCTGAGCTCACCCACTGTTATCAGGGCTGGAGGTCAGCAACAAAAGGCGCTCTGTTACCAACCTGCTTTCCTCCTCCCTGCCAGAAGGAACTGGGTCCGGCCGGGCGGGATGTGCCCACAGGTGAGTGCTGGGCTCTGGCACAAAGGAGGGAGCTGGGGCTGCAGGGCAGGCTCGCTATGGCTTGGGTTGTCCCTGGCTCCAGCTGGGCTGGGCTGGGCAGCACGGCAGGTATGGGTGCTCTGGGTGCTCTGGGTGGTGGGTTCTGCGCCATGGTGTGGGTTGGCTGGTTTTGCTGATGGATGTTCTTGTTTTGGTGTGAGTCAGCCCTGCTTAACACCGGTGCTTGTGTCGGACTGGCACTGTGGCCAGGTGGGAGCTTGGCTTTGCCCTGAGCCAGGTGAGGACTCTCCAGCTGCTCTGCAAAGAGGGTATTACCTGGATGAGCAGCAGGAGGTGACCCCCATGGGCAAGCCCTGCTGGTGCAGACCCTCTGTGGGACTGTTTGGTAGGGATGGGATCCTGCCAGCTGCCGTGGGGCAGGATCGGGTGGGACTATAAGCACAGCTTGTCTCCCTCTCCCTTTTGCATGGGTAGAAGCCAACTTAAACACACTTTGTGTTGAGCGGGGAGGTGCCTGTCCCCAGCACCAGGCCAGGATTGCAGCCAGCCCTGCAGCCCAGGGTCGGTTTGATGTTCCCCTTCCCCACTGCACTCAGCTCTACGGCTCCGTATGGAGCAGCCATCCCAGCCCGGCTCCTCCAGCCATGGGATGGATGGGGCAGTGCTGGGTGTCCTTGCTCCCTTCCCACCCCCCCGTCCAGAGCACAATCAGAGCCACCATTAATCACAGATAAACCAGTTGGGAAAGCAGTGTTGTTCTTCCCTTTCCTCCCCCCCCACCATTTCCCTGTCGCCGTGGCCAAGGCCAGCAGTGCTGGACCAGCCCACCAACGGCTCTGCTGGGACCCAGCTGTCCCACACTCTGTCTCTGGTTGAAGTGAAGACTTCTACCCAATGCTGATCAAAGCAGAAAAGCAAACGCTCTCTGGAGCCCCTTGTGCCTTTTCCCACTCACTTGGAAGCACAGAAGCACGCCCAAGCATGTGCTGCTCCCGGATTAAAGCTCCTCGTGTGCTTTTGTCGTACACCCCGTACAGCAAGCAAAGGGATTGAGGACTTTAGGAGAAGCTCTTGTGTAAAGGCATCGTGACGTCTGCAGCCCTCCTGTGCTGCCCAGCCCAGGTGTGTCGGGGTGGTGATGTGGTTTATCATGCGTGGCCCATCCCTGCTCATTCCATGCAGGTGGCTCCCAGCACCCCGGGCTCTTCTCCCCTTATAAAGGGGCTTTTTGAATCAGTGTTTTTACAACACTTCTGTATCCAAAAGTGCCATTAAATGCCTGGAATGGGTGCAGATATCTGCAGCGTTGCCATTCTGGGCTTTTTTTTGTCTGCTCAGAGCAAAGTGAGCTTGGCTGGAGGAGAGAGGTGGCAGTGGGATTAATAGGGTCAGCGCACAGATCAGCTGTTCTGGGGCCATAAAAGAGCTTTCTGAGATCTGCAGCTGCACCTTTGCCCAGGGCACAGGGGTTTGGTTTGGCATGGCTTTGCTTTATGGTGCATTCTGCCAGACCTCGCCTGGGCCTCCCTGCTCGCCTATCTCCTGCCGGCATCTCTGCTGGAGGTTCGGTTCTTTCATCTGTGATGCATTGTAAAGCAAAGTTCTCCACGCTGCTGCTCAGGAGGAGAACTTTGTTTCGGGTTTCACCTGCCCCGTAACTCATTGACTACACGGGTTTGATTTTAATAAGGCTAAACAGAAAAAGGATTAGAAGGGAGGAATGACTGTTCGGGGCACCATGGCTATGGGAGCAGCTGGGATCTGGGACCGTGTGCATGTTTTGGTCTTTTGGTTGTTCTTTTCCAAACAACAGCCTGGACTTCAGAGGCCACAAGCAAAGTTACTCCCAGTTCAGCACATCTTTCCCCCTGCAGGCAGCAAGCAGCACTCCTTGGGGCAGCGGGTGGGCATGCAGGCACTGAGTGCTCCCTGCAGCTGCCAGATCCCGTTGCATCCCACATGGAGCATCACAGAGCTTGGCCCAGCAGCAGGGGCTGGAGATGGCTTTAGCTCCCCAGATCAGCATCACAACACGCCCATGTCCCCTGTGCCAAATCCTGGCTGCTTCTGCAGACTGCTGTTGGTTTTCTGTATCCCTGCTGGGGATGCTGCTGTGCTGGAGCTTGCAGGGACAGCCCTGACTTCTGCTGGCGGTGACTTTGGACTCAGTTTCTGCACAGGTTGACATCATGTTTACCTTTGGGGCGGTGTCTGGGGGCTGCCTGTAGTCTGTCTGTGCTGGCACCTCCTGCTGACGCTGCAGGGCTGGGCAGGGCTTGTCCCCGTGCAGAGCATGCAGCTGCTGTGTGGGGTTTGTTCTCCTAACACAGTGCCCATGTGCTCCTTCCAGCTGCCAGCTCTGTGTAATGCAAGGCTTTGAGATACACCGTTGTCTTGCAAGTGCTTGCAAACAGCCCCAGAAGCTTCTGCGTGTGCTACGTGGCAGAGGAAGAGGAGCTTGTTCTAGCATCTAGAATGCTGCTGCGTTGCCCCATGGCCTTGCAGGAGGGGCAGCCAGCAGCTCCCATCTGCCTACATAGACCTCAGGTGGCCCAGTGGCTTTCAGCCCATATTCCTCCCTTTGCCACCCATTCTGCAGCTGTAGGACACTGGGTGGCAGCGCACAGCTGCAGCTCTGCACCAGCATTGCAGGATCCCTTGTGCCCAAAACCCCAGAGACATAAAGAGTTGATTGGTCCTGAAACCACCTGGGGAAACTCCTGAGAAGCCAGGAAATGGATTCTCCCTAAGGAGAGCTTCTGCTGCAGAGTGTGTGCCCTCCTGAACAGCTGGGTGCTCCCAAGCATGTGGATGCAGCACCTCCTGTGTTTGGAGAACTGACCTGCCCCCCAAAAACAGCCAAAGCGTGTCCTGGAGAGACAGGGCAGCAGTGCTGCCTTTGCAGTCTAGAGGCTGAAATAGAGGTTTACAAATGAATTCTTGTTTCTATGGAAAGGTGGGAAGTGCCCTCATATGGCTGCAGTGGGGAAAGAAGTGTTCTCAGGGCTGCCTGGTGGCTCGGCATGGTGGGTCCTGGTAGGGAATTCAGGTGGTGTCCTCTTAAAAATAGAGTGGGTGAAAGAAACAGTGATGGCAGCTGCTGGGTATGGGTAGGAGGCTGCCCTGAGTATGGATGGCTGCCCTGGGTGTGGGTAATGGGCAGCCCTAAGCACAGATGATGAGCCACCCTGGGTATGGGTGATGGGCTGCCCTTGGCACGCTTTGTCCTGCTCCGCAATGAAACGGCACGGCTCTAGCATCTTACAAGATGTCTTTTTTTCCTCTTGTGTCCTGCCACAGGCAAATGAGGTGACCGACAGCGCGTACATGGGCTCAGAGAGCACCTACAGCGAGTGTGAAACCTTCACAGATGAGGACACCAGCACGCTGGTGCACCACGAGATGCACGACGAGGTGGAGACCGACAGCGCCATCGACTCCACTGTGCACTCAGAGTTCACAGATGCCATCGAGGAACAGGAGCACGGGTCAGTGGGCCGCAATGGGGCAAAGGGGGGGCAGGTGAGGATCGGGGGGTGATGCAGCTGAGGATGGAAGCGAGCGGGGCTGGCTCTGTCTTGCTGGAACTGGTTGGTGTGCTCTGAGCATTTGTAGCTTCACGCAGGACCGAAATAGCTCTTCTTTAGGAATAATAATGAGGCTGCGCTGTGTGTAGGCTGTTTTGGAGCTCGGCCTGGCAATCTCTTTGAGCTAATTGTAGCTTGCCTTGGGAGAACTTCTGTACCCTCATTAGCATCTCTAACTTCTAAAATAAGTTCCCTACACACCTGAAATACCCGCAGTTTTTAATCTATCACTTAAGCCAGCAACGCAACGTGTAATTTTGAAGCCAGGAGGGGAACTCGCCGTATTCTTGTTTCTCCCAAACACGTGTGTGCCCTTTGATGTGCAGCCTCCTCCTGTAACAACGTGCTTCCAACCTGCGCCCGGAGCGCAGCGCTGTGAGCTGATGGCTCCTGCCCTGCTATCTGATGCTTTGCCTGGGCACTCCTAGCTGTGTGGGGAGAGCGGATTTGGGGGTGGGCTGCTTTGGGGGGGGGTCACGGAGTCACAGAATGACTTGGGTTGGAAGGGACCTCAAGGATCATCAAGGTCCAACCCCCCTGCTGCAGGCAGGGCCACCAACCTCCACATTTAATACCAGACCAGGCTGCCCAGGGCCCCATCCAAACCGGCCCTGAACACCTCCCTACTAACAGAAAGCTCACCTCACCCTGCTAACAGCACTGAAACCCCCAGAGCTGTCAGCACAGGCTTTTGGGAACTGAAAGCATGACATCCAGGCGTGGTGCTTTAGGAGGTACCTTGAGCTTTTTAGAAGCAAAGGGCTCTTTGTGGCTTCCCTCCCACCCCAAAAGACACGCAAGCTGCTGGGTGCTGGGGCTCAAAGGGTGCAGGCTTGGTGGAGGTGTGCAGATCAGGGCGATGGGATTAGCCGGCTGCACACTGCTCAGCTCGGCTCAGCAGCAGCTAAGTCGGGCTGTAAGTGGGTTCTGAGCTCCCCAGCCCCGATCACAGCAGCCTCCCAGGGGCCATGGCAGCCTGCGTGCGCCTTCCCTGCCTCCAGTTCGCCTGCCTGTAAGTATAACCCGCTGCGTTTGGGGTTAGGTTTTGTTGTTGAGGCTTTCTTGCTCCTCCCAGCATTGGCCTTGGGAAGGCTGGGTGACCCCTGGATGCTCTGAGCAGTGGCTGAGGTGTGGGCAGGCTCCAGGTACCCACAAGTTCAAGGCAAAAGCGCATTTGAATGTATTGAAGCTTCTGGGTCAGAGATTGGAAGGCTTGAGGTTGTTGCCACGATGCTGGTGTGGGTGAACTCCCCTTGCTGTGCTATTGCCCAGAGCAGCTCTTGCTGATCAGATCCTGCCCCTGGAAGGTGCTTGGCAAACCACAGCCCCGTGCTGTGGAGCTGGGCTTGGCTCTCACTTCTCAGTTTAAAATAAATATAAGAATTCCACCCCTGCCTTCTATTCCTGGAGCAGTTTCTGATGCTTGCTGGGCCTGCTGGGTGCCTCCTTCTGCTCCCCACTGGGGCACCGGTGTAGGGTGAAAAATCAGCTTTGGAAGTAATCCAGTTTTTCCTTCTTCTTTAGCAATGAATTTGAGGGAGGAAGGTGGTCCTACCCCCCTCCCAGCACATAGCTGTGCTCACGGACATGTGGCTTGCTTTCCAGCTTGCTTCTTGCTGATCCTCCCCTGCATTTTGCCCCAGGGAAGCCCTCTGGGGGCAGTTACACGTGGTCACCCCGTGACACCCATCTCTCTGTCCCCACAGATCTCATCCACATGACCTGCCCCTGGGCTCGGACCTCAGCCACTCCATCGTTACGGTCATTAGCGGAGAGGAGCACTTCGAGGATTATGGAGAAGGGAATGAAGCAGATTTGTTCTCGGACAGCTTGTGTAATGGGGAAAGCAGCTTTAGCAGCTCCTCGTTCCTCTCCCCCAGGTAATGCTCAGCGCAGTGCTGGCCGCGTTGTCACGGGTTTTGCTTGCATAGCGTCTCCATCTGGGCTCTGTGTTTGGTTTGCACACAACTTGGCCTGCAAGAGCAGAGCCTGGATATAAGGGATAACCAGCATCGAGCCAGGAGCTGCCTCCCTCCATCCTTGCCCTGCACAGTTCCCATCCTCCCAGCAGAAGCACTGATGTCCAGCAGCATTGGAGGAGCGCTTTGGAGCCCAGGACAGCCCCACGTTCCCTCTGCTGTTGGTGATGTGGCTCCTCTCAGAACTTTCTGGTAGAAAAAAAGCAGGCAGCCTCACAGCTTTAGCCCTGATCCTGTTGGATGACAGCTTTCTGTTTGTGTTTTTGCTACACCTACATTTTTGGCTTTGATACGCTGGTTGGATTTGCACCAACTGCTGCAGCCTGAGATCTGTGGGGCAGGAAGGAGGCTGCAGTTTTTCCTTGCTCTCCTTGCGCTGAGGTCTGAAACCAAGCAAGTGCTTCCAGCCCATGCAGGGTGTGCTGAGGAGCTGGTAGGACAGTACAAACCAATCCATATCTCTCTTCCAAGGGAGAAAGTAAAAGCTGGAGTGCTGACCCACAGCTGCAGGCCCAGAGTGTGTCGGTGCTGGCAGGATGGCTCCCTGCCTAATGCACACTGGTGTCCAAGAGGATGCTTTTTCCCTTTGGGATGATGTGTGTATGACTCTGCACAGTAGTGTAGATCTGTCACAGCTTCTTATTGTCTCCTCTTTGCCTGCATTCTGTCAGATTCCTGAAGGCCTTTGTAGGGCTGGAGCAGTTCTGGCTGCAGGGGACTGAAGTGGAAGGGCTGCTGTCAGCACTTTGCTGCAGGCCGGGGCTAACTTTCCTTTTTCAGCAGCAGTTTTGAAGATGTGAACTAAACCTGCAATAGAGGTTTTGCTGTAAAGCTCTACCCATTGCTTTGGGAAACTCCTTGGTGAGTGTGCCCTGCTGGGGAAGGGGCACTTTGCTCACCCCACGTCCTGTGTTGGCCCTGTGCAGAGCCACCTGGGTGCAGCTCTCCATGCTGGTGCCACACATGGGAAGTGCTCTCAGCTAAAAGCCAGCCTTGGTGTTCCTCCTGAGTTCCTCCCTGAGTGTGGGCCTCCAACCTGCTCCAAAAGCCTCCTGGCAACAAAATACTCCAGTCGTTTTGCAATCAGCTCAGCTTTTTCTTTAATACCAGTCCTGAGCTCCGGGTTACCCACACATGCAGCGCTCAGCTCCTGCTCTGTCAGTGCCCGGCTTTCCCCATGCTGCTCCCTTTTGGATCTCACCTCTGCAGCATCTCTGCTGTCTGTGGGGGGGGGGGTCTGGGAGCACACAGCCCCACGGCTCCCATTGCTTTTAGCTGGGGAGTGCTGGGATAACAGACTGCAGACAAAGCCCTGCAGAACCTCAGGGGTAAAGAATGCTGTTCTGTTTGAAAGGGAGAATTTCCGCATGCCTTTCAGGTCTGGCCCTTACCTGGGATTATTGTTGCATGCAGGAAGGTCCTTAGCTGGTGTGTCTTTAAGAACGTGCTGTTTTTCTGAGCACAGCTCTGCCTACCACGTGCATTTACACACAGTGCAACCATACAAAGAGCTGCAGGATGCTGCTGGCTCCGACTGAACCCTTTTGTTTTGTGGCTGAGGTTTGAATGCGAGGTTCATCGTGGCTCATAAATGGCCACATCACCATGCGTCACCTCCATGCTACAGGAGCATCAGGTGGGAATAATGGTGACAGGTTTCCCTGCACACAGAATCAAAGTGGGGTTGGAAGGGACCTGAAGACCATGGAGTCCAACCCCCTGCTAAAGCAGGATCCCTACAGTCATTCACTCAGGTAGGCGTCCAGATCAGCCTCAAATGTCTCCATAAGAGGGTCTTCACAGGGAGGCTAAAACAAGAACGAGGAGCCTGCAGGGAGCACTGCAGGGTATTGAATTTTCCTGCTTAGTCCTTCCGTGTGTGCTTATGGGTTGTGCATCCATCCAGACAGCAAAGCTCTCCGCATCGCTCAGTGAGGAATGGATAGCAGTGGGAAGCCCAAGCCCCTCACACACCACCAGGCTGCCTGGCTGAGAGCAGTGCTGCTCCTTGGGATGGAGGAAGGAGCTGAGGGGGTGGCAATGTGCCCACAGTGCTGGGTGGGGATGCCCTGAGGTGAGCTGTGGTTGAGCTCTCACCCACTCACCTGGCAGGCAACCAACGCAGCCGGGGGCCAGGTATATCTTCATGCAGTGAATACCTTTGGATTCTCCTAGGGCTTCTTGTCTAATGGCTTTCCCCGCCTTGATTAATGCTCGTTAAGAAGTGGGCGAAGCGAGGACACGCTGAGCAGAGCTCATGTGTGGCTGAGCAATGGGGCGCATCCCAGAGCAGGGCAGTTTGCTCCTCCTGGGTACCACAAAGCCGTTGCCACCTTCAACCCCATGCAAAGCCTGAGCAGCTGAATGGACTGCTGGTGGATGGAGTTTTTTTCCCCGAGATCAAGCCTGCCTTAGAGCTTAGGGGGATGTTTGTCCATGTTTCTGCAGGAGTGGGGAGAGAGGAGCGAGGCAGCATGTCCTGTGTCTGGTTGCAAGCTCTAGGAGACACCAGGAGCACTTGTATGGGTGGCACAAGCCCTGAGGCCTGGCCCTGGGGTGTCTGGGTGCTGCACCACGCTGCTGCCTGGCAAGATCCTGAATGAGTTCTGCAGGGAGACCCTCCTGGGGTTCTTCAGCATCACCTGGGTCAGGGCTTCCCAGCGTGGTTCTGTGTCACGGTGCCCTTTCCAAACATCTGTTGTTTTTAAGCTTGCTCGTGTTTGCTCACACCTTTACCTGTCTTTCTTATTGAACTGCTTTGTTTGTTCACTATTAACCTTTCTTTGATTCGAGTCTGTGGCTTCCAGAAGCATGTTTTCCTGCAGAAAAATGGCATGCATGTGGCCCCAAAGGGACACCAACCCCATGCTGCTCAGAATCCAAACTCCCTCTTGCCCAAGCTGTGCCAGGTAGGAGAAGGGCTCCCTGCTTTGCCAGGGGTCGGTGGGCATCTCAGCAGCTTGTTGTCCATGTGAGCAGCTGAAAACAAAGAAGCTGATCAGACCCATTAGCTCCAAAGGTGATTTGTTTGTACACCTTTACGTCTCTTTGCCAAATGATGAGGCAAAGCTGCTGCCTGTGCACTTCGCTCTGTAGGAGGCAGCGGTTGATTCACCACCACTGTTTTATCAGCCTATCTTCAAAGGGAGAAGTTCTTAGACATGAGAATCTGACCCTGCTCTGCACTGCTAACAGTGGGGCAGCACAGCTGCTTTGTTTCTAGATTGTCCCACTGGGAAACAAAGCAACCAACCAACCTTATACCAAAACCTCCCCTTGCCCAGAGATGCCCCCTTTCCAAATAACTCAGCTTGTGGAAGCCGCAGACGAAATCAGACTGCTCTGTTCTGTCCTGTTAAAATGCCACTTGTGATTTCTCTAGCACCAATCCGCTCGCTGCGAAACTGCACAGCATTATCGCAGATGAAGCATTTGAGTTTTACTGTAGCCAGTGCCACAAACAAATCAACCGCCTTGAGGATCTTTCCGCTCGCCTGAATGATCTTGAAATGAATAGGTAATCGGTCCTGTGCGTGCCAATTTCAGTGTCGGGGATGATGCTCTTGAAGGGAAGATTCTCCTTGTCTTGCAAAGCTTTCCTCTGCTGCTGTTGGGCTCAATTCCTGTTTGCAAAAAGGTTTGGGTTTCAATGAGGGTGGTGGAGCTTGCAAAAGCATCACTGCGGATGGGCAGGAGATGCCTTTAATCTGAGCCCTGGGAGCCAACAAGCAATGGGAATCTTCTGCTCTGCTCGGCCTCGTGCATGTCCCGTACAGCATCCAGTGATGCCACGCTCCGCCATGCTCTGAGCAGTGCTGTCCTTACATGGGAACCTGCAGCACCTGGCTGTGGTGTTTCTGCCACCAAAGGAGTGATGGTAACAGCCCATCCTCCCATGGCAGCAGCCCCCCCCTCCCAGACCGGCTCTCTGACCTGGGGTTCTCCTGGCGACACTCACTCTGCAGCCATAGGAACCGCTTGCACCCACTTGTTTCACTTGCACCCAGCACTGCCAGTGTAAAGGTAGGATAAATGTCAGAGCCTTTGTGAGGAGCTGTGTTTGTGAATGCAGCTGTTAGGGTCAGCCAGCTGATTTGGTGAGTGGGGGAGATAGCTGCTTTGATTCCCTTGCTCAGTTGTGGTTGCAGCCCACAGGGGGGAAGGAGGGATGATGGTGCTGATGGAGATGACGGCTCTGCTCACACCCAGTGTGTTCTTTCAAGCCCAGGTTTTGGCCATGCTTGTGGTCTGTCTGTCCTGCTGGCCAACAGCTTGGGGGAGAGCTGGAATACTAATGGCAGCTTGGCCTTGTCTTTCTTAGCAGTAAGAGTAATTCTGTCCCTGCTCTTTCTCAGGCACGTGGCTGCCTTTGCTGTTGGGATCCTCCGTGGGGCAGCCCTGGGGGTGGTGATGGGGCTGAGGTTGTGCAGCCGGTAAGGAGAGTGCTGGGATTCCCTGGATGCAGCAGCAGCCCCACTCCGTTCTGGGTTTCATCCCTGCAAAGCTGAAATGCCACCTCTGTGATGGGCTCCTGTGGTGTCTGATGGAATTGCACAGGTTTTGCTTCAGCTTATACCCTCTGGCACAAATGTCTGGCTCGCTTGGTTGGGGTGGAGGGATCTGCTGCTGTTGCTGGAGTGCAGCATCAGGTGTAGCAGGGGGAGCCTGGGTGTAAGTGGACGCAAAGTCATGCAAATGTGACCTATAAGAAGAGCTGGGAGCCACAGAGCGAGTTGGTGCTGTGATATGAGCGCCTTAAAGCTACACCAGGCACGGCTCAGCAGGGCTGGCAGAGCTGTGGATGGGGCAGTTTGGAGAGCTGTGCTTTGTTTTAGTGCCCTTGAAGCGGAGTTTGCACATCTCATCCTCTTCCAGGAGAGCCGCAGGTGCCGGCTCCGCTTTCCATGCAGAGGAAAATATTCCTCCTCCCCACAGCATGGGCTGTATGTTCCTCCTTCGAAGAACTGGTGTCATTGCAGCAGCTCTGGGTGGGACTGAGCTCCCAGCTGACTTTTATTGTTGTTCTTTGAGCTGAGCTCAGCGCCAGGGAATGCAGCCGAGTGGAGCTGTTGGCCGTCACCGTGCAGGGCTGAGTTGCCACCAGTATTGTGTCCTGGTGGCATCAATTGGACAGCAGCACGGGTTTATGCAGCTGCAGCCGAGGGAGCATCTGGCCAGGAGCTGTTGTTGGAAGAGGCAGCAGGGATGTGGCTGCTTGTGCTATCATGGTGCTCTGTGCACCATGGATGGGGGGTTGTGCACAGCACCATGCGGCTGCAACCCATCGGTGATCCGAGCAAGGAGAGCTCATCTCAGTGCTTGGTGTCATAGGGTCTGTGCTTAAAATCCATTATCAACAGCTCCTGCAGTCCTGGCTGCAGTTCTTTGGTGATCCAGAGCCAAATGCAGCTTAGCAGGGGAAGTAGCAAGCAGCACAAAGTGCACAAATGGATGGAGATGTGGGGGTGCGTGGCACAGCCAGGGGAGGTCATGGGGGGACACGGGGTGCTGGAGCTCCACAGTGCTGGCAGAGCCCCACTGAGCTCACTGCTATTCTTAGCCCCCTTCCTTGGGGATCAGCTTTCAGGGCTGGGACCAGCCATGTTTGATCGGGTTGGTTATCCCAGCAGTGCTAATTGTGAGGGTTGCGGGGCTGCGTGGCCGTGCATGTCGCAGGGGCGAAGGACGTGCCCTGAGTGCCTGCAGTTTCCTGTTTCCCTCGCTGTCCACTGTCAGCTTTCCTAACTCTTTCCTGTTATTTGTTGGCTTTGCAGTCCGAATAAAAGACTCTCCAGCAAGAAGGTGGCAAGGTAAGCTTGTGCTTGGGTTACTGCTGCCGTGGGAAGGGTGCCTGTGCATGAGTTTGCAACGTCTTCTGGACACCTTGGGGAAAAACGGGTCTCATTCTGAGCTGTTTTCTATTAGCCCTTCTGAACTGGATGTTGCTCCCCTGTGCTGGCAGCTGGGGGTGACTGCCAGCCTGATTTCTCCCAGGACAGAAGGAGGGGGGATGAGCTTTTCCCTCCTGCTCAGAGCAGCCCATGTGGCTTGACCTCGTGGGTGCAGCTGGGATGGGTCAGGTCAGGGGGAGTTCTGGGGGCAGCCCTCCTGTTACACTGCTTTTTCTGCCCTGTGGGGCTGTCCTAAGGCTTGTTCATGTGCCAGCTGCCCTTGCCTGGTGGGTGTTTTTATCTCAGATTGCCCAGGAAAGGCAGCACTTTGCTCCGGGCTCTGTCCTGTCTCCATGCACCCCTCTCTCCTCTGCTGGCTGCGCCATCCTGCCACATCTTGCTTTCATTCACAAGCTGTCCCTTCTCTGCCCTGCCTTGCTTGGGAGGAACGCTGCCCTCCAAAGTCTCTGCCTTTCCCTTTGCCCCTTTCCAAGCAGGGGGTGGGCACTGCAGTGGAAGGGCCAGAAGTCACAACGCTCCCTCTGGACACACGGACCTCAGCAGCCCCGTGCTGCAGTGCATGGTGTGCAGCAATCCGAGCATCCGGGAGCTGCCCTAAACCTCATCATCTCGTTCTGCCCTTCCCAATTTTTCCTGTGATCAGCAAATCTGTCCTCCTGGAAAGGAAGCGAGGCTTTGATATTAAATTTCCTCCTTCCACTTGTCTCCCTTTGGAGACCTTTGTTAAAAACACGGGCAGGAAAGAAGGCAGAAGGGAGCAGGCTGTCCCATGCTTCCTGTATCAGGATCACCTTCTGTCCCCCGCCTGGCAGAGCAGAGGGCAGGATTCAAGTTAACCCCATGGGGGCAGAGGGCAGCCCTGCATGGTAACCACAAAGAAGGGCCAGCTCCTTCAGATCAGCCAGAACTCTTTGTTGCAGGTCCTGTAATGATAGCGTAATGTTTGCTTATGGGAAGTGGGTTTTATTTTGGTCGGGGCTCTTTCCATGACTGTTGTTACCCGTGTTCTGCTTGCGCCAAGAAATCTCTGCTGCTCAGGCCCTGTTGTGCTTGGCATGATTTAAATAACAAATGTGCCCAAGACTTCAGAATCTAAATATGTAGTCAGGGCAAGGAGGCGAAACAAGGCTGGTACTGTGGTCTCTTTGGTAAATGCCAGCCACGCTTCATGAATATTTGCATGAGCATATTGTGTAGCAAGATGACGTCATCATTGGCTAATTTAGGTTTGAAGAGACCTCTTGCTCTCCTCCTGCTTGAAGCAGTGCTGGTTTCAAAGCCTGGCCAGCCTGCCCGCTGCACTGTGAGGCTGCTTGGATCCCAGAGGGACAGCAGAGATCCACGGGATGGGGGTGGTAGGGCAGGGAAACACCCACTGCCCTTTTTAGGGAGGGAAGGGGACTGCCCAAACCATGGGCACGTGTCACTTAACCTGAGCTGACCCCGCTGCTGGCAGACCCTGTGTGTGTGTGCTGCTGTGTGCAGGGGGAGCCAGCCACGGTGTGAGCCCTGCGGGTACCACGCTGCAGGCTCTGACCCCACACTGCACTGGGAACGGCCGTGCTTTGCTCCAGGCAGCATCCTGGGTCCACAGGGCTGCACTACAACAACCAGCTCTGTTGGTGCCACACAGCGATGGAGTTAATGGCAGTGGTGGCACAATTAGCACCAATCAGTGCTGGGCTGATGGTGGATACAGAGCTGTGGCCACCGATGTCGCAAGGCCTGGCTAATGATTAGCTTGCTCTCATCTGTGGCACAGCTGAGATGGTTGTTTCCCAACAAGCTCAGGGTTCTGTTCCTCTCCCCATCCGCTGCCCCCAGCAGTTCACTTTATCGGTGGCAAGGGCAGAGTACTCCGTCCTTTGGTGGATGACACATGTTCTTAAAGAGACAAAGTGAGAAGCGGGGGCTCTTATCTCCTATTCCAAAGAACGAGAGCAGATGATCGCAGTGTGAAGTCCCTGCAGCATGTGTCCACGTCTGCACGCTGCTGCTGGAGCTCTGGTAAGAGGCTGCCTGATGAGGAGCAGCGCTCTGCCAGCACCAGGGAAGGAGGTGGCAGCTGGGGGGGAGGGAGAAGGACTGCATGGTGTGGGTGTTGTCAGCTGAAGTCATCCTGCCTGCCTATGATGGCCCTGATGGTCGCCCTGCTGTGGGTTGGGGTGGCTTTGCTGTGTTACAGACAGCTGCACCAGACCAGCACTCTGTCTGGAGGGGCGATGGAGGAGTCCTACCGGGACACGTTGGAGTGCACAGAAGAGGACATCACGGACAAGGTAGGAGCAAGGCTGTGTGTGCCAAAATGGCACTCATCGGTGGCATGCAGGGCTTTGATGGCTGGGCCAGAGCTGGGCTGAAGCTCCTCTTGCTGCTTTGAATGAAGAGGACATAACCTGAGAGCTCTCTGTCCCTATGCAAAGAGCCCTGTCTCTGGGGGACAGCGTGCCACCTGCTTGCAGGTGACAGCATCTTCCTTCAGTGGCTTCGTGCTGATCCTCATGGGATGGTAAATAAAACAAGGAGGACCAGGAGGCTGCTGTTGGTGCGCCACTGGTTAAGAATAGCAAGGGGAGAAATGGAAAGTGAAAGATGAGTGAGCTCTGCCTTGAGTAAATGTTTGCTGCAGCCACGAACCTCTTTCCAAATGAGGAGCAGAGAGCTGTGTGGGAAAGGGAAGTGTGCATGTGGCTGTTTGCAGTGTCAATTGCCCGCTTCCCCAGCACAGCAGCACGGTGGCTCAGGCTCTGTTGATGTGCTGCTGGCTGCTTTGTTTGTGCATGGCTGTGGATGAGACCCAGCCGGGGTGCTTTGCTCTGGGCGCTGCTGTAGCATCTTGTTACAAAGGAAGGAAGCAGGGAGACGTTTGGCCCCATGTTTCTACTTGAGACATATGGAAAACCAGGGCGCTTTAAGGTGTAGGACCTGAGCAAAGGCCTGGCTGCGGTGGCAGCCGTCCCCTTTTGGGTGGCTTCTGCTTTGAGGGGGGGGTTGGGAGCGATGCAGAGCCTGTTGCTGGGGGTCTGTGCTGAGCTGTGCCTCTCCCCCACCCAGGTGGTCTTTCTGGAGAAGCGGGTGACGGAGCTGGAGAAGGACACGGCTGCCAATGGCGAGCAGCACAGCCGCCTCAAGCAGGAGAACCTGCAGCTCGTGCACAGGTAAAGGAGCTGGCCGGGCTCTCCTGCAGGATCGTAGGGTTCCATGGGTACTTTTTAGGTTCATGGGCAAATGCTCAGGACTCTCTCTGTGCAAATGTTCTGCTCAGTTGCATGCAAATACGGAGCTCTGTGGGTCTTTCCTTGTGTGCCCACCTCTCTGTGCAGCCCCAGGGGTTGGCTTGGTGGGCTGCAGGTTGGTGTCTCCTGGAGAGCTGTTCAGGGAGGGGGGCTCTGCTCAGGTGGATGTGCAGCACGGTCCGTGCCTGCTCTGCCCTATCACAGCCCCATCCCTGATGCTTTCAGCCCCCACTGCAGCACAGCCCTGTGGATCCCACAGTAACTGATGGCTGCCCTCCCCGAGCTGGCAGGCTCCTCTCTTCCAGCAGCATATTTACACCCTCAGATAAACCCTCCAGGAGTTATCTATAGGGCTGTAAGGCTGTTAAGTAACAGCCGTGTCATGGAACCCAGCGATTCAAACAAAGGTTTCTCTAAGCCCTGATAAACTCTGCAGCAGAGGGGAATGTTTTCACTTTAGCAGCTTGGCCCAGAAGTGTCAGCCAGCTTTTAATCAAGCCTTGTACTCGCTGCTGGTTGAAGAATGGTGTTATCTGGCAAAAGCCTGTCTGAGCAAAGCGGCTGCATGAGGGACAGCCTGCAGCCTCCCAGCAAAGCACACCCTGAGCAGCTTCCCCAGAGCAGGGCTGGGCTGCCCCTGGCTTTAGGTGGCACAATGCAGGCAGCGGCAGCACTGAGAGCCAAAGGTGTGCCATAAAGTGATTGCTGTGCTTTCACCCTCTTCCCCACTCTCTGGTCTCCTCTTTAAAAGGGGTTTGGATGCAACGCAGAGAGGGAGGAAAATGGGCAGAGATAGCACACAGTGTATTTTGTTTGGGGGTTTAGTCTTGCTTTGTTGCTGCATCTGGTGCAAGAAGTGAAGCTCTCATACACCTCTCTTTTCCACAGAGCGAATGCTCTCGAGGAACAGCTGAAGGAGCAGGAGCTGAGGGCTGACCAGACACTCCTGGAGGAGATCAAGAAGCAGAGGGAGATGCTGAGCAAAATGGAGAGGGAGAAGAGCATCGAGATCGAAAACCTGCAGGCCAGGTGGGGCCGCGTGGTGGCAGGGCTCCAGGGCATGTGGGCAGGATTACCTCACATCAGTACAGGCCCTGAGGTTTGGCTGCTTCTCCTTCCTTCTCTTCAATCCGAAATCTGGCCCCTCCACCAGCGTGGCCTCACACTGTTTGGATTTCCCCGATACGGTTTCAGTTTAGCTCCTGCTCCCCATCCACGGCTCTGCCCTGCAGCGAGTGAGTGCAGGTGGTGGTTGTTAGCACTTGCTCGCATGAAAGATCCGTGGAAGTCCGTTTGATGCTCAGATGTGACTCAGCTCTTGGAAGCAGGCAGGTGTCTGATCCTGCTCCCAAAAGCTGCCGTGGTTGCTGAGCAGATGCAGGCTGGGAGGGAAGACAAGGGCTCAGCCCATGATGAAGGAGGGTTGGCAGGAGTGTGCCATGGCTGCTCAGAGGCACAGAGGGGGGTAATGAGGCAGAGTTAGACCTCATGCTGAGAAGGAAGAGCTGTCAGACAGTTGCTGCCCTGACCAGGGAGCTCTCTGCAGCCTCTTGGCTTCCCAAGGAAAGAATAGCATGGGAGGTGGCCTCATTGATTGCATAGGTTTGTTATTTGGGGGGATATATTGACCACCTTTCCAGGATACGTGCTGCTGCGCTTTCTGACGAGTCTTACTGTTGCAGGCTGCAGCAGCTGGATGATGAGAACAGCGAGCTGAGGTCTTGTGTCCCTTGTTTAAGAGCCAACATCGAGAGGCTCGAGGAGGTGAGAACGTGTGTATGTGTGTCCCAGAGCCTCTGCCCTCCCCACAGCTCACACTGGGTCCAGCAGCACTGACAGCACAACCCGACCTCGGGGCAGTGCTTGGCAGGCAGGTTCACAGTGCCTGGCTGCAAACATGGTGTTACAAACGTGGTGAGCCTGAGCTGGCAGCAAGCAGCTGGAGCAGCGGGTGGCCTGGCTGCAGGAAGGGACTCGTGCCCTCTGCTGGAGGCAGGTCTGCAGCCCTGCGGCTGCAACAGGAAGGGTTTAGGTCTGCTTCATGCCCAAACACACAGCTGTCACTGAGATCCACGTGTTGAGTCTGCAGAATGCTGCTTTATCTTACAGACCCTCTCCCCATGCTGGGGCCAGGAGGCTGCAGCCTGGCAGGACAGAATGGGAGCATTACCCATGGAGAGGATGAGCTTGCAGGTCTCACTTCTGGCACAGAGGTTGCATTGTGGCTCTGTTGGAGCTTGTGGTGGATGTGAGATTAAAACTGATGTGAAACCAAACCTCTGCCCAGCTGGAGGCCCTGCAGCATTGCATTGAGCCCGCAGAGCACCGCCTGCCATGGCCAAGGCAGCACTGTCTTCATGCCCTGAGGCCTTGAAAGCATTGGATGGAGAGAACTGCTGTGTCCTGGTGGCATCTGGGGCTTTTGGCAGGCAGAACCAGGCCAGGAGCCTGGGGATGGTGTGGGTTGGTCATAGGAAAACAGGGAAATGCCCGGCGTGGGGCTGGTGGCACCAGCAGGTGACAAACTTCACCCAGCACCTCCAGGCTGGCTGGCAGCAAGCCTTGCAACCACTGCACTGTGTGTGCTTACAGGAGAAGCAGAAGCTGCTGGACGAGATTGAGGACCTCACTGTGCAGCTCACAGAGGAACAGGAGAACAAGAGGAAGATGGGGGACAAGCTAAGCCACGAGAGGCACCAGTTTCAGAAGGAGAAGGAGTCAACCCAGGAGGTGAGGAGTTTGGCTGCCCACTGCAGCCCTGCCTTGCCAAGATAAGGCAGTTTTGCAACTCTAGCTCCAGCAGCATCTCCAAAACCAATTTTTAGAGCCTTTGATCGTGCTTGGGTAGAGAAAAGTAATACAGCAGCTTTGCTGTGTAACATCTGTCACTTTAGTCTGTGTTAAAATTCAACCAAGAACATCTGCCTGCATCTGGAAACCCACTTGGGCTGTGCCGCCCTTGCCAGTTGCTCTGTCACATTGAAGGAGCTGCAGCAGCAGCACATGGAAGCAGCAGGCACTAGCAAAGGGGAAGGGAGAGCAGCTTGGGTGAGAGCTCCCAGCTCTGCATGTCTGGGGGGCAAAAGCATGCTCTCCTCCCCACCTCCTTCCAGGTAGTTCAAGCTGGAGGTTCAAGCAGTGCTTGTCATCGTGGCAGAAATGGAGTTGGGGTCTTAAGAGTGGAAATTGCTGTTGTTGTGGCATAATGTGGGGATTCACAGCACGTCCCACTGCAGCAGGAGGGAGCTGCTCCCAGCCAGGAGACCACCTGTGTGTCCCACCAGCTGCAACCAGGGCCAGCACTCAGCTGTCCTCTTCCTTTTGCTGCAGCTCATTGAGGACCTCAGGAAGCAGCTTGAGCACTTGCAGCTCTTCAAACTTGAATGTGAGCAGCGGCGAGGCCGGAGCAGCAGCATGGGGCTGCAGGAGTACAACAGCAGGACAAGAGAGACAGAGCTGGAGCAGGAGATTAAGCAGCTTAAGCAGGTAGGTGAGGCTGGGAAGGGGAAGGAATCAGTCTGCAATAAGAGATGCTGTTTCCCCTTTTGCCTGCCTCCTTGCTTGGTGGAGTTCTCCCTCCCAGGAGCTGACGATGGATGCAGCATCCTGCTGCTTCTTGCTCCCCTGTGCAGGGACAGGGAAATTCGGATCCTTCCTCTGAAGGGCATTATGTGTATGCAGGACCCCTGTATGCTGTGTCCTCTAGACCTGCCCCATGTCTCCAGAGACTCTCCAGTCAGAGTCAGCAGAAAGCGTGCTGTTCCCACTGCCTTGCCAAGCCCCTGCCTTCCCCAGCTGCACACTGGGGTTGGACAGGTCTGCTTGGGGCTCCACGCAGCACCTGACATGTGGTTGTTGTGAACAGGATAACAGGAGCCTGAAGGAGCAGAACGATGAGTTGAACGGGCAGATCATCAACCTGAGCATCCAGGGAGCCAAGAACCTCTTCTCAGCCTCCTTCTCTGAATCCCTGGCGGCCGAGATCAGCTCAGTCTCCAGAGATGAGGTGTGTGCACAGCGAGCTGCTTCGCTCCAATTGCGTCTCCCTGGGGTGCCCGGGGCTTCCCTTTCCCACCCAGCAAACAGGAACCCATGTGACCACGGCTGCAGTACAGCTCACTCCCAAAGCTCACCTGAAAGCTGTCATGAGACAGGACACAATGATTTAAAGAGCGTTTGGGACTTGCCCTAATTCATGGGAACAGGGGAAGCTGCTGCCTTCCAATTTGTGGCATTGCTTTGCCTTCTCTTCCTGGGTTGGACCATCAGTCACAAATGTGTGTGTGTGTGTGTGTGTTTGCCTGTCCGCAGCTGCATTTAAAGCCTGGAAGCTGGGACAGCTGTCCTGGGGACCTCAGGTCCAGGGGTGGGGGTGAGCAGGGCTGGTGGCTGAGGGCATCTCCTCCCCATGGATCAGTGCCCTTCTCCCATCCCTGGACATCAATGACCACTTCTCCCTTCTCTCCCTCGCAGCTCATGGAAGCGATTCAAAAGCAAGAAGAGATCAACTTCCGCCTGCAGGACTACATCGACAGGATCATCGTGGCCATCATGGAGACCAACCCCTCCATCCTGGAAGTGAAGTAAGGGCGGCCGAGAGCCGCGAGCTGCGCACTCTGCCATGGCTGTGGATTTGGTGCTCTGAGAGGAGGAAGAGGGACTCGCAACGTCTTTGCTCTTGATGAAGGCACAAGGAAACGTCGCGTCGGATCGGTGCTGAATCAGCCTGCGCAGCAGCGGGGCAGAGAGCCAGCAGTGAGGCTCTGTTGTCTGACTCCGTTATTTTGCAACCCTTCTGGCTTCAAAGGGCGAAAGGGAACATGGAGGAGAAATGGAGGCAACAGGCAACTGCGGGAAGGATTTGGGTCGACCCCGCACGGGTGTGAGGAGGGGCTTCCTCTGAACTGCAGGGACTGGGATGGAGCAGGAACGTTTCCCCCCCCCCATTGCACTGCCCAGCTTTGCCAAAGTGTCCATGACACACTCACTTACTGGGGCAGATCTGGGAAAGAGGGAAACACGTCCTGGACTTGTAGAATTATGATGATTATGATGATTTTTTAATTAACTTAATGCAAATGTCTTCATCCAGCTGGCGCAGTTAATCCTTGCCCTGCTGCTTTTGCTTGGGAACGGGTGGCGTGCACAGCTTCTCACTTGCTGGTGGCACGAAGAGGGGAGCGGCCATCCTGGGGACAGGGTGTGAGTGCAGTGTCACCCACCTCCTTATTTATTTCGCTGTCTGTGGCTCCAGGGAGGGATGCTGCTGTGAGGGGTCTGCATGGCCCTATGGCAGAGCCGTCCCCTCCATCCTGCCTGCAGGGATCGGGGCAGAGGTTGCGGTGTGAGGGTTGAGCTCCGTGTGCTGCCTTGGCTGTCCCAGCATGGAGCGGGGCTCTGCCAGTGATGGCCGTAGTCCCAGAGGGAGAACCTGCTCCTCACGCTGTGCTGGGGATGGGGTGGCTGTGCTGAGCTCCGAGCACACAGCATCACCAATCCTTGTGCTGCAGGAGGCCTCTGTGAACACAGTGCCAGCTGGCTGGGAAACACAGACAGCGCTCACAGCGGGCAGCTTGTGGTGACCACAGCGAGGTGCACCCATGGGAGCAGCCACTCATCACACTGCCCCAGGATCTGGCAGCCTCGCTGCTGCACTGGGCCCACGGAGCAGCTATTTCTCCTGCAAGCCAAGCTTCAGAACCATCCCTGCAGCCCAAAAACAGGGGAGAAGCAGCGACCCCCAAAATGCTTCCCAGCGCATCGCTGTGTTATGGGTCAGCCAGGGGCTGTGCCTGCAGCTGAGCCCAGGGCCACCACCGTGTCCCCACACCGTGGCCATCTGACACAGCCCTGCACCCAGCCTGGGGACGGAGCCACGTGGTGTATATTTGTGGAGAAGCTTTGGGTGTAAATCAGTGTATACATGGAGAGGGAAATTTTTCTATCTTGTAGAGTAGGTATTTTTATAGAACGAAGGTTGATCATTTTTTTAACACTTTAAAGAAAGAGAGAAATGTATCTGTGTATAACACAAAAGCATATATATATATATATATATATGTATAAATATATAAATATTGGAGATCTGCCTTTCTCGACTTGGGGTCACCGATCCCCAGTTCCTACAATCGTCTTTTTTTTTTCTCCTGTCGCTCACACAGAGGTACTGTAACTGTAAATAAGCACCAGGAAAAGGTTTTAAGCAAACAAAGCACTGACTTGCACATTCACCATGCTTTAAAGCCCCTACGAAACAAAACAAAACCACACCGACCTGTCCTTCCCGATAAACCTTCCTCTCTCCCCGCCGGTATGTGAAGGAAAGTCCCACAAGGGTGAAAGCAGTATTGTCTTAAATGATGTATCGATTCTTGTCCCATTAAATGCTGTTACCATTCCTGTCCTCGACCCTTCCTTGCTGTTGGATTTAGGGGAGGGTCTGTGGGGTGGGATGGGGTGAGTGGAGTGACTTCCAAAGCCAGCGCTGTCCTTGTCCCCATGTCCTGCTGCCCTATGGGGTTGAGGATGAGGACATGGAGTTCCCTTTACCTGCAGCCTGCTGCCTTGCTGTGTGAGCTCCTCCACCCACTCCGCTGCCATAGAAATCCTTCTCTTGGGCAAGGAAATGCCCTAAAACCCTCTGCTGAGCTGTGCACATCTCTCTGCCTCCTCTGAGCCCCCGTAAGCTGCCCCAAAGGGCTCCAAAACCCCCTTTGAATTGCTGCAAACCACTCCATCCCGCTCCTGGCTGCTGCTCCAAAACCTCCCCGAGCATCCCTGAAGGTCCTGAACAGCTCTGAATGGTGCCAGGATTATTTCCTCTTCTTAAAAAGTCCTTTAAAATCAGCTCAGCACTTTGGGGAGCCCCAAAAAGCCCCGAGTGGTTCCAACCCTGCAGATCCAGGGCAGTACTGATCACCTGGGCTGCTCCAAGAGCCTCCCTTAGTGCGGCCCCAAAAGTGCTCCAAGCAGCTCTCGGGCACTTCCAAACTCTTCTGAAACTCCTTGAAATAGCTGAAAGAAATATCCCGCAGCAGCTCGAAAGCACTCCAAGCCTTCCTCTGAAGGGCCCTGCAAGGTCTCAAGTGCTTCTGAGCCCTCTGTGAGGCCCCTGAAATGCCTCCAGACCCTTCTGGGATCCCTCCCGTCAGAGATGCTGAATGCTATGGACCTTCTCCAGCGCTGATGCAGAGATCTGTGTTCCAGTGCTCCCCGAATCCCCCTGGGGTTGGTTATGGGGCCGTATCAGCAGTGTTGGGTCCCTGCCCACCCCCGTGCCATCAGAGAACCCCAAATGTCGTTCCTAATGAATGCATGTGTTTACCCATCATGGGTTTATGGCTTTGCAGTGCAACCGTGGCTCTGAAACTCACTGAGAGCTGCAGGAATTGTCTTGGAGCGCTGCTTGCTGCTACATGCTCAGTGTGGGAGAGTTGGACCGGTTGGCCCATCCCCGTGGGTGCTCCTGGATGCAGGACAAGGATGCTCTGGGACAAGGACAAGGATGCTCCAGGATGCAGCACCAGGGGACCCAAACGCCCGGTAAACCCCAGCCCTAAATGCACAGCCTGAAATTCGTACTTTTCTCCTCTTTTCCAAGCAGGAAATCGCTGCGAGTACAGAAAATCCTCCCTCCCCCCCACCCCTAAGCTTCCACCCCCCAGCAGCCAACGGGGCCGGGCCGAGCGCTGGGAGAAGCCCTGGGGGAGAAGGGAGGGGGGGAGAGGGCAGGTCAGAGACCCCTTTGCTGCCCTCCTGGGGCCCGGGAGGGGATCCCCAGCTCTGCCCGTGGCTTTCAAGGGGGATGGAGGAGCCCCCATCCGCCCCCAGCGATGGGAACAGCGGAGATGGGGCCGGAGAGGACAAGACCCCCGGAACCGGCCGGCAACGCCACGCCCGTGGGATATGGGTGGGGGGATCCGGCCGGGGCGGGGCAGTACCTCCCCCCGCCGCCCCCGCCCCCTGCCGCCCTCCCCTCCTCCTCCTCCCGCTCTTTCACCTCCTCCTCCTCCTCCCGCTCCTCTCCCGCACAGCCCGGGGCAGCCGCCGCCGTCCCGGCCCGGTCCGCTGCTCCGCTCCGGCTCCGTTCCGCTCTGCGGTTCCCATGCGGGGCGACCCCGCGTCCCACCCCCTCCCATGGCCCGGCTCTCGGTGAAGGAGCACCTGGACGGCATCCTCAGCGACTTCGAAGGTGCGGTCGGGACCTCCCCGAGCTCCACCCGCGGCCGCGTTTCCCCGTGGGTGCGTGAAAGGTTCTCCCTGCGGGGTGGCCGCGTGTATCTCCGCGTGTAGCTGCGTGTGTCCGTACGTGTGTCTGTGTGCGGATGGTCTGTATGGGGCTGTGTGGTCTGCGTGGTCCATGTGTGTCTTTGCACCGCCCCACGCGTGCACCCCGCGACCCGCGTGGGCTTCCCCACTCTTCACAACCGAATGGAGCCGGGCACCGGGTGGGATCCGGCAACAGCGGGACTTGGCTTTTTTTGGGGTGTGTGATTGTCTTTTTTTACCCCCTTTTATCTTCCTTTCGGCCCCAACTCCCCGCCCCCCCCCCTCTGCCGCTCGCCGGGGTCGGGAAGGGGCAGCGCGGGGAGGAGCGGGCGGAGAAACCCGACCTGGGGCGGCTGCTGCCCTCGGCGGGAGGAATGCAGCACCTACCGGGGGGGGCACGGGGGGTACGGGGTGCGGCGGGGAGAGAAACGCGAGGAAGGGAGGGGGCAGAACCCCGTGTTCCTCTCCACCGCCTCCCCCCGGCAGCCCCGGGCTGGGACATACCTGCCGGCCCAGAGCTGTTATTAGCATCACCCCCGCTCCGACCCCTGACCCCTGTGCCCAGCCCCGGGCACGGGGCGGTGACCTGGGGAGGAGACGGGGCACCGAGCCCCAGCCCGGCCTCATTGCTCCGGGTCCCCTTTGTCCCCCTGGGTCCTCATCACCCCCTGGGTCCTTATCGCCCCCTGTACCCATCGCTCCAGGTCTCCATTTCTCTCCTATCCCCATCGTTCCCCGTGCCCATTCCCATCACCCGCTGCTGACGAGGCCTCGTGCCGCACACATGGCAACGCGGCCACGGGGTGGGGGAGGCTCCGTGGGAGCTTCGGCCCCCGGCGATCTCCGTGGGGAGCCGGCACCGAACGGAGCCGCTGGGGCGGATCTGGCAGGAGTGCAGCTCCCAGGGGGCCGCACTGACACTTCCTGCCCGGGGGAGTTGTGGGGGGGGGAGAGGGGGGACCTTTGTGGGGTCCCTCCATGCAGACCCACCGCGGCGCTGCAGACAAGGGAGAGCAGCCCCCAGGGTAGCAGAGTGCCCATATGGCAGCAGCTTTGCTGCGGTGCCCAAAGAGCTGCGAGTGGGCAGGGGGAGCACGAGGAGTGTTCAGCCCCAGGACACAGCGCGGGCCCCAACCCCCCCATATGCATCTGCCTGCTTGTGGTGGAGGGTTAGAGCCCTCCCGGCAGGGGCAGTACTGCTGTGGGATGGCAGTGCCATCTGGCTGTGCCATCAGTAGGCTTCAGGGTTAACGCTCAGGAATAGGCAGGGATCCCTGTGCTGAGCTGTGTTGAATGCGGGGGGAGAGCAGCGGCTCGGGTTGGGATCTGGTTACACAGGGCTGGATCCCTTACAGGGGAATAAAGCGGGCACTGTGCGGTGCAGGGAGCCGGGAGCCACGGCACCAACCCACAGATAAGCACTGGGGAACAAAGCCGAGGGGCCGGCGGCACCGATCTGGTTTCCCATCCAGGCTGGGCTCACAGACGGCCTTTTGGCACCCGGTTCATGGGGGTAGAGCCCAACAGCTGCTGTGCCACCCAGCCCCAGTGCCGCCCTCACACCTCTCCATCTCTCCACAGCCCTCAAGAAGTCGTTTGAGGCAGAGGATGCAGGTGATGCTCCAGGATCTCCCATTGCATCTCCGCTGTCCGCAGGTGCCACTGAAAGCCACCGGGCTCTGCAGCCCGGCCCTGAACCACACAGCCCATTGCTGCGGGGTCAGCACCGTGCTGGCCGGGCTCCCGGTGGCATCTCCTCCTTCCAGAGCCACACAGGGCCAGGCAGCGACGGCGAGAGCCTGCGCAGCTCCAGCTCCAGCCTGGAGAGCCCCGCGGCCCCCCAGCCTCCTGCAGCCTCCCTGGCCGCCGACCCCTGCTTGAAGAAAGTGCCATCACACGGCTGCGTCTTCCCAGTGGAAGCAGAATGTTCCCTGCGTGTGGCTGCTGGGCACAGCTCGCTGCCAGCACTGGACCTGCACATCGCCGAGGAGCCGGGCATCCCCCCACCAGCCCCACGCCCCACACCACCATGGGGTGCCCGCAGCCCCACTGCCCTGCCCCACACCCGCCTGCCTTCTTCCTCCTCCTCAAGTGCTGAGGTGGCCCCAGGGCTGCCCCGCACACAGCTCAGGGTCAGCCTCAGTGCCAGCCCCCGCCTGGCTCGCCCGACCCCCATGGCTGTCACTGCAGCCACCGGCCCCATTGAAAGGCTGCTCCCCCTGGCTGCCCCCTTCAAGCTGGTGTCGCAGCCACAGACAGTGCAGGTGAGCTCCCAGCCTGCCTTCCTCGGGGGGATGGTGCTGGGGCCGGGCACCCCGGTGGCACTAAGGAACATCGGCAGCACCAGCCCCACCATGGGGACCTGCTTGGTGATGCCACGTGGGCTCGGCCAGGCTGCGGATGGATGCTGTGCCACAGTGACGCTGGAGCACGGTAGGACTCACTCCTCCCCTCTGTCCCTTCTCTGGGTGTGACATTGCTGCCTCGTGCCACCACCGCTGGTACTGGGAACTGGTGTTGGTGGGGATGCGGTCCCAGTGGGCAAAGTCCCTCAGGATCCCTAAGCTGCTGCTCCCATCCCCACGTTGTTCCCCTGCTGGTGGCTGCATTCATGCCAGTGGAGATGTGCGATGGCCACGTGTCCCACGTACCACTTGGATGTCACCTGTGTGGCTGTTGGTGTCAGTGAGCAGCACTGTGCCCTGCTCGAGCACCACCACGCAGCTCTCAGTGCCCTGTGTCCCCTCCATCCCCTTGCCATGGGGAACCCGGTCACAGCACAGGGCCCCCAGGCACCAGGCTTGGCTGCGTCCCCATCCATCCGCAGGGCAGTGCCGTGCTCGGGGCCGGACGCCACGGTGGCCGCCTGTTTGTGTGCCTGGGGAGTGCTGTCTGTGTGCCTGGGGAGCGCTGCTGTCTCGCTCAGGTGTCTCGCATGCCGCCGCCGTCGCCGCAGCTCTAAGTACTGACGCGCGCAAAGGCATCCATCCCTCCATCCCTCCATCCATCCCTCCGCTCGGGGCTGCGTGAATCATGCGGCAGCAATGCCCGTGGCCGAGCCGGCCCTGCTGCACCCGCGCTGGGGGACACGGTGGGGACAGTGGTTTGTGTGCTGGGGATGGGATGGGTCACGGAGTGGGTGTGAGCTGGAGGGCAGCGTGCGGGTGCCGGGCCGGGCCGGTGCGCTCTCGGGCGCGCTCCTCTTTTCAGGAAGCGCCGAGCTTTGCTCCACGGCCACCCCGTTTCACTTCCACCCAGCGCCCACGCAGCGCCCCGGGGCGAGGAGGAGGAGGAGGAGGAGCGGAGGAGGGGCTGTGGGCTGCAGCCTCCTCCTGCCTGCACCCCAGGAGTTATTCGGCCGGTGAGCGGTGACCGGCTCGTGGTGCAGCGAGGTAGGGGTGGCCGAGGGCGCGGGGTGAAGGGCAGGGTGGCTGTGCAGGTCTCCTGGTGCGTGGCGGGGGGCTGCTTGCTGTCACCACGGGATTTCAGTCCCCATGGCCACAGCAGGGCCCTGCGCTCTCACTTCTGCTTCTGCTTGCGTCTCTGGGTCTGGCTGTGGGTACAACTGTCACTGCTGTCCCCTCGGGTTGTGCGTGGTACTGTCACTGTGGCATGGCCATTGCAGGCTCCTCCATGGGCTGGGGACCCGACCCCATCACCCTCCATCTGTGCAGCAGTGCTTCTGGGTCACGGGGCCGCGCTCCTGGCGATGTGCGCTCCTTTCCCATCCCCTCCTGCCCACCTCCACCCCCTGAGCTTATTACAGACTTCCCGGCCAACATGCCGATTAATGCCGCATCAGTAATTAAACCATGCCGGGAGACCACGAACCCGGGTTTACCCGTCCCAGCCTGGAAAATAAACCCTCCTCAATTAGCCCGGAACAGGTCTGTCTGCAGGGAGCCATTATCCAGGGCCACATGAAGGGATAATGTTTGTGTCTGCTTGGCTTTGCCATCGGCACGGCTCGGCACAGCGCAGCACGGGGCGGGAGGTGACGGCTGTGCTGGGAGCCTGGTGTGGGTGCTACCCTGGGAGGACGTGGGCACCTCACAGCCCAGAGGTGAGGAGGTGTGAGGGGCAGGTAGGGGGTCTGCTGCTCAGGGTGAGTCTGGGGAGCGGAGGAGGAAAGGGGATGTGCAGGGCTGTGCCGTGAGCTGGTGGCACTCAGTGGTGGCCGCAGGGGTGACGCAGCTGTAGCTCTGTTACTTGGTTCCGGATCTGTCCTGGCGACCGTGACATTGTGGTGGCTGCACTGGGGCTGGGCGCTGTGCTGAGCGGTGGGCAGAGCAGGATAGGGCCCTGCGGGCAGAGCCCTGCCACCACCCCACACACCCCCCCTGGCCGGGTGGGTGTCACTGCTGTCACCAGGAAGTGCTGGTGTTTTGACATTTCCGAGGAAAGCCCCAGCTGGGTGGGAGGTGCTGTGTGCGGATGGAGCCCGGATCCTGCTGGGCTGTGCCAGCTTTGGAGGGGAACATCTCCCCTCTGGGAGCACCCTGCGGTGGTGTCACCAAGGTGTCCCATCCTGGCTGCTGTCCCCAGCACTAGTCATGGTCTGGCACCTGCTGGAGGGCATGGGGTGCCCAGACCCCCACTCTGAGATGCCATTTCTGCAGCAAGGAGCACCTCAGCTTCATCCACTTCCCGGCACCTCCGTGCCAGGTGCTGCATGTCCCTCGTCCCCAGGCCACATGGCACACGGCTGTGCCTGCAAGCTGCCGCCCGAGCCTCGCTGGTGCCAAGAAATGGGCTGGCACATATGTGCCGTGCAGGGAGGCTGCAGCGTGGGCCGGGGGACGCAGGCGCCGTGGGGCACTGCGGCATCGGGGTGGGCAGTGCTGGGCACAGGGGTCCCCGGTGCCTGAACCCCCAATGCCAGGTGGGTGACAGCGCGTGCTCCCCTTGCCCTTTGGAGGTGTGGAGCTGTGCAGGTGGGGTGCCCATGCAATGGGTGCTGGGGTACGGGGGGGGGATGCTTGGAGGAAAGGGTTTCACTGTGCTGAGGTTCCCATTGCTGCTGGTGGGGCTTGGAGCTGAGTGTAGAATGAGTGAACTCAGTGCACGGGTGGGAGAGGAGGGGCGGCGGGGAGGCTGGGTTATTGCCATGCTGGGCATGTGCGGGAGCAGCCGGGCTGCAGCCCATGTTTGAGCCCAGCAGGGTTGGGGCCAGGCTGCAGGGCTGCAGTGACAGGGAGCGGGGACAGCCAGGGTCCCCTCATCCCCAGGAGGCTGTGTGGGAGCGGGGACAGCGCGTCGCGGAGGTAGGACCCAAACAATGGCTGTGCCAGGAGGGAAGGAGGAGGGGGAGGAGGAGGGGAACAACAGCTCTGGGGGCCCTCAGCCGCCACACAAAGGCTGGGGCGGGGGTCTCTGCTGCATGCCTCGTGGCTCCCAGGCTGCTGGTCACCTGGTGGCCCCGCAGTGGCACCGCTACTGTCACCCACTGTCACCCCCTCGGGGCCAGCTGTGTGTCAGCACCAGAATACGGTGCTGCCGCTGTGCTTAGAGCAGCGTGGGGTGACACATCGTGTGCCATGCCCAGAGCCCCCTGGGAGCACCGGGGCTGCGCTGTGAGGTGGCCACTAGCCTCAGCATGGGGAGGCAGTGCTGGTGGCCGTGCTGGTGTCACCACCACTTGTAGAGCACGGTGGAGGGCACAGGTGGCTGTGGGCACCAGGATGTGGGCAGAGTCCTAGTGATGCCACTAAGGGACACCCTCATCCCCATGGTGCCAGGAGGTGGCATGCTCTGTTGCCGTGCTTCACCTCGCCGGCTGCCAGGAATGCGCCGGAGCTGCATGCCCACCAGCGTGGCTGCTGCTGGGGCAACGGCAGCAGGGTGAGCAGCACTGAAGGCATCCGGCTGTCCTCCTGGGAAGGGGAATGTGCTAGGGAGGGGTTCTGGGGTGTCCTGCTCACCCCGTGTTCACCCTGCACAGGGAGCAGCCTGGAGCCCCAGGAGAGCAGCATGGAGGCGGCGGCCGTGCCCCAAGAGCTGCCCCCTGACCGTGGGGTGCACGAGCTGTTTGGGTATGTGGGGATCGAGGCCGTGCTCGAGCAGATGAAGGTGAAGACCATGAAGATGGGCTTTGAATTCAACATCATGGTTGTCGGTGAGCACCCACGGGGTTTGGCTGCTGGGAATCTGATGCCACCGTGTGGGGAGAGAGTTGGGGAACTCGTGCTTTGGGGAGACTGAAGCGACAATAGGCTGAAGGAGGATGGGTCTCATAGCACGGCGGTATGGCTGTGCTCCCTGCACGCTGGGAGTTGGGTGATGCGTCCCAGCCTTGTCCTGCAGGATAGGGGTGATCC
This sequence comes from Excalfactoria chinensis, assembly GCF_039878825.1. Lineage (NCBI taxonomy): Eukaryota > Metazoa > Chordata > Aves > Galliformes > Phasianidae > Excalfactoria > Excalfactoria chinensis. Next base: position 1,418,420 of record NC_092838.1, on the reverse strand, counting down.
CACACAGAGCTATGGTGGGGGGTTAAAAATGCATGGGAGGGGACAATGTGGAGCTCTCTGTGTCCCCACAGGGCAGAGCGGGCTGGGGAAGTCCACCATGGTGAACACCCTCTTCAAATCCAAGGTGAGCCGCAAAGCCTCACAGCCTGGCCAGGAGGAGCGCATCCCAAAGACAGTGCAGCTGCAGTCGGTCACCCATGGTAAGGTCACTGACATGTCCACAAAGGGCAGGGGATGGAGGGAGGGTGAGATGGGAGGGACCCCCACCTCAGTCCCCTGCTTCTCCTTAATGCACGGATCCCGCTGACCCCATAGTGATTGAGGAGAAGGGTGTGAAGATGAAGCTGACGGTGACGGACACGCCGGGATTTGGGGACCAGATCAACAACGAGAACTGGTAGGACGCAGCCACTGCGGTGGCATTTGGGGGAGAGGCTAAACCCCAAAGGGGCTGCTCTGATCCATCCCCTGTCCCCAGCTGGGACCCCATCATCAAGTACATCAATGAGCAGTACGAGCGGTACCTGCGCGAGGAGATCCTCATCACCCGCAAGAGGAAGATCCCGGACAGCCGGGTGCACAGCTGTGTGTACTTCATCCCCCCCACGGGGCACTGGTGAGTGCCATGGTGGTGACCCCGCACCCATGGGTGCTCCCAGGGGGTTGCAGCATGACAGCTGTCCCTCCCCCATCCAGGTTGCGTCCCCTTGACCTGGAGTTCATGCGGAGGCTGAGCAAGATTGTCAACGTGGTGCCGGTGATTGCCAAGGCTGACACACTCACCCTGGAGGAGCGGGAGGAGTTCAAGCAGCGGGTGAGGGGAGGCACAGGGGGCTCCTGGCCATCCTGCCCCCCTGCTGTGGTCTGGCAGCACCTCACACCCTGTGTCCCACAGATCCAGCGGGACCTGAAGGCCCACGCCATCAGCGTGTACCCACAGGAGGATTTTGATGAGGACCCCGATGACCGATTGCTCAATGATAGGATCCGGGTGAGTGTTGGGATGCTGGCACTGGGAGGAGTGTGGGGGCACCCTGGGGTGACCGTGTTCTCTGGATCCCAAAGGAGAAGATCCCATTCGCCGTGGTAGGGGCGGACCAGGAGCACCAGGTGAACGGCAAACGGGTGCTGGGCCGCAAGACCAAGTGGGGCATCATCGAAGGTAAGGGCAGCCTGTGGCATCCCCAAGGAACGGGACTGGGCTCCCACCTGGGCACCTCGCAGGGATCAGCACCCAGGAGTGCACCCCTGCCCGGTGGGTGCTGTCCCCATGGCACAGAGCCGAACCCACAGCGCTCTGCCTTGCTTTGCAGTGGAGAACCCGGCACACTGCGAGTTCCCTATGCTGCAGGACCTGCTCATCCGGTGAGCCAGGGTCGGGGTCACCCCAAAGAGCACCCCAGTGGCTCTGGGCACCCCAAAACTGCAGGGGGTACATGAGCGTAACACGGTGCCTTCCTCCCCGGGCAGGTCCCACCTGCAGGACCTGAAGGACATCACCCACAACGTGCATTACGAGAGCTACCGCGTGCGGCGGCTGAATGAGAGCAACCGGCCAGCGCCGAGCCCCAACAACGGGCTGCCAGGCAGGGATGAGGACGGGGACGAGAGCAATCTCTGAGCCCTGGAGCCCCGACCCCACGGCAGCACCCGGCCCCTGCCCCACAGTGACTGTGCCACCTCAGCTTGCAGCCCCCCAGCCCACGAGGACGAACAGAGGGGGCTCCCTGGGTGTCCCCGAGTTCTGCTGTGACACCCGGAGCCCGTTCAGCATTAAAGGTGAAAACGGAACCTTCAGCATCCACTGTCCCGCAGTGCCACCCTCTGTGCTGACAGCCCCGCAGGTGGCAGCAGGGCTCCCTGCCATCGCCTCGCTGGCATCCGGACTTTGAGCCGCTTATCGGCTGCGGCCGCACCAGGAGGTGGCACCCGGAGGTGTGGGGCTACACCCAACCGCTTCCTGATGGGCACCTCCTGATGTGAGCTGGGGGGGAGAAGGGGGTCCCCACACTGATGGGGTCATTCTTGACCCCAAGCCCTCGCTCACACCTGGCACAGTGTGGGGTCCGCCAAGAGCCGCTGTTGAGCACATGAGGTTGCGTCGTGCCCCCGCCCCAGGGCAGGGCACAGGCTGGCTGCCAGCACCTGGCCCCCCCCCTGGGCTCGGTGTGCACGGCTCAGCCCCGTGTTAATGATCCACCCACAGCCGGCTGTGCGGTGCTGGTGGCAGCAGTGGGGCCGGGGGGCCCGGTGCCCCACCCCAGTCCCGGCAGCCCTACAGTTGCGCTGCCCGGCGGCACACGCTGCGCGGCGCAGCCATGGCGGTGCTGTCGGTGAACTGGAGGGCCGTCACCTCCTGGGTGGGCATCGCGCGGCTCTTTGCCGTCCTGCTGTCCTGCATCTCCTTCAGCCTGGTGGCGTCCACCGGCGACTTCGGCGGGCCCTACGGGACGTGGTGCATGTTCAGCTGGTGCTTCTGCTTCGCCGTCACGCTGCTGGTGCTGCTGCTGGAGCTGCTGGAGCTGGCCCACAAGCTGCCCGTCTCCTGGGATGACCTGACGGCCGCCTTCGCCATGCTGGCAGCGCTGATGGTGTTCACCAGCTCCGTGGTGTTCCCGTCCACCTTCATCTCCAGCCCCTGCTCGGGTGCTCGCTGTGCACGCCAGGCGGCCGCCACGGCCATGTCCTGCCTCTGCTTCCTGGCCTACGCCCTCGAGGTGGGGCTGACTCGTGCCCGCCCGGGAGACATCAGCAGTTTCCTCTCCACCGTGCCCGGCTTGCTGAAGGTGTTTGAGGCTTACGTCGCCTGCCTCATCTTCTCCCTGCTGGATTACTACCGCCCTTACCCCGGCTTGCAGTGGTGCGTGGCCGTCTACTCCATCTGCTTCATCATCACGCTCCTCATCATCCTCTTAACCATCGGCCGCTGCCTCAGCTACATGCCCTGCCCGCTGGAGAAGGTGCTGGTGGCCTACAACGCGCTGGCCCTGCTGATGTACCTCACCGCCGTCATCATATGGCCGCTCTACAGCTTCAATGGCCGCAGCCGGCCCAACCCCTGCGGCAAGAACTGCTGGTGGAACAAGAGCCTCGGCGTCACCTTCCTCACCATCTTCAACTTCCTGGCCTATCTCGTGGACCTGGTCTACTCCACCAGGATGGTCTTCATCAGGACCCCTTCCTAAGGGCTGGGGGGGGCAGGGGGTGCGGTGCCGCATGGGGCTGGGGGATGCGGAGCTGAGGAAGAGGCTGATGCCTTGGAAAGCTCCGTCCCACCACCGGTGTGGGGTGCTGGGTGCTCCGGGGGTCGGGGATGGGGGGGGCTTTGGGATTAAATCGGGTCATTTTTCACTTTTTTTCTGCCTCTCTGCTTTCTTCCTCACTGGCTATGGGTGGCGGTGGTGGGGGTGCTGCCCCACAGCAGCCCTGAGTGGCTGGGCAGGGGGACAGGACCAGGGAAAACCCAAGCTGGCTGCCTTGACTTGGCACCTGCATGGGACCCTGCAGAACGGGTTTGGGAGGAATGTGGCTGTTGTTGGGGCCGGGTCCCTCAGCACTGGGGCAGCTCTGTGCTGTCAGCTGTCTAGGAGCCCCATTGCTCAGGGCACGCTGGCTGCAGTGGCTGTGTATGAGGTGGTGGCACCAGGGCACTCCCTGCCTGGGGAAACACAGAGTGCCACCCACGTCCCTGTGGTCCCACTGGGAGTGGCACAGCGTGGTGCCAATCCAGGAAGGAGGATGCAGAGCAGAGCAGGGAGGTGCCCAGCAAGGAGGGAACCCACCATCACGCTCCCAGATGTGAGTTGGGCACCCAAAGGTGCACGGTGTCCCCATGCTGTCCCCAACCCGTGCTGTGCCCCCACATTCTGCATCCCCAGGCTCTGTGCTGCCATCAGCCGTGCGCCCATCCCCAGGCTGCGCTCCACCTGCTCCTCCCCAGTGCCACCACCATCACTCCAGCACCTTGTCCCCATCACCACCCATCCCTCAGCCACATCACCATGGTGTCTGTCCTCTTAGGACAGCACTGCTTGACCTTCCCCTCCCCTCCCCCCCCCCCCCCGGCAGGGCCATGCTGGGCCTCTGGAGCCACTCACAGCTTCCTGAGGCAGAAATTTTTTGAGCAAATAAAGGAAAAGCCGCACACCCCAGCACACACAGCCCTGCCCAGCGCTGAGCAAAGCTATTTTTAGGGCTCGAGTTGATTGAAATTCATGGAGGAAAGGCACGGCAGCACGTGGCAGCTGTCGCTGGTGAGGAGCTGCAGTGCTCTGTGGTGGTGGCACATCAGCCGGTGCACGCGGGGACAGTGAGGCCAGAGTGCAGGTAAGGGGCTGGGTGGGTGGGTGGGCACAGGGGGGCACTGGGGACGTGTCATAGCACAGGGCATGTGGTGCTGCCAGCAGCTGCTGAGCCCTCGTGGATGCACAGAGCACTGGCAGCAGATGGTGTTGGGTTGGGACTTAGCAGTGCTCTGCTGTGCTGTGCTATGGGAAGCCCCAGTGCTATGGGGAGTGACTGGTGTCATGCTATGGGATGAACTGGTTCCATACTATGGGGAGCCCCAATGCCATTCTGTGGGGAGCCCCATTGCTATGGGGAGCACTGATGCTGTGCATGTAATGGGGAGTACCAATGCCGTGCCACAAGGAGCCCCAGTGCCATGCTGTGGGGAGGACTGTTGTCGTGATGTGAGATGAACTGGTGCTATGCTATGAGGACAACTGGTGTCTTTCTGTGCCATGCTGTGGGATGAACCGGTGCCATAGCATGGGGAGCCCCAGTGCTGTGCTATGGGGAGCTCCAGTGCCGCGCCATAGGGCACACCGGTGCCGTGCTGAGCCGGGCTATTGGGCTTCCCGGTGCCGGTGCAGTGGCGGAGCGGTGCCGGTGCGCGGCGGATTCCTCCCCCTAGGGGTCGGTGTGCGCCGGAACGGCGGTGCGGGAGGCGGCAGCTCCTGCGCACGGCCCGGGGCGGCCGGGACACGGCGGGGAGCGAGCAGCGGGGAACGGGACCGGCGCGGACCCGGGTGAGTGCGGCGGAGCCGGGCCGGGAACCCCCCACTCTCGGGCCCGGAGGCGGCGGGAGCTGCCCGGGGGATGCGCGGGGCGGGTGGCGGGGAAGGGGCGATGGAGCCCCCGGAGCTCCCGTCCCGGTGAGCGGCGGGGGGCAGCGCGGTGGTCCCCGGGCTGTCCCGCTGCCACCCGGCTGTGCCACACCGCCACGGCCACCTCTATCGCTGCTGCTCTGTGAGCCCGCGGGGTTGAGGGGCGGCTTCTTCCCCATCAGCTGGAAGCCCCCGGGATGTCCCTGTGTTCCCCGGTGACCCCGTGCGGACCAGTCACGCCCGGGCAGCCCCATCCGCCTCCCCCGTAGGGGCAGGTCTAAGTCTGCTCGGGGTCACTGCGTGGGGCTTGTGTCCTCGGCGTGTCCCCGCCGTGTTCCCTGTGGATGGAGTCCCCCCTGGGGCTGCGGGGAGCGGGACAGCCCGGCAGTGCCCCACCCGGGACCGGTGTCACACCGGAAAGGGATCCACACGGAACCCCGACCTCGTGGGGACACGGCTGTGGGTGGAGCAGGACTGGGGGGTTCGGGGTCTGGTCCCACGGACACCCCTAAGTCCGATGCCACCCACCGCTGGATGGGAACGCAGCACCCCGAAGGGCGGTATGCTCCGGGACAGCTGCACCAGCATCTGCGTGGCAAGGAAGGGGTTAAGGCAGGCTGCGGGTATCGGGGTGTCCCCAACCAGGGGTACACCCGGGCAGCTCCTCGCACCGGTGACCTCACGGCACTGCCATAGCAACGCCGCGTGAAATCACCGGCACCGGAGCGATGTCAGCGTGAGCGTCCAGCCCGGCACCGCGCTGTCACCGCACACCGTGTCCCCACCAGGATGAGCTGTGCCCACGTGTGACCCCGCCACCATGCTGGTCAAGGAGTACCGCATCTGCATGCCGCTCACCACCGAGGAGGTGAGCAGTGGGATGGCAGGCAGGGGTCCGTGCCACCCTCTTAGGGAGAGCACCGAGCTTTTGGGTGCGGAATCCTCACTTTGGGGTGCGAGCCTGGGACCCCCTGGCACACCTCATCCCCATGCCCAGTGCCTCCGGGGGGCTCAGCATCCCTTCTTGTCTGCTGCAGTACCGCGTGGGGCAGCTGTACACCATCAGCAAGCACAGCCACCAGGAGAGTGAGAAGGGTGAGGGCGTGGAGGTGGTGCGGAACGAACCCCACGAGGACCCCGTGCACGGCCATGGGCAGTTCACTGAGAAGCGCGTCCACCTCTCCAGGTGAGCCATACAGCGTGGGGAGGGATGGGGGTCCCCACCTACCCCGACGCTGGGGGATGTTGCTGTGCTGTGACCTCATCCCGTGTGCCCCCATCCCTGCTCCCCAAATCCGCAGGGGGTAAAACCTCCCAGGCTGCAGCCACCTCTGGATGGACCCACCCAACCTGGGGGGCTGCACCCATCTGCTGCAGTACCCCCATCTCCCAGGGGCTGCACCCATCTCCTATTATGGACAGCACCGTTTCCCAGTGCAGGGCTCAGCAGGGATGCTCCAGCGGTTGCTCTGCCCATCCCAGGGGTGGCATATCCCCATATATCCCCATATCCCTGCACTCATCCCCATGGGCTGCCTGCTGGCACTGGGTGCTGCTGTCCCAGTGTCTCCACCAGCTGCGGTGTGTGGCTGAACGCGTTCCGGCTGCTCCCCCAGCAGGGAGCCACTGGTGTTAGACAGGATATTTTTAGGCACAGCGCTCACGATTCTCCTCTCGGAGATGTTATTTATAACATCAGAAAATTAATCAAAAAAACACCACCCGGCTCCTCGCTGCTGGGAGGGAGGCAGCCCACACCGTGAGCACCCAGGGTGGGGACTGAGGGGCATCGTGGGCACCAGGCTGAGATGGGGCAGGAATGGGGGTCCTGGGGTGATGGGACTCCTGGAGGAGGGATGATGGAGTGATGGAGTCCAGGAGCTGCGGTGATGCTGGGTGGCATCAGGCTGTGCCACACTCCTGGGCTGCACCCTGCCCTGCTGGCAGCAGCCACCCCATGCTGCCTTTCCCCACAGCAAGCTGCCCAGCTGGGCACGGGCAGTGACTCCCCGCATCTTCTACATCACGGAGAAGGCCTGGAACTACTACCCCTACACCATCACTGGTGAGTCCTAGTTGTGAGGATGGGGCACTCGACACATCCTGCTGCCACAGGGCCCTGGCACGGTCTCACTTCTCTCTTTCTCCCCCACAATGCTGCTCCGTGCTGCCGGTGTCCCTGCAGAGTACACGGTAAGGGGGTGGCATGTGGGAACCTGCTCCCTTTCCCCTGTGGTGAGTGTCCTCAGGGCTCAGGGACCGGCTCCTGGCTGCTCTCCCCACAGTGCTCCTTTCTGCCCAAATTCTCCATCTACATTGAGACCAAGTACGAGGACAACTGCGGGGACAGCGAGAACGTGAGTGGCACTGCCCGCGTCCCTCTGTGTCCTTCCCCGAGACCTGGCAAACTCATTGCAGGGAACACGTGCGGTTGGTGCCATTCCTTCTCACCTCTCCCCTCTCCCCATCCCAGATCTTCCACAGTGATAAAATCCTGGGTGACCACGAGGTTTCCTTCCTGGACATCGCCTTTGACGAGATCCCTGAGCGCTACTACCGCAGCCTGGAGGTAATGGGGTTCTGGGGCCGTCCCGTTTGGGGTCCCCCCCAGCTCAGCTCACAGCCCCGCTCTGTGCCCAAGGACCCCCGGTTCTTCAGCTCAGCCAAGACGGGCCGGGGGCCGCTGCGGGAGGGCTGGCGCCAGCACACCAAACCCATCATGTGTTCCTACAAGCTGGTGACCGTCAAGTTCGAGGTGTGGGGGCTGCAGACGCGGGTGGAGCAGTTTGTGCACAAGGTGAGGGGGCCGAGGGCACAGCGGGGGCCGTGCAGGCACGGGGTGCTGAGGGCCACTGTCACTGTCACAGGTGATCCGGGACATCCTGCTGATCGGGCACCGGCAAGCCTTCACCTGGGTGGACGAGTGGTGCGGTGAGTCCCTGCGAATCCCCCAGCCCTTAAACATGGGACTCCTGTTCCTGCCTTCCCCTCTGCCCCGGCCCTTGTTGCCTTCAACATGTGCAGCTCAGCAGGGACGCTGTGCCCAGGGCTGGCACCTTAAGGGGTTGGGGGGGACACTGGGAGGTGCCAGAGGTGGCTGTGAGCCTTTGTGTGCTCAGCAGGCATGACGATGGAGGAGGTGAGGCGGTACGAGAGGGAAACCCAGGAGGCCACCAACGAGATCATCGGCCTGGTGGCCCCCACCATTTCGGTCAGCGAGGTGGGGCAGCCCACAGCCACGCACTCGGCCCCTGCCAGTGCCCCCTCCACCCCTCTCAGCGACGACGCCCCCGACTTCCTCGCCCCCCCCAAAGCTCGGCCCCGCAAGAAGTCAGCGCCGGAGACCCTGACACTGCCTGCACTGCGGGAACGTGCCAGCGCAGAGTGATGCCGCAACGCCGCGCCGTGCCACCTCCATGGCCGGACTGTCCTCTCCTCCATGCCAGCCCTGCCACCCACCTCATCCCCTCCGACAGATGCTGACCCCAAGGGGGGAACCTGCCAGCAGGGTATGTGGGAGCCCTGTGGGGTTGCGCTGCGGATACCCAGGTGGGACATTGTCACCATTGCCGTGCTGGACCTGCTGGCTCACCGGGAGGGGACACTCACAGCATCAGGCCATGGTGGCATCCTGGCACCTGGTGCAGCCCCTTGAGTCTGAGGCACTTGGGGAGCGATGCTCGAGCAGCACCCTGCAAGGTAGGCACCAGAACAAGGTGAGCATGGAAGTGACAGTGACAGCCCAGTGCCACCTCTTGGGGTCCCCCATTGGATGCCAAGGGCCACACCAGGCCCTGCAGCTGAGAGCTGTGTCAGTGCAAGGGGTGCCAGGGCAAGCTCAGACCTATGTTTTCTTTGGGAAAACATTGGCCTTTTTGGAAATAAAGCTGGAGACATGGTGGCTGGCTCCTGGTAGTGGTTTATTGGGCCCTGCAGCGCAGAGCTGTGCCTGCACCATCCCCACACATGGCAAACACACTGGACACTTTAGCTGGGAAAGGCAGCAGTGGGATTGGGGTTTATGGAGCAGGACAGGGAGGATTGAGCTGGTTCAGCTCATCGATTCCTCCAGCTGCACAGATGGAAACAGCTCCGTTCCCTGCTAGTCGTCATCGCTGTCACCTTCCAGCTCCCTGAGAGAGGTGGCTGGCCCCAGCAGGGTGATATAGTGAGAGCTGCAGTACACAGGCGCCTTGTTGGGGCTGGAATAGACCTGCTCGGGCCGCAGTGAGGCGAAGGGGTTGGCAGCGTAACCCGTGACGCACATCTCCAGCTCCATCAGGATCTGCAGTGAAGACTTCAGCTCCTGCTCACTGCCAGGAGAGGAAAGGAGGACTCTGCTCAGCTGGGGTGTTCCCCATAAGGACATCCCTGCAGCCAGCTGGGGACATGCTGAGAGGCTCACCTGTAGACAGTGAAGAGAGTGGGCAGGCCGTAGTCCCGCAGAAGCAGCAGCGTGGGCAGCCAGCCTGCCATGAGGTCGTGGCAAGCATGGAAACCTGCAGGGATGCAATGGTGAGTTGGGCACACAGCCCATACACCTCACCCTACGGAGCCCGGCTGTCACAGCATGAAGCATGGCCTCACTCTGTGTCACAGACCACATCTTGCTGCAGTGCTGCTGGTGGGAAGGACTGAGCACCCTTAGCAAGGAGAAGTCCTGTTCCCTGCCAGGCTCCAGGTCCTGGGCTGACCCACAGAACTGAGATCCAGAGCCCAAACACAGGGACCCCTTTGGTTGCTGCTGATGCCTGAACCTCAGGGTGTCACCCACTGTGAGCGGTGGCCTATTGTGGCTCAGTGCACAGCAAGCCCTGGGTACCTCCTGAAGTCCTCAGCAGCCCCAGGCACTACACTGTGGGCACTCACCTGGGTGGAAGCCCACCACCAGGTCAGGGCGGGCGGCCAGCTTGGTCTCCACTTGGTCTTCCCAGAAGTCATGATACAGGCCCTTGTAGCTGCTGAGATAGATCCTTCCTGGGGGTCCCGGTGTGGCCAAGGGGGGCCTCATGATGGGCCCATCTACCACATCAACCCCCACCATCACCACCTCCATGCCTTGCTGGCCTGGGAACATCTTTGCCAGTTCATCATAGTCTGTCACCCGGGTGTTGAGGGTCTCGACATGGGATGCTCCCACCACGTGAATGGTGAGAGGCTTGGCAAGGGGGTTGATGCCAAACAGACGCAGCCCCAGGCCAATGGTGAGTGGCCGTGAGTGGAAGTCAGTGACGAGGCGCCGGACAGACTCACGCAGCTCTCCCTCCTCTGGTCTTGGCTTCCCTGCATTGGCCCAGAGGAGGCTCATGTAGCGGCCAGCCAGGACAGCGTCCAGCTTCTCCTTCAGCTGCTCCTGCATGGAGAACCATGCCTCCCAGCCTGCCACATCTCCAGCAGCTTTTGTCCAGGTCTCCGTGGGGAAGGGAATGTCACCTGGGGGCAGAAAAGTGGCATCTCAGTGGTGGCCCTGCAGGACGAGGCTGTCTGTCCCCACCATGGATGCTGGATATAGCGGTGCTGCCAGCTCGGGATAACTAAAGCCAGGAGGGAGGAACTCACACACGCAGGGGGTAGGCTGTGGGAAACGCATGGGGTGGGAGCAGCATCCTCTGACCCACCTGTGAAGATGAGCCACTCCACCAGCCGGTCCAGGGCCACCAGTTTCAGCTTCTTGCAGAACTTTTTGTGCACAGGCCAGTTGGCGCGCTGGCACACCACGCTGCAGTAGTACACATTTTGGCATCTGGGAGGAGAGAGGCAGCATGCCCAGCTTTGGAAGGGGGGGGGGGGGGGGGCAGGATCACACCCACCGAGCCACCCTGTCATGGCTGCATTGCTATTTGATGCAGGTGAGCCTGCAATGGGTCTGGCACCCCCCAGCCTCACCCTGGGCTAAGCCTGCCCTTTTGGGAGCCAGGGGACATCCAGCCCCACGCTATTGCACTGCCTCCTCCATACCTCTTACATCGCCGGAGACTTTTGGGATCGGGGAGGGCATCAGGGAGCTTCTTGCACTCGGCGCAGAACTTGAAGGTGTCCTCCATCTTCTGGAACATGTCGAAGTAAGTCCGGATGCCGAAGTCACTGCCTTTCTTCCTCCCATCCATGGCAGACCTGAAGGGAGCGCAGACACAGCAGGAGGTGAGCAGGATCTGCCCCATCTCAGTCCTCCCTCTAAGCCTGCAGGCTTTCAGGCTGCCTGGGGACAAGGAGCCCCGCGTGTCACCTTGCTCTGAAGGGGGGTTGACACGGGGGGGGGGGTGTGACACCCTCAAAGCCCACCCTGGCTGCTCCCACTCACTTGTAGTCCTCATAGCTCTTCATGTTGAGCTTCTGCAGGATGACGTGGGACAGCCCCGGCACATTGCTGTCCATGGCTTGGAAACCCAGAGAGTCCATGTCAGGAGCCGTCACCGGCTGCTTTGCAGGCTCCTTGGAGGCCTTGCGGGCTGCACCTCGGCCCCGCTGGGCCATGTTGACACGGGGGGCTGCGGGGGGGGGGGCTCAGCTGCACAAGGAGACCCTGCGGTACAAGGAGACCCTGCGGTGTCCCGGCGGAGCAGGGAGGGCTGAGCCAAGGCAGGAGTGAGCTCAGATGTCAGCCCCAAGAAGGCCGGGATTCCCCGCCGGCATCTGATAGCAAAGCTATTCTGGTCTGCGCCTCCCAGGGAAGGGGGCCAGCCGCCATGGCAGCAGCACAGGGGGGGATGTGGGGGGCTGGGTGTCTCCATTGGCCAACTGCAGGTGAAGGTGGGTGCTGCCCTGCTGCTGCCGGGGCAGGGGGGGCTGCAGGGCAGCGGGGTCACACCGACACAGACCCCCCCCCATCCGCACAGCGGCCTTCCACGCGCAGCCCACATCCAACATGGCGCCGCGATGGCCACACGGCTTCCCTGAGCTAAGATCTCGCGAAGTCTGGCCATCTCGCGAGATAAACTGCGTTGCCGTGGTTACGGGAAGCCAGGCGATACGCTGCCCGCCCCTGAGGCAGTTGAGGCCCCGGGTTCGCGTCCCGCCGCCGCCGAGTTCGGCTCCCCGGGGCTCACGTTGGTTCTTCGCCCGCTCCGCACCCCCAGGGCCTCCTCCCGGCTCCTCGGGCTCTGCGGTAAGGGTGCTGGGGCGCGGGGAGCTGCAGGAAGCCCGCACTGAGGCCTTAGGAAAGGTTGTGTTGCCCTTGGCCCTGCCACGGCCCTCCTGTGGGCTGCAGGCCTGGGGGCTGAGCAGAGCGATTTCTGGGTCACTTCCACGTGGAGTTCCTCCTTCTCCTCCTGCTTCTCGTCCTGTGACACTCAGCCCTCCTGAAGCCACGTGCTTGTGGTGTTGACAGCCTCAGATAATGCTGCAAACCGTTTGGGATCCTGTGGGAAAGGTCCCCTCTGCGGGCTGGGTGGACCTTCCTGCCACAGCCGCATGCAAGGAGAAAGCATTCCTGTGTATCTCTCATTCCTCTTCCCTCAGAGCCATGGAGGTCCCAGCGGAGCCACCTGCCCCCAAGGAGTCCAGCCCTCCTGATACATCTGATCCCGGCGAGTCGCAGCCCTTACTGACAAACGTGGTCCAGATCACCGTGGTGAAGGCCCAGGACCTGGTAAAGCTCTTCTGGATGTGTTTAATCAGCTGCTTTCATCAATGGGAGCTGAGAAGGACCTGCGGGTCCTGGGGGGTGGAGTGGAGGGAGCTGGGCTTGTTCAGCATGGAGAAAAGAAGGCTGTGGGGTGACCTCATTGCAGCCTTCCAGTACCTAAAGGGAGCCTGCAAACAGGAGGGGAGCCAGCTCTTTGAAAGGGTAGATAACAGTGGGACGAGGGAAAAGGTTTTAAGTTGAAGGAGGGAAGATTGAGGTTGGGTATCAGGGGGAAGTCGTTTACTCTGAGAGTGGTGAGATGCTGGAACTGCTGCCCAGAGGGATTGTGGATGTCCCGGCTATGGCTAAAGGGGAAAGGCTTTCAAATGTACAATAATAACAATAATATGGAACAGGTCCAACTGTGTGAAACACGGAATCTGTGTAATTAGAGTTGTAGAGAAGAATGAGAGGAGAATAAGATAATTAATGGGAAAGGTTAATTGGATTCTTCTGTTTAGCCTTTCACGTAATGCATGCTCAAGGAGACAGCAAGCACGATGGAAAATTAAAATCAAGTGAATGAAGTCTCTTTTTGTGCAAAAGCCAATATGGAACTAATTAACCCAGTGACATGGAGAGCAGGAGCTCAGGGCCTGGTCCCTGCAGGTTAGGCATCCCTGCTGCTGAGGATGAAAGAAACACTCCATTTGGGTACAATGGTCTCTGCATGCGGGGGGGGGGGGTGATCACTCTTCTCTGAATGGAAGAGGGAACTGTGTTTATCCTGAGGGGAGCTCCTTCTGTAGCTGCTTTCTCATCTCTTCCTCACCCTGCAGTGGAAATGCCCACAGGTCAGGGCTGCCTGGGTGTGTGGCTGCAAGGTGCTCTGCTGTCACCATGGCTGCTCACCCGTGTTTGTGGCCTTTTGTGGAGATGTGTTATAACTTTGACTTCTTCATCTGTGTGTAAAGCTGGCCTAGCAGAGCCAGCAAACCCCAAAGAGCTTGCTGGAGCCCTGGCTTGATTTCAGGGCTTGCTGCAGTTATGTGATACACACGAGTGTCCTGTGAGCTCACCCAGACTTTCAGCCCCTTTTTAATCCCTGAGGCATCACAGCAAGGTGGACCAGGAAATGTCCTTTCTAAAGACAGGTCTCAACACAGCTGTGCTCTGTGCCTCTTCCCCATTCTTGCAGTGGAACAGCCAGAGAGTTTCACCAATGTGCTCTGTCCAGGTTGGAGAGCTAAAGCCCCCTCCTGGAGGTGACTTTGTTCGATTGCAAACCAACTGCTTAATCTGTTCTCTGTCCGTGTTGCACAGAAAAGTATCAAAAGTGACGCCTCGATGACGTTGGTTCGTGTGGAGTACAATGGGGTGACCCTGGGAGACTCCTCCAAGACTGATGTCTCTCCACACGGGATGGCAAACTACAACTTCACGGCCAGCTTTGAATACAGCCCTGATGGGCCCAACTCTTGGGTCGACATTGCACAAAAACCTGCACTTTGTAAGTACCTGATGCAGAGTCTCACTCCTTGGAGGGGTGGAGGTGGTGCTGTCAGCTGCCGTGCTCTGCCTTCTTGCTGAAGGAGTCACATGTTCAAGAATAGCACTTAAGCAGCAGCAGTGGGGGAATCTCAGCCCTTCTGTTCCCCTCTGTGCCAGCTGGAAGAATCCCCTTTCATGTTGGCTTGGCCCTTTGGCTTCACTGCTCTTGTCAGCCATGTGAGGTGATACAGGAGCATGTGCTGGAGCTGACACAGACCCTTTGCAGCCCCTGCCAGAGATTGCTGCTCCAAACTTCTCTGAAGCTGTCTGAGAAACACTGCCAGCTCCTGTCTTATGTTTCTCTATAGTGACAGTGATAGAAGTGCTGCAAAAGGAGAAGAAACAGAAGGAGGAGAAGACCATGCCACTTGGCCAAGCTGTGTTGGACCTTCTACCTCTGCTGCAAGGTACTTCCACAGCCACTTCTTGCTCCCTGGTATTACTGATCTTTGCTCATGGAATCCTCATCATAAATAACCTCCTCCTGATGAAAATGGACTTCTTAGTCTTTAGAAAGACTGGGGCCAAAGGGGAGAGGGGATGGCAGCAGCAGTTCAGCTTTAGGAGTTGTAGCAGCACAACTTAAAGGCTGAAGTTTTCTGCAGAGGGTTTCACTGTAAGCTTTCCTCCTTGCTGGTTCTTCTCAGGACAGTGCTCGTTTACAGTCTTGGCTCCTTTGCATGCAGTGTCTACATCTCCATCAGAAAGCCTTCACCCGGAGGGCAAGGTATGTGGAATTTGGAACTGTTCCTTTGCTCATTCGGCTCTCTGCTGCTTTTTAATGGGGCAGACGAGCATTACTCAGCCACCTAGCTCGTCACAGATATATCACAGCCCTATATATTAAAAGCTTGGAGGCTTTTCGTACTCCCATTGACGTCTGTTCCAAGGTGCTTATGATAGGTGAGGTCGTGCTAGGAAATGCTAATGAGTGCAGCTACCAAATTGCCTTGGAAAAAAAATATTCAAGATAGAAATCGTAGTGAAAAATCAGAAAAAGGGAAAGGCAGGATTACCTGCTCAGCTTCATTAGTCTTCCTTTCTATGAATAAAATGTCTCACAGTCTATTATTGCACAACCTCTCACTGCCTTTCTTGCAAGGCCCTCATTCATTCAGCAGATTGAAAAGTACCCAGTGAATAAAACAGGGAATGAAGTAAGAGACTGGAAAAACTTTGCTGCTGAGTCTCCATCTGCTTAGCACCATGAGTGAAGAAGGTGGATAGGTATTGCATTCGCACTCCTGTATTTAAATGATATAATAAGCAAGGCATGGGGCCACCCATGAGGGAGGAAAGATGATAAATGCTGAACAGCTGGCTTTTCATTGTGCAGCACCCATCCAGGGTCGGGCAGGTAGCTAATGGCTGTACACAGTACGTGGAGATAGGACAGAGCTGAAGTATGGCCTTGGCTTTCACATGCTCTGAATCACGAGCACTGTTTTCTATCCCTGGTGCTCTTGTTCCTTTTCCTGTCAGAGGTCCTGGCTCTATGTGTGCTGTGCCTTCTGTAGGCTCTGAGGCAAACGCACAGATAGCACAATTTGGACATAGGAAAGACTGACCATGAAATTCCTTTCTTGTGCCTGTCTGTTTTCTTTAACATCTGAAGTGAGGAATAAGATAACATTATATGTTCTAGCCTTGGCTTTCTGCTTGCTTCTCCCACAAGAGCAGAGAATTAGAACTGTCCAGTTATTAGCTGTTTTTTAAATCCTTTTTCCCTGCAGTGTGCTCTTGAAGTGTCTGTGTGCACCAAGAAGCCCCTCCTTTCTCCAAGTCAGCTTTCAGATGGGAACTTCATGAGTGTCACGCTAGAGGCAGCTTGTTCTGTCCCCGAAGCATTTGTTCCCAATGGACCATCGCATAACTACATGGCTTGCTTGCAAGTACCAGCAGTTGGGAAGGTGAGGTTGAGTCCTGATACAGCTAGGTTGGGTGCTGGCTGCTGCAGAGCAGGTGGTTGTCCCCCACCATGGAACAAGTGAGCAGACCCATAGGGGTACAGCCCTGGTGTTTCTTTAACACGGATAAAGGACTGCATGGCAAAATTCGGGTTGAAACTGGCAGGTTTTGTTCCATGCCGTGATTTTTTTTTCTCCCTTCTTTGTATGCATGTGGTGGAGCATGTTCTTCAAGCCAGGCCCCTGCACTGCTTCCTTGCTTTGTTAAGCACAGCTCGGAGCAGCTGACACTTGCTCATGTTGGAGGCAGCAGTCCTTTCATTCTTGTGTCTCTTTAGAAAGAAGTCCCCTTGCTCTTCATGAATGGCATCCTGAAGCTTGGTGGTGACAAAGAACCATTACCCCGACCTAAAAAGTGGTTTCTTCCTAACATCATGGCCCCTGGTGCTCTGAACATACCCAACTCCTTCATTCTTGGTGGTCCCTATGAGGATGAGGATGGAGAGCTCAACAAGACAAAGGTGAGGAAGGGCTGACTGTTCTGGCAGGAAGGGGACCATCAGGCCTCCCTGAAGGCGCTGATGAAAACATTGAGAGACTCATTTCAGGGGGGTGATGGGGAAGGTGGGTGTTCAGCTCTGTGTGCAGTGTCTGGGCATGGAGATGGTTCTGCAAGCCAGCAGGCATGCTAACACTGCAGGAGGGCTCCCAGGAGTGCATGTGGCAAGTCTAGTCCTCACTCCTGAGCTGCTGGGCTGAGGCTTTGTATTGCCCCTTTGTGAGCCAAGCTCCTCGTACTGTGGCTGCTCACTTACTCTGCGAGGGTATCCCAGGTTGGGTGAGTGGGACACCTCTCGGAGTCATCTTCTATCCCAGGGCACATTTTAGGGAGGTGATGTGGGGATGATGCAGGCTGTGGAACTTGCTCTCCTGGCAATATACTCCTCCTGACCATATACTACATCTCTCAGGACAGGGAATTTAGGATCCGGGCAGAAAGCAAAAAGAGAATCGTGTGGGACACGGAACAACGCTGTTACCTGGATCCTGCTGCAGTACTCATGTAAGGGGCACGAGAACCTCCCAGCTCTGAGTGATCAGAGAAACTGCTTGAGAATGCATTTAATTGACTTGTCTTGGGCTGTGAGAAGCAATGCACAAACGTTCTTAGAGCTCTTATGTGGCTGTACATCTCCTATGCTGTCTGCTGGCTGAAGGTGCTCGTATTAGCAAGAGAGCACTTTAACTGCCTTTAATTGCTGGCAGCAACTTAGCTCTGCATCGGTGGCAGAAGATGAATTGGCCGTAGCTGCTTTCTTCAGGCTTTAAATGCTCTCTTTTGCTGCCAGCAGTTGGAGCTGGTTACTGTTCCTTCTGCAGTGCAAACACTTAATGACGGCTGCGTTCCCTCCCATGACCTCTTCACCACTGTCACCTGAAGGCTTGAAGGAAGGGGGGGCAGCCATGGTGAACCCACACAGCTTTCCTCTTAGCTGCTAATTGAGTTCTGTTGAATTCCCAGTATATTAAAATCCTTTTGCTCTACATGGGCACTCCTACACTTGCTTTTTTATTGGCTAAACAGAACTTTTAATAGCTCCAGAAATGTTCAAGATCAGGATAGGCGTCGCACTTCTTGTTGACTCCTGCAACGTTCTTGGCCTCAGCTTCACCATGGCTGTGTGCTTCACAGCCAAGGAATCTCTCACGTGGAAGTATTCCTTTCTGTCTGTTGGAGTTTTGTTCCCCTTCCCACCACATACATACATACTCCTCAGCCTGGGATCCGCTTTGGGTTAATACCAACATTCATCATATTTCTTTTTCTTCTTTTTTTTTTTTTTTTTGCTTCAATTCTGATGTAAACAGGAGAGAGAGAAACCGTGTGTGTGTTGCTCTTGCAATCCTTATATAGCTGGTGGTGCCATAAATGCATGTAGTGGTGGGTGGAAAGGAGCATGTCCCAAAAGAACATGTTTCAATGGGGCAAGGCTGGTTGCTGTGCCGTGCGAATGGGGTGGTGTAAAGCCAGGTGGAGGGCTGTGAGGCTGATGGGACGGAAGGGAGGGCAGCGTGGCTAACTGGGGAGAGCCTGAGTTGTGCAAGTTCTCAGTGCCTTCCTCTGTGTTCAGCCTGAAGAAGCGCATCGCAGAGTGCCAGTACTGGCCTGTGGAGGTCTGCAGGATGCCAATGACCCCGTCCAGCAAAGGGAAAACCAGCAAAGCTGACAAGGTAGAAGTGGGGAGGGACGTGTTGCTATGGCTTGTGGAGCAGCGTTTTGTCATTGAGCACTTTTTTTCCACACCTTTGTTATACCAAAACCAGCCTTGAACCAGCCGAAGCAAGTCAGAGGGCTGGAAGCTTTGTGAAGGGTTTAATCAGCCTAATAGAGCTGCTAAATAAACAAAGGAGGGTGAGATTTTTTTTCCCTAAAAGCTTCCAGGCGTGTAGCTTGATGGAAAAGGGCAGGGAGGGGGCACTTCTGGAGAAGTGAAGTCATTCATGAAGCTTATCTTCAGCCAATGTTGTTTTGGTTTTGTTTTCTTGCACACCCTGAAGAAATTCATGCCTTCTTTCTGTGGGTGTAAATAAGCTTCGCTTTGGCACCTCAGCTGAAGTGACATAACAAAGAAAGAGCTCCTTTGCTAATGGTTCTGCTCCTGACAGCTGGTTCTGTGACAGTCCCTAATATGTTCCAGGGCAAAGCTGTGAAAGTTGGTCTAAATCTCATTTGTCACCCACTGGTGCCAGCATTTATGACTGAGATACTTCACTTTACTGGTCTTCTGCTGGCCTGGGCACTCAGGCCTTTGTAGCTGCTTGACTTGTGTCACACCTGAGATGCTCACAGGTCCTGTAGGATCATTTGGATTCCTAACCAGGTGGCTGGTAATTTAGCAGCTGTATCAGGATAAGACTGTACTGAGGAGTGGCACAGTGTGTGCATTGGGGAGAATGCCCTGCTGGGGTTGGTATACAATTGATATTCTACATATCGAATGACTCCGGTGTTTTTGTCTGGATTGCCTTGGCTGTGTGCCATTGGCAGAGCCCCTGGCTTGTCAGGTGCTTTGCTTTGCTGCATGGCCTTTTCTTAATGGGATCGGTGACCTTGTTTCCTTAAGAGAATAACAGTCTGTTCAGTATCTCAGTGCCTTGATCTGTGTTTCCAGGGAGATGAGGACAGGCAGATTTTCTTCCATGGTGTGGCATATGTCAACATGATGCCTTTGCTGTGTCCTGGCGTGAAGAGGATCCGAGGTGCTTTTCGTGTCTTTGCTTACCAAGACAGCGAGGTGCTCGAGAAGGTGAGAGCTGGTGAAACAGCCAGGCTCTGTGCCACCTCTGCAGCTGCTTGTGCAGGGTGGGTGCAGGCAGGGTGAGCAGCGTGCTGTTTGGGAGCAGGAGGAATGGGGCAGAGCAGTGCTCAAAGGCCAGCTCTGAGAGCTCACTGCTCTTCTGGAGCTGGAGAGCAATGCTACGAGCTGCTAGGTGCAGCCTTCTCAAAGGCAGGTGATTGTTGGGTGTGGGTGAGCAGGTTTAGGGGCTGGGGGAGGCTCTGGATCTCAGTGCACTCCCTTCTCTGTCAGCAACTGAGTAAGTAGAGCTGTGAGATTGCTTCTCACTCCCCACTCAGGAGCACAGACAAATGAACTGCTTTGCTGGGAAGAGCAAACAGTGGCTCTAAAAGGATAGCGTTACCCCAGGCAACAACCAGAAAAGCTGTCACTGGAGCTCTTTCAGCTGTAGCTCGTGGAGGTTTATTTGTCTTTTGCTTTCCCCCCCCCCCCCTTGTTACTAAAAGTGACAGTTACGTCTCCGTTTTCCCACAGTACTCCTGAAACAGACCTGAGCTTGTTTCAGGAGGGCAGATGCACAGCTTGCTTTCACTGCCCACATTCCCTTAGTGCTGCAGCCCATGCTGGGGGGACTACAGCCCATCTCTGTGCCTCCCTGCTGCTGCTGCTGGGTACCAGCTGCTGGGGGAAGAAGCAGGACCTGCCACATGGCTGAGTCCTTGCTGACCCAACTCCTTTAGTGCTGACAGCTGGGAGGGAGCCCTGCCTTGGTGCTCACACAGTGTGTAAACAGGCAGAGTGAAAAACCTGGTCCCAGCAAGTTACAGGTGTGTCAGGGAAACTGCTCTGCTTGGGAAAGCGGGCTGGGAGCTGAGTCACCCCAGGGCAGGCAGCAGTACCCAAAACACAATGCAGGGCACACCTGGGGAGGGCAGCCACTGCTTCCAGCAGTTCACATCACCTGGCAAGTCCATGCCTGTGAGGCAGATCAAGGATTGAGTTCGTGCAAGAACCCAGGGACGGTGCCTTGGTGAAACGGCAGCCTTTGAGCACGGAGATGGCAGTGAGGCTTCCTCAGGCAGCTCTTTTCTTAGCAGTCAGACCTGAGGTTGTACAGCTGTGTGGTATCAGAGCTGGCCTTGAGCGCAGGTAGCTAACTGCCTGTGGGGAAAGGATGAGGTTGCAGAGCTTCTTAATGTATTTAGATTCTGTGTTCTGCGATGTGAAAGGTTAAGGCAAAGGAATGCCTTGACCTTCGATTTCCTCACTTCTGTCTTTTCTTTCCACCCTCTACCCCCTTCAGACTAAAAGGCAGCAGAGTGTCCTGCGGGATCTCCGTCCACAGATCAGTCTGATTAAAGAAGGATCAGGGACCCCAGGAACCAGTTCATCTCTTTCCAGAGCTGTTCCCAGTAAGACCCAGAAGGAAGATAAGGAGAAGATGACCAGAGAACATGAATTGCACAGAAGGGTGAGGTCTAGAGACGCATATTGCAACACACTTGGACCTTTTCTACATCAGAGATAGCCATAATCAGGGACGGATGCTGCATTGCTTTAGCCAGCTGAGGGATGCTCATCACCTTGAATGCTATCTGAGCAAATGTATCACATCCTCACTTGATGAGGGCGTGAGTTTCGGATCTGAAATCGAGATGTCCTTTCCTGCTTTCCAACAGATGTCCAACTTAACAAGAACGCAGTTGTCAGATGCTGCTGAAGAAGCTGCGAGTGCCTCATCTCTCAGCCTTGATGGAAAGGTAATTTTGTATCTCCAAAGCGAAGAAAAGACTGCTAGACTTTGGCTGCATCAGTGTCTCACTCCTTTCACCTAATGAAGTTATTTAAGAGCGAGCTGGAGACAAGGGATGTTTTACGCAGATGCTGTCCTGGAGTTCTTCCAGTGACGTCCAGGTGGAGGAAAGTCTAGCATTGGGCTGGAAGGTCTCCATAAATAATTAGGCATTGTTTAGAAGAGTTTCTTCCTTTTTTGTGACTTCTCTCTCAAAATAATGCAGAATGCATATACATTCTCCAAGCAAAATGATTGGCTGAGTGGTTGCCGTTTTTATTTTCCCTAGACTGACTTCTCAAGGTGAATTTTTCTACTGTAAATCATTTTGAGTGCAAGTTCTAAAGCAAGCGGGATCTCTGCAGTTTAAAGAGGATTTGCTGAAGATCTGTAGCTGAATGTTCAGCTTTTCATCTTGTCAGTAATGTCTTGAGATAGCACAACACTGAGAGAGCAATGTTTATCTTCACAGCAATATGTTGAAGCAGGAACATTCCTGGTGATGGAGATAAAGCTGGACAAGGCTTTGGTACCCAAACGACAGCAAGAGGAGCTCACCAAAAGGTGTGTAAAGACATGCTATAACTCTGGAGCTGACAGCTCAATGCTGCAGGGCACAAACCAGGCTGTATAGGGAGCCTACCCATTGCTGCAAGCAGTAGCTGAAGGCTTCATCCAGCTCCACTGAAATCAGGAGGACAAACAAAGCCACCTAGGGTTAGGGTTAGGGTTAGGGTTAGGGTTAGGTTGCTTCAGCAGTGGCATTGCCTGGGTTTGGGAAACAGTTGCATTCATCTGAGCTGGCATCTCTGCACGACAGTATCTGTGTTCCTGTCCAGGCTTTGTTTCCCATTAATCCCCCCGTACTTGCCTCTTGCACGTGATGTTCAGCTGCTTGGTCAGGGCTGGCCACCAATGGGCTGCTGTAGGTAGCACTGCCCTAACATCAGAATTGCATTCTGTTGCTTTTCTGAAGCTTTCTCACAACTTTCTTCCTGTTCCTGGGCTCTGCTTTTCATACAGTTCTGCTGTAGAGCTGTGCTCTCCTCTCTGAGGCTTCGAGGCTTTCACTGTGTGTTTAATTTAAGGCAGTTGCTTCCTGTCCAGTAGTCCTGCTGTGGTGCTACCTGCAAAAGACTTTAACATGTGTAATTTATTGGATAAAAAGAGAGAAAATACAGCAAATGAATAAACCACATCATGCACGGGCAGTATATCTCTTTCAGCCAGAAACATGAGGAGAAACCACACAGCAGCAGCCATTCTTTCAACAGGAAGTATGTGTATTATGTGTATTGTCTTTTGTTCTGCCTGCTGTCTTCCAGGAAAACAGGTTTGGGGAAAGCGAGCCTCCCTGTCAGTAGACTTTCCCCTGAGCCTTTTTATTTGCTTCCTACACTACTGCAGCTTACAGAAATTCACTGTAATTCCCCTTTGCTCGCCTGCCTTGCGCAGCTGTGGATGGGAAGCCTGGAAAATCAGATCTGAGTGGCAATAGAAAGTCCTTTCTTAGGGGGCTTCAGCTGATGCCACATACACGTGTCCTGGCACACGTGTTCAGCAATTATGCTTTCATTGTTGTTGTTTTTATTTCCTGGAAGGTGGCTTGAATGCAGAGCTCATTAGCAAACCTCAGCTCCCTTCCTTGGGCTGCATCCAGCGCTTTCTGTCAGCCTCCGCTTTCTGCTGGCTTACTTTGCTTGAGTTGCTGCTGTGCTCGGTTTGCTTTCGAAGTGAAGCAGTTTGGTTCTCATTTGTGCCACTAGCAGAGGTAACGCGGCAGTGATGGGAGCGGGGCTGTGAGTGTGGGCGCTGCACTGTTCAGGCTCAGTGGCTTCTCAAGGAGTGATGCCAGATCTCTGCAGGGAGGCACTGCAGAACAAGAGGAGCAGACAGCACGGCAGGGTGTGCAATAGAAGGAAAAGGACGTGTTGCTGCTTAAGATCACAGCGCTTTCCATAGACCTGGCATCTTCCCTGGTGCCTACAGCAGCCTCATGCAGAGTTAGATGACTGTATTCGTGTCCTGTGGGGATACGTCCTGCGTGGGATGAGGGACCAGCAGGAGCAGCAGCTTTCTGAAGGGTGTTTTGGAGCTTCATGTTGAGGCTCGTGGGCAAAAGCAGCTGATGGGGGTCGCAGGGGGACAGGAGCAAAGGCTGTGGCATCACTGTTCATGTGGGCGAGGTGAGTGAGAGGAGAGCTGCATCTCTCATCACTGAGTCCTTTCCGATCTCTGAGTATACAGAGAAATGGTCAGAGGACTGAACCTGGAGAAGTCAGCTGCCCGGAGGCTGTTTGAGCTGGAAAAACAGCTACAGGATTTAGGTTTGGTGTGGGGGAAGCAGTTTGCTTTGCTGATTGTGTAGGAGCCAACACAAGGATGTGACACCTTTTTAGGTGGGCAGGATTGTGTTCTAAGGACTGAAGGTGCTTCAGTGCCAGCAAACAGGAAATCTCGATCAAATCCCAGTGAATTTAGACTGTTTTGACTCTAAGGGTTTCAGAACAGTCTTAATGTTCCCATAGTCCTAAGGACCTTTGGATAGTATTTGGGAGGTGGTTGTAACCCTAGTGGTGATACAAACAGTGTCAGTGCATGGCCCAGGGATGGGGTGCCATGTGAGGACCTGATGGGTGGGTTGGCCCAGGGTTTACCCTGTCTGAAGGTTTACAGTAGTTTTGGTGTGATCAAACCTGATGAAAATAACTAAAGAAATCCCATCTAATCCCTGTGGAGCGTAATCATAAGCAGGGAGTGAAGTAGTAGCTGGTTCTCTCAAAGCAGTATGCATTGAATATGGGTGCTCTGGTCTCTCTACGCTTCATTCTTGGTCTGACCTTCAGTTTCTTGCTCCTTGGTCCCCGTAAGGTGTCTCTGGGGCACGATGACATCCTGCAGGCCTTGCACTGCAGGTTGGCTGTGCTTGAGATAACCAAGCATTGCTGGTGTCAGGCTGATCCCTTCTGTCTTCACATTGGCAGGGTCAAGGAGATGATACCCCCTCGCCCTCTGCTGCCTCCCCGGCCTGGAGGAGCCAAGAAGGTAAGTGCAGGAGCCTATGGCCTCACCAGCACCCCGCTGCCTTGTCCTGTCCTCATCCCTCTCACTTGAGAGATTTTCATCTCCATTTTGAGCCCTGCGGCAACATACAGATGCGATCTGCAGAGGGAGCATACAGAAAACTTTGGGGTGTGTTACCTTTGTAGTACGATGCCTTGGGAAATCGTTTCTTGTATTTGCAGCCCTTAAAAAGGGAGAGATCTAGAAAAGGCAGAGAAGAAAGCAGCAGCGTGGGGGTGTTTGGAAGTGATTGGAGTGAGGTACCGGAGCTGTTTGCCTCTGGGCAGTCCCAACACTTTCTTGTCTCAGACTATTCCATGTACTTCTTCAGGCCCAGACAAATAGGAACAGAATCAGCACCAACACCACTCGGGTCACCCAGAATCTCTCTTTTTTTTTTAAGGACTTTTGCATGTTCAACTTCCCGACCCCAGGAAATGATCAGAGAACACTTGGCTGGTTTTCTGTAGGTACGGAACAGCCATTGAAGGAACGTGTCCTCAGATGAACCCTGGCTGATGGGAAATTCAAAGCAACAGTGGGGGACGAAGCAATGACCCCAGTACTGCTGCAGAATTGATTAGTGCTGGACTGTCTGGAGGGCACGAAGTGATGCATTTTGATTAGTGCCATGCATGGAAGCTTCTGCCGCTGAGATTATGGATACTACAGGCCCTTCTGAGGGGGGCCTGGCCTGTGGCTTTAAAGGGCTCTCAGCAAGTGAGATACAGTTTATTTGCAGCCAGTTCTACTGCTACAGAAGAGACAACCAGTGGACTCAGTGAAAAATACAGCAGGGACAATAACTAATTAGGAAGGAGCACTTCTGTATTTACGTGCAGATATTTTTGCAGCCTTGAGGCATGGACAGGAAAGGCTGTGACAGACTGATTGCAACTTGAGTCAGGTGGAGTTAATGGGAGGTGTGGGCTCTGGCAAATGCAACACATTTCAAGGTTGATGGCATAAGTGACTTTTGAAATCTGATCACTTATTTACTTCTTGATGTTTCCTATTTCTTAGGCCGTGGAAGATTATCACAACCACGTCGCAAACATTGCTGTTGCCATCCTAAGTGAATACCACGAGCTGTTTGGAAAGCAGCCACCAGACCAAGGAGCAACAGACCATCAAACCCTGGAGGAACAGAGGCGTCAGCTCAACTTTGAGCTCAATAGCTCTGGGAAATATTTTGCTTTTAAGGAACAGCTGAAGGCAGGGATCTATTGTGCTGTTTTCACTTCCCTGCTCGTTTTGTCCTGGCAGTTTCTCAGTGAGGAACTGCTGCTCCACAGTGATAACTTAGCATGATGTGTTGCCACAGAATCCCTTCCTGTCACCCAAGGCTGTTGCAGAGATGTGAGGAAGGGCAGTTTTTTTTCCTGACAGAGCAGGCTGCTGTGGGCATGCACCGGGAGAACTTTTCCTGTCATCAGGGGGGGGTGCAAGGCTGATCACATCCATTTGTCCCATATTGTATCCCGATGAAAGCAAAACTGACTGCTTTGCATGCTCACAGCCTTCCCAAGGGAGAAGGGGCTTCTCCACGTGTCCTTCAAAGGGGCACCTGCACGTCAGGGAAAGCAAAGGCAGAGAGGTGGGAAAGGAATTTGTCCCTGCTTGTTTTGTTTTGCTTTTTACCTTTCTTAAGTGTTGGGCTGGATTTCTTCCTTAGGACTAGGATGGAGCTTCAGACAGTTGGACTTAGACTCCATGATCTTTGTGGGTCCCTTCCAATTCAGGGTGTTCTCTATGACAATCCATGTTATGGCTCTGTATTGTTATGATTATGGAGCTTTCAGGGGACCTGCCATGTTCAAGTGTTACGTGTCTCCACAGTATGCTGTAGTGAAGATTGTGAGGGAAAAATACCTGAAGACCACAGCATTTGAGACCCAGGAGCAGTTCCAAGCATTTCTCAGTGAGCTGTATGTGTACCTGGTGGATCAGATGCATGTTGCCCTGAACCAGGTAGGGAGAAACACTGGCTGGGGTGGGTAATCTGGGACATAGCTTCACTGTGAATCCAGTGCTAGACACCACTTGTAGTCAAGGTACTTTTGCCTTCAAGACACCTGCAGGTTTGTGCTTCCATTTGCTGCAGTTATCACATATGGGCCCTGAGCCACATGCAGAGGCAGGATCTGGTGCATGCGTATCCCATTGCTGTGAAATCCAGACAGTGAAACCTGGGAAATACAGCTGGTAACAGCTGCTGTAGCTGGTTCATGGTGAGGGTGGCTGGGTCTCTGCCATCTGCCACCCCCCACACCCAAGGCAGAGCATGGATCTCCCAGTTTGTGTTGACTTTCCAACTCATCCAGCCCTACCTGTGCCATGGTGTGCTCCACGCAGTGTCAGCTGGGGACTGCTGCTGTCACGGGAAGTGTTCATACCCTCCTTCTTACCCTGGCTAAGGCTAACCTTGTCTCACTTCTTACCAGCTACTGTATGAAGAAGCTGCTTCCCCGGTCCCTCGAATCCACATGACTGATGAGCAGCTCTGGCTCTATGCTCGCGAAGCTGAAGTCAACAAGGACTACAAGCTGGCATCGCTCTACCACCAGCAGGTAAAGGAGCCCCTGTCCCTCCCTGTCCCCATCCTGTGTGTCTGGGCTGGCAGCCAGCACACCATTGCAGTGGAGGTGAACATGAGCAGGATACTCACTCTGAACGTGTGAGGGATTTCCTAGGGAGATGCTGCTCTCTGGAGGATGTGAGGCAGCAGCTGGCCATCTCACTGGAGTCTGCAGTTTCAAGGCCAATGGAAATGGGACGAGCCAGTCCAAAAGGAACGCTGGGTCTGCACTGGGGGCACTGGGTTCGCAATCAGGCGGCTAAGAGGTGGCCAGCTTAAGCTGGAGGATACTGATAGGTGAAGGAGGCTTAAAGGAAGCCCAGCACGATCCCAATTAAGGGAAACCCTAGAATGTGATAGACAAGGGCTTAATAGCTGCTAAACTCAGCCAGAGGAAAGCTATGGTTATAGCAGAGCTGTCTTCTCAGTGCATTGTATGTGCTGAGCTTGATGGCAAGAGCCCTCCAGTGTCGCTCTCTTGTGTGCAGAGGATAGCGAAGGACCAGCGCAACATCCAGTACTGGTTGGACTATGGGGCATTCTGCCTCCTGCTCGAGGACACCCTTAAAGCTCAGGAGTGCTTCCGAGAGGCTCTTTCTCTGGACCCACGTCATGTGAGAAGGTGCTGTGTGCTCCCAGTGGGTGGGAAGGTGCTGGGTGTCCTGCATGCTGCTGATGGGGAGCTGCTCCTGTCCCCAGCTTGCTGCTCTGTGGGATTGTGGCAGTCATGCTGCAGCACTACGAAGAGGCAGAGATTTTCTTTGAGGATGCTTGTTGCTTGGGGCCATCCAGTGTCGTAGCACGGACGCTTTCAGGTACAAAAGCAAGCCAGACTGTGTGCTGAAGGCATTCCTGTAGAGCCAAGCCTTGTTTCTTCTCCTGCTGTTCCTCCCCGCTGCTGTAATCTGAGGACTGAGGGTTAGATTTCTGCTTATGCTGCTATTTCTGTATTTCATAGGTCTGTTCTATGAGCTGCAGAATAATAATATTCAGGCAGAAATGGCCTTCCGTGAAGCCAAGAAGAGACTCCAAGCACAGCAGGCCAGGGAAAGGAGCAACGCTGGTGAAGGGAAAAAGACAATGAGTGCTACTTCTGTGGGGTCTTCCAGTCTAGGCCCAGGTAATTCCTAGCAAAACCAGGAGGTGCCTTTATAGCACAGTGAGGGGGCTCAGAGCAGAACAGTGAGACCAAAGAGGAGAAATACGCTGGGTAAAGGACACAGTGGTGGGCTGTGAGCTTGAACACACTATGAATTATGCCAGAGACAACAGGGCAAGTGCACTTCTTTAAATGCTGAGGTTGAAATACAGGTACACAGCATTTATTCTTCTGGCCCAGCTCATTGCTGCTGATATATAGATGTGTGGGCAGCGACCAGAGTGACTGGAGAGAGCAAATGGACCTTGCAAGGCTTGGAAGGGTAGGGCTGCCACTGTGATTGGTGTCATTTAGGGTTGTCCAGGTTTAGCTTTCATGAAGGCTGTTGCTGTGACCCAATGCAGCTCGGAAAGCGCTGTCTGACCAATTCAAAAGGAACAAAACAGCTGCTTGGAGGCAGTTCTGACCCGAAGGCTTCCTTTGGGGCCTCTGTGAATCCAGCTTAAGCCAGGGCTTTGTGTCCCAAGTCCTGAATATTTGGCAGGGCTGTGGCAAAGATTGACTAGCTTTATTTCTGACACTATCAGCACTCCAAGCAAAGCGCCGCAGGCAGGCAGAGAGGCCTCCAGTGTCATATGCCAGAAGAAGGGATATTGCCTCATTTATATCTATTTCTTATGGTAATCTTGCATTCGAGACTTGAGAGTCAGGTATTACCTCTTGCAAGCTATTTTCATCCTATTTATGGAAATCTGATGGTTCCTGTGTGTTTTCTCTTCTCCCATTTCTCTGGAGTTCTGCTCCAAATTGGCCAGTTTGCCCTAAACTCTTTTGCTTGCACCTAATGGACGTCTCATTGCAGAGGGGGTTCCAGAGGCAGCCGAGGAAGAGGCTTCAGCATCGGAGACAGACTCAGAAGGTCAGGGAGTGGTAAACTGGTTTTGGGTTGGAGAGCCCAGGGCTGGGAGATGGCTCTGTGCAATCAGCAGGGAGGGAAATAACTTGGGAGCAGTGGGCTGTGGCTGTTCTGATGCTAAGGTGAGACATCAAGCCTTGTTCTTTTCCCTTAGCTGGGGAATCTGCAGCAAAGCTCTGCTCTGTTGTGGATGGCAAAGAGATGGCAGTGCTGGGTCCTTAGGGATCCACTGTGCTGTCCTGATATCCATAAAAACAGAGGCCCTTCAGGAGAAAATGCTGAATTAAGAGCTGTTTGAGCCTCCCCTGTCATCTTCTGAGTTTTACACTGTGTTGCTGGGATTCCTCTGTCCCTGCCAGGGGCTCAGCCTTGCTCTTGTTTCAGTTTGGGACTGATGGAGATGCGTTTTCTGACAGAGCCATCCCCTGTTTCAGGACACGGCGAACCTCCCTGCACAATCTTCATGAAGGCGGTGGAATTCCTGATGCAATTCAATGCCATCCAGGTCAGCCCAACACAGAGTGAAGGGAGGGGAGGAGCAGCAGCGTCCTGCTGGGGATACCCCTGCTTTGCCTGCTCCCCCAGCCATGCTGCTGTGCCATTCCTTTGCAGTTTGTTCGCATGGCACTTGCCCACGAGCTGCTGAGCCAGCAGGAAGGCCTTTCCAGTGCTTATTACCTGGCACTGGCCCGGATGTGCTTGTTGAAGGAAGAGTTCTCCAAATGTGAAGAATGTCTCTACAACGCCATTCGGATTGACTTCCTGGTAATGCTCCGTGTCTGCAGGTGCAGGATGCCATCCCAAAGGAGCAGGTGTAACTTAGAGTCCGTGCTTCGTTGCCACCTGAGCAATTCTAATATTAACCCGCAGCAGTTTCTCTGGGGGAGGACAATCACAGCTCATTAACCACCCCAGGCTGTGGCTGCGGCGCTGCCCTCCCCGTTACCCAGTGTATCATTTGCTGTCTGTCATCTTCCACACACAGGCAGGCAGCATTTCTGAGCAAGGACTCCTCTCTCTGCATTGTTTGCCTTTCTCTTCCCTTGGAACATGTATATCCTGATCCTTTTTCCCTACGTTGTGAGGCAGCCCCTGTTTCGTGGGGAACAAAGTTGCTATTCAGCAGAGAGAGAAGGCAGCTTTTCAGAGTCGGGTTGAATGGAAGGTGCAGAGGCTTTAAAGCTGCCATCTCCAAATGCTGCTTGCATACTTGTGGGAGCTGGGAGCCTTGCTTGGGTCAGGATGCCCTGCAGGGAAGGCTGGAGGGGGCTTCTATTGCTCTCATTACGTAGACAGCCTGCTGACTTGATTTTTATTCTATATATAGAACCTGTCCTGCTCTCATCAAATACCTGCCAGCTCCCCATGTCTGCTGATCACAGGGGTCCTCCTTTAGGTCTCTCTCCTGCCTGTCTTTGAGCTTGGCTTTGTGTGCACAGAATCCTGATGTCTGGGCTCAGAAGGGACACCTGTGCTACCTGAGGAGAGACCTGCAGGAGGCAAAGGAGTGCTACGAGCGAACTGTCAGGTTTGTGGAGGATGCTGAAGACATGCATTTTGTCTACCTGCGCCTGGGCTCCATTTACCTGGAAGACAAAGAGGTGAGGAGCCATGCAGGAATGGAAACAGGGCATTTTCCACAAAGCAAGTACCAAGAGATGCCAGATCCAGGTCCAGAACACCATTACCTGTAGCTATAGCTGAGATGCAGCAGTGCAGCAAAACCTTACGGAGTACTGAAGTCTTTGGAGCACGGAGCAGCCCTCGACTCGAGTCTCAATGTGCTGCTGGGATGGTCTCATCATTGCATTAAAGAGGGTGTCTTTTACACGACTGCATTGGTTCCTGGCAGCATAGAGCCGCCAGCTTTGGGGCAGTGGGGGAGTGCTCAGCCTCCCAGCAGTGTCTGAGCCACAGTTGGGGTGGGGTGTTGGGCAAAGCCCTGAGGTGAGAGGCTGTATGGAGGGGATACAGAGAACAACGTGATCATTTTTCTCATGGCAGTATGGCAAGGCAAAGCAGATCTACCTGCAAGCCTGCAAGAGCTCTGCGTCCTGTCTCACCTGGCTGGGAGTGGGAATCGCCTGCTATAGGGTAAGTGCTGTTAGGTGTGAGATCCCAAGTTCCCATCACCTGGTGCTGTGTCTGGTTCTGTATGTAAGGCTGGCTTTTATTCAGTGCTTAACTCTGTGAAACCCATACTCTAGGAAGCTGTCATGTGCTGTACACTGTCACGGTCACAGGGTGGCACCCTGGGCTGCTTGTATGGGAGGCAGAAAATAGAACCATCAGCCTCAGTACCGCACCAGGGGCAGCATCCCTGCCCTTCTTGTCCCACTGCCGGAGCCCCCGGCCCCACGATGTCATGGCATGCACATCATCTGGGCCTGGGCTGTGCCCTGAGTGCCTGCATAGGATTTGATTTGATGTGGTGGTCCCGTTGGACTGCCAGTAGGATTTGATGATCTTCGTGGGTCCTTTCCAACTTGGATGTTTAATGATTCTTCACTTTATGCGCATCACCACAAAGGATCGAGCAGCTTGTCAGCAATGAGGAATCTCGGTGCTTTCCTTGCCCAGAGGAAATCCAGCACCTCTGAAGGGCTGCCAAGGACACCCAGACACAGCCACCAGCAGCGCAGTGTCTCCCAGGGGTACACCTTGCATGCTCCTTCCAAAGGGCTTTGGCTGAGAGAACCAAACAGAGGAACTAAGGCTGGGAACTCAGGTTCCTCCGTTTCCCCTTTGGGCAAATGTAAGCCTCCCACCAAGATACAGACCCCAAAAACAAGGGGGCTGAGTGGTGTGTGCTGGGGGCTGGCTGCAGCCCCTTCTGCCTACACAGAGCCCCTGTGGGAAGAGACATCGGGACCAAAGTCATGTTTGCAGTGCTACACGCACTACATGCATGCTACACGCGTGGCAGCAGGTCCTGATTGCTCACAATGGGACTGGACCGCTCGGTTCCTGCAGGCAAAGGTGTCAGGAGCCGATCTGTTGGTTTCCTCCTGCCTCCCTGTCAGAGCAGCTCAGTGCAGCAGCTTTGCTGGATGCTTTGTGTCTGTAGTGGGTTTTTGGCTGTTGGAGCAGGTGCCTGCCCAGTTCTGAAGCCATTTCTGCTTGCTGTTTGCCATCACACCTCTATTCTTTCCCCCTCAAGCTGGAAGAGATGGTGGAAGCGGAGGATGCTCTCTCGGAAGCCAATGCCCTCAATAACAGCAATGCTGAAGTGTGGGCTTACCTGGCCCTTGTCTGCTTGCAGGTGAGTGCCCGGCCAGCTCCTGGGGTGAGCCTGAAGAGCACCGCGTGCATCCCAGGGGCACAAGTGGTTGCAGGATCAATCACTGCAGTGCTCAGATGGCACGAGCAGCCATCTCGTGCTCATCAGCCCACCCCTTCCCCTCCGTGTTTTGCAGGGGGGGCGGCAGCTGGAGGCAGAGCAGTGCTACAAATACGCCACAAAGGTGAGTGTGGGCAGCGAGCCCCGCTCCTTCCACGCGTGATGCGAACGTGGGCTATTTCTGTTGCCCCCCCCCCCCCCCCCCCAGCCGTGGCTGCTCCCCCTCCCGTCGCTCCGAGCTGCTCACTGCTGAGGGCGGAGCGCGGAGGGGGGACCTGCGGGTGATCGCGGCGCTCGTGGGATGCCTGACGGCCTGTCCCCGCAGCTCGGCTTGGCGGACCCGGCTCTGCTGCAGGAGCTCCACGCCACCCAGCAGCGCCTCGGCTTCGGCGACCCGTCCTTCTGAGCGCGGGGCGGTCACGCGTGGTGCCGCTCAATGCCATTGCAGCCATTGCAGCCATTACAGCCATTATAACCATTACAGCCATTATAGCCATTACTGCTGACTCCGCGCTCCGTGTTGGGACCCACGCCTTTACCGCGGGGTCACGGTCACGCGTGGGCGCGCTGAGAGCTGCGGGAGAGCAGCGCCCCCTCCCGGCCCGGAGGCCCCGCTGGGCGGGCACTGCGTGACGTCATCCCGAGGGGGGGGCGTGGCCTCACGGCGTGCGGGCGCTGATTGGCGGCGGGCGCGCGGGACGGTTGAGCCATGGCGGCGGGTAGCGGCGGCGGGACGGGAGGGGGGGAGCCGGGAGGGGGGGACCGAGACATCACGGGGGGGGATGGGGACACCGGGACAGGGCTGGCTTAGGGTTTGGGGGCGTGGGGACATAAATACGCGGTGGGATAGGGCTGGGGGAATAGGGACACTGGAATACAGTGGGGACTGGGTTGGGGTGGAATAGGGACACGGAGACACGCTGCGGTAGGGATGGGGGCAATGGGATCCATCAAGACAAGTCTGGAAGGGTCTGGGGGCACCGGGGGCATATTGGGGTACACCGGGACACGGCGGGGGGGCACCGGCACAGGGCTGGGCAGCATTGCGATGGGGCTGGGATGGGGCTGGGGCGGACGCTGGGGCAGTGGGGGGGGTGGCAGCTGGGGGGGGTGACAGCTGGGGGGGGTGACGCTGATGTCGCGGTGCCCCCCGCGTTGTGCCCCCCACGCATCGCCTCCCCGCAGCGTGGCAGAGCCCCTACCTGAACGTCTTCAAGCACTTCCGCGTGGAGGAATGGAAGCGCTCCCACAAGGAGGGGGACGTCACCGCCGTGATGGTAACGGAGGGACCTGGGCTGAGCCCTGCCCCGGGTGGGCGGCACAACCCCAGCGCTCTGTGCTCCTGCAGGACAAGGCGCTGAAGGGCACCGTGTACCGCATCCGGGGCTCCATCCCCACCAGCAACTACCTGCAGCTGCCCCGCACCGGCTCCCAGTCCCTGGGGCTGTGTGGCCGCTATCTCTACCTGCTGTTCCGGCCCCTGCCCCGCAAGTACTTCGTGGTGCACCTGGATGTGGCCACCGAGGTGTGTGGGGACGTGGGGTGGGCAGTCAGGGGTGACCGGGTCCTGGTGGGAGCTGCGGAAGGGATTTAAGGAGGTGATGGAGCCCTGCGCTCCTTCGGGATCAGTGCTGGGGGCTGCTGGGGCTGTTATCCAGTGCCTGATGGGGGCTGCAGGAAAGCTGGGGGGGCTGTGAGGTCCAACCCAAACCTGCAGGGTGAGCGATGTGCTCACGTCTGTCCCCAGGAGAACCAGGTGGTGCGCGTCTCCTTCTCCAACCTGTTCAAGGAGTTCAAATCCACGGCCACGTGGCTCCAGTTCCCCTTCATCTGTGGGGCAGCCAAGGGTTCGCTGCATGACAGGACAGCCGAGGCTTCCAGGAGAGGTAAGAGGTGGCCAAAGTGAGTTATTAGGTCTGTGGGGTCTCCGAGCAGAGCGCTGTGGGTGCAGGAGGCTTGAGGGGGAGCCCAGCATCCCTCCTGCAGCTCACAGCAGTGGGTGAGGTGAGTTTCCTCATCTCATATTTGTGCCATTTGGGAGCAGAGAGGTTGAGCCTGGAGGAGATGTGGAGCAGGCAATAGCTTTCACTTGGGGTGCAGAGGGGTTCGGGGCTTTTTCCTTTCTGTGCACTTCAGAGGGACCTTGAGGAGCTGGGAGGTTGTGGCTCCGAGGGAAGAAGGCTTTGTGCACCGAGCAGGTGGCATTTCTATTGCTGCAGCCACGCTAACAGTGCAGCCCCAAGCCGGCTGTGTGTGCTGGGTGGGGGTGGAGGAGCAGTGTAGTGAGGGGATGGATGGGGCACAGCCGTGCCATGTGTGCCACCCACCTCGTGTCTCCTGCTTTGCAAGGGCCTTGGTACAAAGTTTGCTGCGCCTGTTAAGGTTCTTTGTCTGCAGACCTGGTGGGAGCAGCCCCTGCCAACCCACGCTGGACCTGCCTGGTGCTTGACCTGCACTATGTGCTCTCCCTGTACCTGAGCCGGCGGTACAGCCACCTGAAGAGCATCAAACTCTGCTCCAACCTGCTGGTAAAAAACGTCTGCACGAGCGACTTGTTGTTTGAGCCAGGTGAGGAGCCGAGACCCTGCGAGATTGCAACCAAACCTGGTTGTACCCCGGCGTTCTAAAAGCTGCTTTTAGAGCCCAGAGTGCAGCAGGGCCGCTGCCTCCCACTGAGCAGCTTGAGTTCTTAGCCCGTGAGCATGGGAAAGTGTCTGGCAAACGCTGGGCTGGCTGCAGTGCAGCAGTGATGGGAAGCGGAAGGGACAAAGTGCTTGTTGAGATGTGAGCAGGTTCCACGTGCAGCAGAGGATGCGGCCTCATGACCTCTATGGAGGAAAGCAGCATCTCATTTTCCAGCTGGAAAAGTAAATGAAGAGAAAAAAAGTTAAACATCTTAGCAAAGTCAGTGTTTATTGGGGGGAAAAAAGGGCCTTACCCTTACAGGGCTTCTGTTGTAGCCTTTGTGTTTTCGCTGCCCCTAAAGAGAGGAATTGTGTCCTGCTGGAGGCTGATTTCAGGCAGATCCTTGCAAAACCTTCTGTCACCTCCTGTCTCCTGTGCCACCAGGTGTGATGCTCTCTGAAGCTCGTCGTGCCAGCCCGGCTGGACACAGGGCTGCTCCAATGCCACGGGACATGGCCTTCCCTGTGCCCAAGGGAGGAAGGTGGCACGACCACTATGACTACATCAGGTACTGACAGCACACAGAGCTTCAGAGCTCCACTGCTGGGCCGGGTCGGTGCGTGGTGTAGGCAGGCAGGATGGGTAAAGCTGGATAAGGAGGGACAGATTTGCTCAGGGGGTGGGGGGTGGTAAAAAGAGGAGTCTTATAGGAGGCAATGAGCTCAACCTGCTCTGGAGAGAGGTTTCTGTGCCAGGCATAGGGCGTTGTGAGATCCCACATACCTGTGCAGAGTCCTGGTTACGTGGTGCCTTCTGATTTCGCTCAGGTTCCCACCCGACGGCTCCAGTCTGCCGTATGACTCCATCCAGAAGAGCAGCTCCAGTGCTGTGGCAGGTGGGATGGCTGGGGACGGCGGGTGGGACAGCAGAGGGGACACGCTGGCACTGTGCATATGCTTCAGTAGCACCTCTGGGGCTGTCAGAGCCCTTTGTGTGTGCTCCATGCTGGGAGAGCTGCCATAAGCTGAGACTGGCATGGATCAGCCAAAGTGCCCATGTTTACTGTATGGGAGCACTCAGCCGGCCAGAGGAAAGATGTTTCTTGGCTGGGAAATGAGATGAATTGAGAAGAATCTGCGTGGTGAGCTCCTTTATAGCCATTACTGAGAACTGAGAGCTCCGTGAGTCTCCTGGGGTCAGAGTCCTTGCCTTTCTTCCTCCAAACTCAGGGCAGCAAATCCAACGCGTGTTGTGTCTGTTGTGTATCTGCTGCAGTAGTTTCAATGAGAGGTGGATCCAAAACCCAGGTGGGTTTTGCATTGCTGTTCATGCCCTTCTAGGCTCAGAGGAGCCCCTTGGCCAGCTGCCCCAGCCGGTGATGCTCACCAAAGCAGTTCGAGACCGGCTGTCCCTCGTCCAGCAGGTCACCAGTCCCAAAGCTGTAAGTGTGGATGGGAGGATGCTGCTCTGTTCTACCTTACAGGGAGTTTTTCCCACATCTTCTCCTTTAGTTTCTGTATTTAGGATGTAGAAGCTGCTGCTTGACATTTACAGCCTGATCTGGGCACGGTCTGTTGACCCAAAGCCCTCACTTAATAACTCAGTGGTTCATTCTGGCGTAGCACACAGCAGAGAGGAGAAAAATGCCAACGACTCCGTAATCTTTAGACACCCATCCCCATCTCAGCTGGGCAGCAGATACTTTTGTCTTCCAGATTAAAGATAGGAAATGAAGGGGTGCAGAGCTGCTCAGGAGTGACAGCGGTGTCCCCCTGTCTGTGCCCTTGCAGTGGGTGCTGGGAGGGCTGAGCTGTGCTGGGGGCTTTACTCTTTCCCAGGTGCCGCAGCGGTGCCCTGCAGCTGCAGGAAGAATCCCTGAGGTTCACCTGGCAGCCCCAGAGGTTCTGCATGTTGGGGACCAGGAGGTGGAGGATGGGAGGCTGCGTGGCACAGGGGACTCCACGCGGTCTCTGGCTGTCAGTGATGGTGGCATCCATGTGTACGCACACCAGAGGAGCGAGGAAGCTGCCCATGCCACCCATGCAGGCTCAGAGGAGGTGAGTGAGCAGGCAGAGGATGCAGCAGCCCCATTTCCCATTTGAGTGATTGTGGTTCTCCTTACCATTCCCCCCCTGCTTTTGGAGGCTTTGATGGTGGGACACTTTGGTCTGCTGCTCGGGACACGAGCTTTTGCTTCCTGCATGCGTCAGGGCTCCCCATGAGCCACATGTTCAGCAGACACTGATCTCTCCCCTGCACCTTGCTCCATCTGCCCGGACTGTGCTGAGCACACGAGGCTCTGGGCACCCTCCCCAGCCCTGCCCACGTGCCCTGACATTGCTGTGGGGCTGACATTGCTGGGGATGTCTCCGGGCTGTCCATTCTTTGTCAACTCCTACCTCCGTATCTTGAAGGGAGGACGCTGGGTTTGAATGCACTGACACTAAGGCACTTGTGTTGTTACCCACAGGGCATGCACAGGAAGGTCCCTGGAGCAGATGGACCAGCCAGTGGGAAAGCTTCACACTGCAGGGTAGGGAGAGAAAGCAGAGCTGTCCCTGCACCATGCAGGGCCAAGAAGTGGGGCTGGAGGGATCCAGTGGGTGAGCTGCCATCATCTTTGAGCTGCCCTGTCTTTGTTTCCAGAGCTTCTTACCAGATCCGATCCTGAAGCTGAGGAAGGTGATCGGCTTTGGAGGCTGCAGCACCAAGTGGGTCGGTACCTCGGGTGGTTGTATGAGCTTATCTGTAACCCTGTGCTGCTTTCTCAGAGGGGTGTAGGGCCGATGAGCACCACGTCCCCATCTGTGCTGGGGAAAGTGACCCTGTGACAGATCTGGGGTCACAGTGACATCTCACCTGCCCTCTTGTTTCACTCCTGCAGGCGCTGTGGACTCAGAACAGCTCTGCAGTGGTGTACCCCTGCCATGCAGTTATAGTAACCCTGTGGATTCAGACTGGCGAGCAGAGGTTCTTCACTGGACACACAGATAAGGTAGACGTG
The DNA here is from genome assembly GCF_039878825.1 of Excalfactoria chinensis. Classification (NCBI taxonomy): domain Eukaryota; kingdom Metazoa; phylum Chordata; class Aves; order Galliformes; family Phasianidae; genus Excalfactoria; species Excalfactoria chinensis. Next base: position 1,380,574 of record NC_092838.1, on the reverse strand, counting down.
ATTTCCTCCCAAAGGCTTGTAGTCGCTCCTGGTTGCTCCCATCCCAGCTCTCTGATGTCCCACAGGTGTCAGCATTGGCGTTCAATGGGAGCAGCACCCTGCTGGCCTCGGCACAGGAGGGTCCCCTGGGTGTGCTGCGCCTATGGGACTTCCCCAAGGGCAGCTGCCTGGCCGTGTTCCAGAGCCACGTGCGGGCCGTGCTGGCTCTCAGGTACGTGCCAGCCCTGGAGGGGATGCATCCTCAGCCCCGGTGCAGCCCAGAAAGCGGGCTTTCCTCTCTGTGTTTTCTTTCCCAACGTTGAGCCCTATCACCAGGCAGCCTTGGTATTGAGGACCTGTAATTGTGAACGGCAGGCTTTGCAGCATGGCAGCTTTTCCATGCTATCGCTGTGCGATAAAGCAGGGGTGAATTACAGCTCCCCATCAGCTGCCTGCATTTCTCAGCAGTCCTGCTGGCAGCTCTCCCAGCACAGCTGAGCCAGTGGCAGCTCATCCCGCAGCACTCACCGTCTCCCTGCATCCTGCACTTGCCTGCTTTGATTCCCAGCTGAGATGCTGTGGGCTGTGAGGTGCAGCCCCTCACCAGGCCTCCCCCCTATTCTTGCAGCTTTTCCTACAGCGGAACCGTTCTCTGTGGTGTTGGAAAGGATGGACACGGCAAAACGGTGAGATGGAAAACGTCTTCTTTTGTGTGTTTTCCTGCCCTGCTGAGCCAGTGGTGTAAGGGGGCTGTTCCTTCAGATCCTGCAGCTGCTGTGCAGGCAGAGCATTGCTATGGGCTCTCTTGCTTCCAGCTGACAGCCAGGCCTGGAGGATTCTCCTTCTGTCCTGCGGGGATCGCTGCAGACTAACACACAGCATTGCCTGGCTGAGGGACACGTGCTTGTGCAGCACCTTGTGCTGGAAGGACTGCAAGCACGTAGTGGAGGAGTGGGAATTGAAGTGGGAGATTGGGCACAGTCTGAAACCCCAAAATACATCTTTTGTAGCATGAAGGGTGAGCAGACAGATGCGGGGTTGGATCCATCCGTTCCGGGCATTGCAGGCATTGTGTGCTGGAAGGGTGTTGGGTGCTGAAACTGCCACCCACTGATGTAGCGAGAGGATGACGCAGATCCCACACGTAGTAGTCAAAAATAAAGCTGTTTTTTTGGGGCTTTATCAGTGCAACTGTTTTCACCCAACAATCCCTTATTGGCAGCTCCCAGCAATTAGCTGTGCCATCGCTGACTGCCTGCAGGAAGAAAACAAACAGCCGCAGGATTGCTCAGGCTTTTTCCCAGCATTAAACAGTGCCCTACAGCCCGGCTGGGAGCTGGAGACCCACAGCTGGGGAGGTGTAGATGAGCTGCCCAGGAGCACGGCTGGGGCGATGCTGTGGGCTGTGCTGGATCCAGCCTGACTGTTCTCTGAGGGCAGAGCGTCTGGTCACCTGCCTGTCCTCACTGATTGTCCCCTTGGCTTTGGGTGACCTCTGTCCATCCCCATGCTCGGAGACCTGCGGGAGCCACTGCATGAGGTGGAGAGGCTCTGAGCATACCCTGAGACCACAGGCGCTATCACTGCAGTTGTCAAGCAAACACACTGCAATTAAGCTTTGCTGAGCTGCTTGGACTGCCCTGAGTCCTTTGCATGAGAACAGTTTTCCCTCCTTCAGTTTTGTTACCAGCTGCAGAGCAGTCCCCAGGCTGTGCAGCTGTTCTGCTCTGCTGGGAAACTCTTCCTCTGCCAAGGTTTCCATATTTCAGCTGCTCTGCTGCTCTGTCTCCCTTCAGACGGTGGTGGTGTGGAACACTGCCCAGGTGACTCGCGGTGGAGAAGTGCTGGTGCTGGCCAGAGCGCACACGGATGTGGACATCCAGAGCTTGAAGATTGCTTTGTTTGATGACACCAGGTAGGACGCAAAGAAAACGTGTGGGCAGCACCAGTTGGGGTTTGGCTGTGGAGCACTGGAGGTGCTGCAGCCTTTTGAAGGGAGTTTGTAAACAGGATGGAGAGTGACTTTTTGTGTTGTCTCGTAGTGATTGGGTAGGAGGGGAGGGTCTTAAACTAAAAGAGAGAATTGGGTTAGATGTTAAAAGGGAATTCTTTCCTCAGAGGGCAGTGAGGTCCTGCCACTGCCGCTCACAGCTGTGGGTGCCCATCTCTGGGGATGCCCATGGTCATGGATGGGCGCTGGGCAGCTGAGCTGAGGGGGGCACAGCCCACAGCGTGAAACCAAATGGGTTGTGAGGTCCCTTCCAACCCAGCCGTGCTGTGCTTCTGCCGTTTGGGCTTGCAGGATCAAGGTTTGGTCCCTTTCCATTCCTTCCCCCATCTCTCGTGTGACAGGATGGTGTCGTGTGGCCGGGACAGCGTGAGGCTTTGGCGAGTGCGGAACGGAGCGCTGCGCTCCTGTGCTGTCAACCTGGGCGAGTACCACGCTCTGGAGTTCACTGACCTGGCCTTCGAGGAGGGGCACTCAGCTGCACGTGAGCCTGATGACCGCACGCTGTAAGACTGCAGCCTCCCCCTGTCCCCTTTGCTGCTACCACACGCAGCTCCAAGCAGACCAAGCTGTGCCCCTGCCTTTCCTAAGGGCTGCATCCCACGCTGAGGTTTCTCGCTGAAGTCTGTGCTGAGCTTTGGGTTTGTTTTCTGATGGGTGTTTCAAAGGGGCAGGAGATAATAAAATGGGAAGCTGTGGCTGTTGGATTGGATATCAGGTTGGATATTAGGGACAGGTTCTCAGATGGGATGGGGATGCAGTGGCACAGCTGCCCATGGAGGTGGGGGAGTCACCAGCCCTGGGGGTGTTCCAGAACCTTGGGATGGGTTGGGGGTTAAATCTGCTGATCTTAGAGGTGTTTTCCTACCTTAATGGTTCCTCTCTTGCCATCTTGGCTGTATGTTTGTGGGATAGCTCATGGAAAGGCCCCTAGATTTCCATCCTAGCAGATGATTGCTTCCCTCTAAACCTGCATTGTTATAGGAATTGTGCACAGTAACACCCCGTAAACCTGGATTATTTCTATGGTGCATCCACACGGTTCCTTTTAACCCTCAGGAACCAGTGCAAATATCCTTCTCCTTTCCAGCTTTGTGTGCAGCAGGAGTGGCCACGTCCTGGAGGTGGACTACAAGAACGTCTGCGTGAGGAGCACACGGCAGCTGCTGCCTGCACAGCTGCAGGATGGGGCAGGTAGGCGGGCAGGGGCCTCATAGATCCAAGCCCTGGTAGCATAAAGCAGCTGCCTGCTGCTAAAGCTTGTTTGGGGTTGGTTGTGTCGTTGCTAGCAAGCTGTTTTCCCCTTAAGCACAGCAAATAGTGCAGCAAAGCGTCGTCCTAAGAAGGAACTGGAGCGTTTTCAGTGCTGGTTGTGCTTTCAGAGAAGCATTGCCTTTAGCAACATGAAACGGGGTGTCTTAATTCGCTGATGAGAATCTTAATGTAGCGATGTGAAAAAGCGAAGCAGATCAATGAAAGGATGAATTTGGGCCTTTTTTTTCCTCATTACTCGGCCTGTGTGAGTTGTCTGTGGAGATCTTTGATGCCGCATTCTGAGCGGTGCAGCTTTCAGCTCATCCATTAGCTTGAACAGCAGGAAGGATTCACTTTCAAGTGTCGCTTGCTCCGCTGTCGTAAAACTCGGTGCATGTTTTGCTTTGGCATATGGAGCTAATTAACCTGGAGTTGTGCCTCTTTGAGAAGCACACAACTTATGCTTTGTGGGTGAGGAAACAACCCGGAGATGAAGAGATGTCCCTGGGTGTCCTGGTGGCAGCAGTGATGGCTGCCTTTGGTGCTGGGATTGGAGGCTTCATACTGGCATCCAAACATCAGCTGCTTTCCCCACCTCTCTACCTGTCAGACGCTGCAGAGAGGATTTGAGACACGGGGATGGAAGTTTTGTGTGTCTCAGACTCTTAAACTTGCTACGAAATCTTTTGCAAGCCAAAAGTATGGCAGGGTTTTAAGAGTGGCTTTTCCTTGCCTGGCAAGAGCAAACAGAGCTGTGTTAGAAGTGCTGGCAGGTGACAGGGGTGACTGGGACCTATCAGAGTCCTTCACGGTGGGGTTTCTGGTTGCTGGTGCAGCTCTTGGCTGGGAGAACCCGCTTGAGTTTTCCTGTTTCTATCAGTATTACAACTAAATGGTGTTTATTGGTTCTCCAGGTGCTGGGATTGCTATCAACAGTATCAGCATCTCCTCAACCCTTTGTGCCACGGGCTCAGCTGACGGCTACTTGCGGCTGTGGCCTCTGGACTTCTCAGCTGTTGTCCTCGAAGCAGGTGAGCGGAGCGGTCCTTCCCACCTCCACGGTGCTGCTGGGAAGCAAAGCCTCTGCCCTGATGTCTCCTAAAGTAACTCTTGTGAACGAGGGTGTTTTTTCTGCCTGCTGTCACTGGGGGTGACTGGCTTGGAAGTGTTTTACTTGAGTGACTGTTTATTGCTGCTCGTTCTTGTAACTCCTAGGGACGAGGCAGGAGGGCCTGGGGGAGAACAGGCAGCGCATCTTGATTTCTGTGCCCTTGTACCCACAGCTCATTCATGCATGAAAAATCAGGGGAGAAGTCAAGCTGTTCTTCCCTCTATTTGAAACAGTCACCGTAGCGGCAGAGCCCAGGGATTGCTAGAAAGGGCAGAGGCTGATTTGTCACTGAGCTCAAACCTGCAAGCACTCGATCTTGAGATCACGTGGGAAGTTTATTCCTGCGTGCATTACTTTCCCACGAATGCATCTGGCTCTGCAGCTGAGCCCCAGGCGCCGTGCTCCTTCTGTGGGGCTGTGCTGACTGCTGTGTCCTCCCCCAGAGCACGAGGCGCCGGTGAGCTCTGTCTGCATCAGCCCTGATGGCCACAAAGTCCTGTGCACGACCACAGCCAGGAACCTGGGCTACCTGGACATCCAGTCCCGGGGTTACAGCACCCTGATGCGCTCCCACGAGGATTCCATCTTGGCCTTCTCGGTGGAGGGAGTTTGGAAGCAGATGGCGACGGTGTCCCGGGATAACAGCATCCGGGTGTGGGACCTCGTGTCCATGCAGCAGGTGGGGTAGATGAGAGTTGCTGGGGATCTCATGTTTATTAATCGTCTGCCCAGGTTCTGCTTAGCTGAGTTATCAGAGCTTTGTGGTGTAAGAGCTTTTAAGCGTCCCCCCTTGGAGCACGGGGTGTACCCTGGGCAAGAAATCCTTCTGGAGCTTGGAGTTCTCAGGCTCTTAGCTTAATGTGCAATTTGGTCTTAGCTTCTGAAGGTGTAATTGAACAAAATAGCCTGATTTGTTTTCTTTTCCTTCACCTTGCGAATCCTGCTTTTAACACAGATCACAATTCCCAAAGGCTTTATCTAAATGCCCAAAGACTCCGGGCTTTGTTGGGCTTTGGTTGCAAGCAGGAATGCTCAGAGTTCCCTTATGAGACCACCGTGGTGGAGCTCTGAGGCCATTCCGTGTGGCTGCCAGGCTCAGCTCCTTCCAGCTCTGTGCCCGTGCTGTGTTTTCCCTGCAGCTCTACGACTTCACAGCTGCTGATGAGGTGCCGTGTGCCGTGTCCTTCCACCCCACCCAGCGGATCCTCGCCTGTGGCTTCGACAGCGGCGTGGTGCGGACCTTCAGCTTGACTGCCTCCGACCTCCTGACAGAGCACAAGTAAGTGCTGAGAGCTGCACTGGGGCAGGAAGGGCTCGTGATGGCTGGTGTGGCACTGCTGTAGGCATGGACATGCCGGGGTTCTCTGCTTGGCCCCAGTTATTCTGCTCCCTTGGGTTCCTCACGGTGTTGCACTCGATGTTGCTGCTCTTTTCTGTGGCTTTTTTGGTTCCCAGCTGTTTCACCTTTCCCTCCTCCTTGCAGGCAGCACCGCACTCGGATTGCTGGCCTCACCTTTTCTCCAGATGGCAACTTCATGTTCAGCTCCTGTTTGCAGGGAACTCTGGCTCTTTACAGCTGCGTGGCACAGAAAAGCCGGATCCTGAGAGTCCTGGGTAAGTCCTTGGGGTTCTGGGTTGCCTTTTTCTTTTTACCCCTCAGGTCTTTTTAGTAGCGCAGGCATCAAACCAAGCTCGGCCCATTCAGAAAGCTGCATCATTTGTGTTTATTCCTTGAAATAAGCAGCCATAATAACCATCACAGCATGCTGCAGGATGACGTTTGCTCCTCTCCTCTCCCTCTCTCTTGCTGTGGCCCTCAGGTAACGTGGTGGCCCGGGATGCTGGCAGTGGTCCTGATGCTTTGGTGCTCAGAGAGGACAGCCGCCTCCTGGCCTTCGTGGGGCCCTCCAAGTACATTGTGACCGTGATGGAGGCCTGCTCTCTGGATGAGGTACCAGCAGGCAACCTGCAGTGCTGGGAGCCATAGGTTGCAACCAGTGAGATAGGTCCGGAGTTGGGCAGAGCATTGAAGAGGGGCCTCCCCAGCGCAGCAGGTGCTTGCTCAGGTGCTTACAGCTTAGTTTTCCACTCAGTGAGCTGGAAACTGCCAAGTCAAGGCTGCTGCTCCTTCTCAGCTTCACTCCCCTCTAGAAAGACAATTGGAAGGGCAGCAGTGGGGATCCTGCTTCTGCCCTGCAGCCCTTTGTGGGATGTCCAGGTGGAGCACAGGAAGGGGTGTGGGGAACTCTGTAGCCTTGTGTTAGGAGAGCCACCAGAGCAGCCTCAGTGCCTGCCCAGCAGCTGTTCCTGAGTCTCCCCCAGTGCTTGCTCCAGGATATTTCTTCAGCAGCTTCTTGTTTTCCAGCTGCTGAGGGTGGACATCAGCATCCTTGATTTGAACAGTACGGCCTTGGACTCTGCGGTGAGAATCTGCTTTGCTCCCGTGTCTCAAGGAGAGCTCCTGGTGTCCACTTCTTCCAACAAAATCCTTGTGCTTGATGCAAAAACAGGACGGCTGGTGCGAGAGGTAGGGCACTATGAAGGTCGTGTCTGAGGGATCAGCTCAGTGGGGCTTGGGCTCTTCAGGAGGCTGCATGAGAGAAGAGCTCACCCTGAGGGCTCCAAGGAAAGCAGGAGTTCTGAGCATGTGGCTGTCACAGTGTGGGCTTGGTTAGGGTGAGCCTGAGCTTGTCTTTCTTTTCTGTACTGCCTCACTCCTGTCCTCTTGCTGAAGCATAAGGGTGCGAACTTGTATTATTACACTGCAGGGGGCTGTCGGTAGGGAGCTGGTTAACTTAGGCCCAAGTGACCCACTTGCATTTTGAAATCTAACTGCATCGTAGTGGATCTGTCCTGTCCACTTTGTGTTCAGTGATCTTCACACTCCTGGAGAAACAGAAGGACTGGGAAGCGAGTGCAGACCTTTCTCAGGTCATCTCTGTCTCCTTTAAACTTCACCAGAGGCCAAAAGCATTTCCCCTCATCGTTGTCTGACTGACCTGTCATTTCTTGTTGCCAAAGAAGTGTGTAACTTGTTGATAGCGAGAGAGTTAATGCTGCTGGTGCTGTGCTCTGTCCTCAGGTGTCCCCTGTACATAAGTTGTCCTGTTCTTCCTTGGCGCTGAGTAAGGATGCCGGGTACCTGCTCACTGCTGGCGACAAGGTCATCAAAGTGTGGGACTACCGGATGCGCTTCAACATCAACTTCCAGGTGCTGCACTTGGGGAGGGAAGGAGGCTGCTGTTCCCCTCCATCAGATAAAGCATTTCTGAATCCTTGGAAAGTAGCAGATGTGTGGCTTGGGCCAACGTGTTTCAGCTGACCCCTGGGTGCTGATCCTTTGCTGAGGAGCACAGACAGAAGTGTCATTCCCTGAGGATGGATGGATGGGTGGATGGATGGGTGGATGGATGGATGCAGGGAGCCACAGTGTGGCAGCCACAGTCCTCTTTGGCAGAGTGATGGTGGAATTCACAGCGCTCTCTCTCCCAGGTGTACATTGGCCATTCAGAACCTGTGTGCCAGGTGGCCTTCACCCCAGACCAGCGGCACGTCATCAGCGTTGGAGATGCCATCTTCCTCTGGGATTTCCTAGCTGTACCTGCAGAGAGGTCTCCCCCAGCCCTGTAAGTGCCATGTTAGCTCTGTGCTTCCCCTTCCTCCAGCTCCTCTCTGTAACACTACTTTTATTGCCTCCTAGGACCCGTTCCTCCAAGTCCCCTCTGCTGCTGGCAGCAGGTAAGTTTGTTTGCTGCCCTGAGTTGCTCTGGATGGCAGCTCTCCCACAGCTGCTTTTCCTGGTAGGGAAAATGGTAGGGGTTGGGGAAATGGATTTTGGTTCTTTCCCTCAGTAGGACAGTCAGGTAATAAGGGGTAACTGGCTAATGAGTCCCATTGGCAGTCTTCAGTCAACTAGCACCTCTCAGTAAGAGTCTGCCAAGGAGGGGATGTGCTGAGCACAGTGGGTTTCTTGATGGGTAGCTCAGGTTTTGCCTTCTGTCCTTCCCTGGCCTCCTGCATCTGTCTCTGTATCCCTCCCTTGAATGATGGAACAGGAGCTTGGAGCCATCACCATTGGTTACCCTGGGAAGAGAAGAGGGTTTAAGGGACGATGGGAGTTACACAAAGTGTTTTATTCTCACAGAAAAGAGCTCTGAGAAGCTCAAGGATGTGTCTGATGTACCTCGGCAGACAATTCCTCTTCCACTGTTGTCCTCACCACCATGTCTGGACGTCAGCTCTGTCCACGCAGCGGGATGTCAAAGTAAGAGGAATTGCTTGCAGGAAAGGGGGAAGTTGGTCTCATTTTGGGTAAGGCTCTCTGCCCAGACCTCCAGCATCCTCAGAGCTGTCTCTGCCCCTCATCCCCTCCCTGCAGACTGACAGAGCAGTCTGTGCTCTCCTAACGTGGACAAAGCTAGCTGGAGGTGTGGGGGCTCAGTGCTGCTGTAACTCCAAACACTGAGCTGCTGCCACAGCTCCATGAAGGCAGTGGTGAACACCTGGTTGGACATACTCAGCAGGAAATGTCTGCTTCGCCCTCCACTCTAACAAATGGGTTGTGACACTGAGCAGAACAGCACTACCAGAAATCAGTGGGTCGGTGGAGCGTAAAGCAGCCCTGGAGGACGCAGTCAGTTCTGTCCTGCTATTCTTTTCTCTTCAGGTATTTTCTCAGAGTCAGACAGAGAGGAGGAGGCCTGTCTGCCTGGCAGAGTAGTGGAGAGTGGAAGCAAAGACACCTCAGTCCTCGTGGCAGAGCCGGCCAGAAACGAGGAGCTTATTGTTGTGAGACCCAAAGTGAGGCTGGAGAGCTGCAGGTTTCCTGCACCATCAGCAAATGGTAACTTGGGACCTTCTCCACCTATCCCAGACCTTGGCTCCTTGGGGCACAGAGCGTACCCTGCATGGCAGCTTGGTCTGTCCCTGAAAAGCAAAGAGAGATTGCTGTAAATGCACAACAGTCCCAGAGCGGCACTCCAGTGTTGTGCTGGGTTGTGAAAGAAAGGGCAGCAATGTTCTCCTCAGGTCCCTTCCTTGTCCCAGGTGTGATGAGGAAGTTGTCATTAAGGGACTCTCATGCTGGCCCCCAGGTCTGCTTGTTTGCCTGGCTCTTTCCCTGCTGCTGCTTCTAGGCGTGCCAAAAGCCCCTCTTCAGCTTGGAGCCCGTATCATCTCTAAGTGGCACGTTCTATTAAAGCCAGCTGAAATTAAAGCTCCCAATACCTCTATTAATAGAGGCACAGCCTCTCAAAGCTCCAGCAGTGCGTGGCGAGCTGCCAGAAGCACACAGCTGCCAGCACTCAGCCCCAGGCAGGGTTTGCTGGAAAGCTTCAACTGTGCCTCTGCTGCTTTGGTTCGAGAACCTCTTTCTGGCTGCGTGACTTATGCTTTGCAGTGATGTGTGCAACATGGATGCCTTTAGGCTGTTTGGTATGTGGCTGAGTGGGGTGATGGAGGGGTGGGTGTTCTTCCTTTGCTCCTGGAAATCTGCTGCTTTGCCTACAGCCCCTCACAGTGTCCTACAGAAGCACGTGTGGCTCTGCTGTTGAGTCTTTCCTCTTCCGTGCGTTGGTGTGCATGCACACACACAGCATCAGGACAGACAAGCCACAGCATAGCTGCTGATCCCAAGCCATTCCAATGGGCAGCAGCATCACATAGGCACTGTTTTCTCCTTTCTATGGCAGAACCCAGAAATGAGACCAGAAGTCCCAAGTCCCAGTGCTGCATCCGCCCAGATTCATACCGGCATTTCACCCCTCGCTTTAAGGCCTCCGTGCTCCCCCAGGTGAGAGCTGTGCTGTCTGCTTGGCTGGGGGACAATGAGACATTTGGGTGCTGGGTTAGGTGGCTTTGCAGAGTTGTTACTGATGGTGAAATGCACCCCCGGGTCTGATGTCCAAACAGAAACCCTTCATTAACGTTAGTCTACCTCTTTCCTCGGCACGCAGCTCTTTTCCAGACGAGCTGAAAGTGAGTTGTGCTCAATTTGTTTTCTGCTCAGCAAATCTGCATAAATTTTGATTCAAAGGCGATGGAAATGGCATGTGCTATTGAAAGTGAAAGACAAGCGAGCAATGGCGTGATTCATCACACACACATTTGCAAGCAGATGCATTGGCAAAGCAGGCTGGGGAAGGCAATCCATCGGGGGTAGTGAAGGTAGCGAAGGCACAGCTCTTGCTCTGTTAATAAACAGAGAGATAATAAAACAGAAACTCAAGCTTTCCCTAAGCTGCGCTGTTCACAGTGGGTGGGAGAACAGCTACGTTCATCCTGCATCCTTAGTTCCCTCCTCTGCCCCCCACCAGGTAGTGCTTTTTCCCTCATTGTGTTCCTATTCGAAGCACATCATCAACCCAGCAAAACCCACCCAACTCCTGCCCAGCAGGATTAGCAGCTGCTCATCAGATGGCAAACTGCTGCCAGCCTGTTTTGTGCCCTGTCTGAAAGCATCTGTTTCTGACTGTGTTGGTGCAGTTTCTCTTTTGTATGTGTGTGTGCATTTTCTCATTGATCCATTGATGTGCTGAATGTGAATTGTGCGAGCACTGCCATGACTCTGTGTGTTGTATGTGTGTGTTTGATGAGTGTGCTTGCACGCATGCTTTTCTTATGTGTGTCCTGACTGTACCTGACCAGACCATCCTTTCACAGCTTACTTTAAGCCTATGTCTATTTTTCTTGCAGAGTTTCCTATCTCCTCCAGCTGGCAATGAAGTCTTGAAGCTGAAAGCAGTGATTGGCTACAATGGGAATGGCAGAGGGAATATGGTGTGGGACCCAGACACAGGTATGCTGGGAGCAGTGTGAGCTCTCATTGTCTGCACACACACACACACTGAGCTGAGGTCTGTTCTTCCAGCTGTTGGGTTGGGATCTTTACTTCAGCATGGTGATTCTTCGTGCTGACAAAGCCCAGTAACACTTCTTTGCTGCTGGTGAATGTTAGTGGATAAGGACAGCACCAGGCTTCAGTTGTCAGATGGATAGAAGAGGGTGGGAGCTGCCACAGAGTCCACCTCAACTCCTTTCTCTGAGCTGGAACAATGCGCAGCATCTTTGCTTTACTTAGGTTATGGGAAGTGAGATTTGCCCTGCTCCATGCTCAGCCAGCAGGAAGGATGCTGGAAGGGCCATATAGAAGAGTCTGGTTTTACAAATTACTTTGAAAAAACTAATTTCCCTGGTCTGTGATGTGAGTTGTAGTGGGTGCTGCATGTGAAGCCTTTGTAGGAACACATCCCATCTGCTCATTCTGTGCTAGGCTTCTTCGCCTACACCTGTGGCTGCATCATCGTGGTTGAAGACCTGCACTCAGGGTCACAGAATCACTGGCTTGGTCATGTAGAGGAGATCTCTACGCTTGCTGTCAGCCACGATGCTCAGGTAGGAGAGGCTTCTGCTTGCCCAGGGCTGTGTTCTGTCTGCATCACCTCAGGTTAAAGGAATATCACTGACTAAAATCCCGTTTGTCTCTTCCTCCTTCTGCATGGAGACCTGGGGTTATGGGAATAAGAGCAGTGGGTTCTGAGCTCAGCTATTCCTTGTGCTGGCTGGGTGAGGCTGCTCCCTCCCTCTGGGTGCTGCCGCCATTCCCTCCTCCTGTCAGATGACAGGAGAAATTTCCATTTGCCAGCTGCAGGACTTTAATGTGGGTCAAACAGTTGCCAACACTAATGAAACGTTCTCTTACCAAGGTCTCTATGACAACATATCATTCCTTTAGGCTCTGGCTTCTGCCTCAGGAAAGAGAGATGGAGACTCCCATTGTCAGATCTGCATCTGGAACACCCAGGATGGGCTTTGTACAGCAAATCTCTTCCACCACAAGACCCAAGTCCAAGCCATGGCATACTCTCAGGATGACAGGTTCCTTGCTACCATTGGTGAGTGTCCCTGTAACTGCAGGGTGCAGGAGTCAGCATTTTGTGGGGGAAAATGTGCCCTGTGTTTACCAGGCAGGTCTGGGTGCTGGGTTTGCTCTCATTGCCCTGTAGGCTCATTTTTTCTTGCAGTTACAGCTTCTTTTTTCTGGCTGACTGGTCCTTGTTAAGGCCATGTAAATAGTTTGCAGTTGCTATATATAGAATCCAAAGGGAAATGCCTTCTCCTGGCCTTCTTATTGTTGCTTAGCTGGAACTGCACAGAAGTATCCAGGCTTCACACTGTGAGCCTCCTGCCAGGTGGTGATGCCAGCACACGATGGACACTCAAGCTGTCTGTTTTGTTTAGGCAGGGGACATTTAAAGGACAGATACACAATTAGTAAGTTCTAGTTTTGCAAGGGACCTGTGGAGCGGGCAACACGTTCACTTTGAGCTGGCGAGTCTGCCCTTGAAAAAAAGCAAGGCTTGCTCCAGGGAAAGGGAGCTTTGTGCTCTTTGCAGAGCAGCGTGGGAGAGGAGCTCTCCTTCTCCGGCTCTTTTCTGGGCTGCGGAGAAGGAAAAAGCTGAAAGTCTGCCCTGATTTGTGGAGCCTGGGGAAGGTCGATGAGGTACCTGCTGTGCAGGCTGAGAGCTGGGGATGCTTGCGTTGGGCCAGCTTTACTCATCCTCAACTCAGATTCCAACCTATTACATCACGGAGCCTTCGCTGCCGCTGAAGCACTTGTTTTGCTTTTGCTGAGCATGCGTGTGAGATGTGCCTCTGCCTGAGACAACAACTGGATGACATGAGAGTGTGATGTGTGCGTTGGCTGATGGCCATCGTAAGGAAGCGCTCGGGCTGCAGAGTTAGAATCATTGAATCGTTTGAGTTGGAAGGGACCTTTAAAGGTCATCAAGTCCAACTCCTCTGCTGTAGGGACACCTACAGCTCCATCAGGTTGCTTCCCTCCTTCTTTCATGTTCTACCTAGGGGACTACAATGATCAAACCATTGCTCTGTGGAGTACCTGCACTTATGAACTCCTGTCATCGACTCGTATCTCCGAGCCAGTCCATGACATGGCTTTTAGTCCTTTTTCTCACAGAGAAATGGCCTGCGTGGGGAAAGGAGCGCTTACGTTTTGGCTGCTGGAACAGAGCGGGGCTGACATCAGTCTCAAGGTAAATCTATTATCATCTATTGAAATGTATCTTCTGGATTTCTGACGTCTTTTCCAAGCCCTGCTGAGAGAGATGGAGGCTCTGCCTGCACAGTTTTGCAAGAGCTGATGATCTCTCTTAGTGAGAATGTGATGCTGGCCACGAGTGGCTTTCAGTTGTATTTGATGCACAAGCTGAATGCATTGAGGAGGTGGTTTGCTGCCCTTTTAGCCAAGCAACACATTCGCTTTGACCTTTCTGTTTCATGTGCCCTGGCAGGTTCATAGGGCCCCCGTCCCTGAAGTATTAGGGCTGGTGGAGCTGACATCTCTCTGCTATGGGGCTGACACCCTCCTTTACAGCGGGACCAACTCAGGCCAGGTCTGCGTGTGGGACACGGAGACTAACAGCTGCTTCATGACATGGGAGGCTGATGAGGGCGAGATCGGTGAGTGCAAATGTGCTGAGGGACGTGGTGTGGTGGGGAGGTATTGGTGGCAGGTGGGTGATCTTGGAGGTCTTTTCCAACCTTGGTGATTCTATGATTCTAAATGCTACCAGTGTTGGGCTGTAAAAAATCTGATGGAAGCCTGCAATGGGCAGCACTGAGCTTCGCTGCCTCTCATTTCAGCTGTGCTTGGAAAAATGGATTTTGACTGTTGGGTGGCAGTTGATCTGTGAGCCAGGTGTCCTTGACAAAGCTGAGCGGGTTGGGGGGCTACTTCTGGGCCGTGAGAACAGCAGGTGTCAGGCTGCTGCAGGCCCATCCTGTTCTGCCCAATGAGTTGGTGCCCCGGGCACTGACTGAGAGTGGTGGGCTTTATTCATGGGTGGGTGTCCATGGGTGCCTCCATTTGCTTCCCAGGTGTGCTGGTGTGCCGGTGCAACAGGCTGGTGAGTGGCAGCAACACGAAGCGCATCCGCCTGTGGGCAGTGGGGGCCATGCAGGAGCTGAAGCTGAAGGGGCCTAAGGCCAGGTAGGTGAGGTCCAGCATCTGCTCTGCTTGCACCCACCCCATGCTGTGCTCTTGAAGTGCTCTTCCCCTCATCTGGCAGCTCCAGGGGCTGTCTGAAAGGTGGCTTCTCAGAGATGTGTGAGCTCTTCCTACAGCCACGCTGCTGCTCTTCATCCTTACCTTCTCCTCTCCACTGTTCAGCATCCAGGAGCCCCCCACTGAATTTCTGAATACATCACTGTGCATGCTTGAAAACTGCATTAAATTGAGGCGGTGTCTGTTCCAGCAGCTGAACCGTTCCCTCTTGGATCTTCCCTTCCTTCAGACCTAGCTCAGTCCTCCTGGAACATGAGATCACCCTGGATGGGACGATAGTCAGCATGGCCTTCGATGACTCTTTAGAAATGGGAATTGTGGGCACCACTGCAGGAACACTGTGGTACATCAACTGGAAGGAGAGCACAAGCATCCGGCTCATCAGTGGCCACAAAAGCAAGGTTTGAGGGACAGGGATGGTGTACTTTACCCAGTGTTCTGCATGATGCTTGTGCCCGAGGGGCTGTGCTTCAGGCATTCTCATGCTCAGCTGCTTCAGCCTTAAGGTGTTCATCAGCCTCAGCCTGTGAGTAGCCGTGGTTCTTTCTGCTGGAGTGGAAAATGCAGCTGGCAGAGTCAGTAAGGTTTAATTGTGGAGTGCTGCAATGTCTGGAAGCAGAATGTTAGCTGGACATCAGTAATGGGGAGTTTTCTTTGCCTGATAATAATCTTTCCTTTACATGTGGGGCATCATGTTTGGAGGAGTCCTGGGGGCTGGGGGTGCAGAGGAGCTGATGTGCTGCAGGCTGCATTATTCATAGGACCCCTGTTCCCCATCTCCCTCCTTGCTGCAGGTGACCGAAGTGTCCTTCAGTCCTGACGAGACTCTGTGTGCCACGTGTGGGGAAGATGGCAGTGTGAGGGTTTGGTCTCTGGGCAGAATGGAGTTGGTGGTACAGTTTCAAGTGCTGAACCAGGTAATCCTTTATGGCACGTCAGTCTTTTTTGTCTGGGTAGAAGGTGCAGTCTAACTGCAAGGACTGCTATGTCCTCACAGGCCAACCTGGAGCTGAAGAAATACTCGTAGGTGGAGCCTGTGGTGCATTTGCTGTGCACAGTCCTGCTGTCTGCACTGTCATCGTCTCCCTTCTCTGGTTCCTTTGCAGAGCTGCCAGTGCCTGGCCTGGAAGCCTCACCCCAATATTACATGGGAAGCTGAGAGCCAGCATGTAGTGGCAGGGTACAGTGATGGCACCATCCGTGTCTTCAGCATTTCCAGGACAGAGATGGAGCTGAAAATGCACCCCCATGCCACTGCACTGACAGCAATTGCCTACTCCACGGACGGTGAGGTTGCTTGTTGTAACAGTGGGGATGTTGCCTGGGAAGCACAGCTCGGTTTTGTCAGGGTTACCCAAGCACAGGTTGTGCCTCCAACAACTTGCACAAAAAGCTGGGCCCAGGGAGAGCTCATTCCAATGGGCTTTGGCAGACCTGTCAGTAGAGCACATGGTAAATGGGTTTTGGCAGATGTATTGGCAGCGATACAAGCAAGTAGCTTGGATGCAGCAAATATTCCTTTTTGTCTTCCTGTTTACAGGCTGCACTGGCTCTTGTTTGGATGTGATTTAGTGTGTGTCCCTGAGACATCTTATCTTACCCAGCTCTTAATTCAGATGTTCCCAGCCTTTCAGGTGTTCTGGGACGCTGCTGTCCCATGATATCAGACTCTTCTATAAGAACTATCCCATTCTCTTCTGTC
Source organism: Excalfactoria chinensis (assembly GCF_039878825.1). Lineage (NCBI taxonomy): Eukaryota > Metazoa > Chordata > Aves > Galliformes > Phasianidae > Excalfactoria > Excalfactoria chinensis. Next base: position 1,364,436 of record NC_092838.1, on the reverse strand, counting down.
CTTTGACCACAGGAGAAATGATCTTATCAGGGGGTAAGGACGGAATGGTGGCTGTCAGCAGCCCTCGCACCGGGATGACCATCCGCATCCTTCCTGACCACAAGGGCTCTGCTATCTCCGTCCTCCAGTGCATCAGGAAGCAGGTAGGACCTGCCTCTGTGTCCCAGCACTGTGTGGGAATGAGTTCCCTGTGCTGTGGGAGGGAGCAGCAGCCTGGCTGGGTCGATTGTCCCACTCTGCTTTAGGCCCAGCACATCCATTGGGTTTTTGTAGGGATAGGTTCAGTGGAGTCAAGCCACGTGCATTGCAGGTTACCTAGGAGGGTGGGCAACCTTTGGTGGCTATTGCAGACACTCTGTGCATGGATGGCCTGCGCTATGGGCCTTCCAAGAGCAGCATCCCTTGAGGGCAGCCTGGGTTGGCCCATGCCCCCAGTAACAGCCTGGATGTGATTTCCCCACTTCACGCCTTAGCAGCCTGGACTTGTGTCTGTATCTGGCTCTTTGTAGGGTTTCTCTGTGAAGCCAGAAGGCTTGTTAGCCCAACAGTGGGGGTGTTTTTAGCATCTCTTTTCTATTTCTCTTCACGGAGGGTCTCTTTGTCCTCTGTGACAGGAACTTTGCCTAAGCTCTCAGACTTCAAAATCTGCAAAAGGCTGCAAAGCTGTTTTTTTCCTGGTGGTTGTGGAGTTTGGAGGTTTTCCTCTGCTTTAGGTGAAGAACACGTGCTGTATCTGCAGTCTCCTAGGAGATGCTCAGATGAGGTGTCCAAAGGAAGAGATCTGTATTGTTCTGGCCAGGCACTCACTCTTCTGCTGGGGTTTTCAGCCCAGAGTTTGCTGCTGTCTTTGCAATCACTGCTTCCTCGTCCTATTTTATTGTGATAAAAGACTTTAAGCACTGCTCAGATGAGAGAATCCAGGAGGTTAATCCCGGCATTAATCCCTTGTGTTCCCATGAAGTCATGCCCTCTGCCAGTTCTTGCTAGCAGCTTTCTTTAAAGCTTCTGCACTGCAAGAGCCATAACATTGCTTTTGTCTTTCATAGTACCACGACTTTGGGGTGGAGGGAGGTGAGTTGTGGCTGGCTACCAGCTCAGACCGTCGGGTCAGTGTTTGGGCCTCCGACTGGATGAAGGATAAGTGTGAGCTCCTCGACTGGCTTAGTTTCCCTGCTCCTGCCAGCCCCGAGGTGAGCGTGCTGCTCCCCCACTCGTGTCCCTATCTTGGCACCATGCAGCCCCAGTCTCTTCAACACGCTCTCCCTTTCTGTATATGGGATGCTGAAGCATCCTAAGCCCCATCCAAACTGGAGTGAACCTATCTTGTCAGCTCAATCCAATGTGTTTACTCAGTTTGGTTCCTTTTGGTTTCCCCTGCCAGGGTCTTGGCAGCCTGCCGCCCAGCCTGGCTGCCTTCTGCCCTTGGGAGCACGGTACCCTGGTCTATGTTGGCTTTGGGATGCAGAAGGAAGCTCTGTTTTACAGCCTGCGCAAGAAACAGGTACTTGTACCCTCCCTGTACACCCTGCCCAGGCAGCGCGTGCTCCTCTGCTGTTGTGTGGCTGCAGTGAATGAGATGGAGGGGAGGCAGTGCTCCCCATCTCCCTCGAAGGGCCTGCAAGATAAAGGAGACTTGCAGATGAGCCCCTCTTTCTGCAGGGGGAGAGCTGGACCCACTCTTGACCCAAATGACAGCTCCTGGTGCAGTATTCCCTTCTGCTAACGAGGGCTGCAAGTAATACAAGCCTTAGGGTGCGAAATGGGTTCAGAAAGCAGCTGGGCAGCGCGGCATCTTTTCACTCCAGCTCTGACCCCTGGGCAGGCTGCCAGTCACTGATGCTGCTTCTGGAGGGGAAGGTGTTTACATTTGGGACCGCTAACAGTCTCTAAATTGTCGGGTCGCCTCTTGGAAGTGGATGCCTTTGGCAGGTTTTTGAGCCTGGAGAGAGGTTGTGCATCTGTCAGCCTCTCCGCGGAGGAGCCCTTTACCCTCCTGAAGGTGTCACTTAGGCAGCTGTTCTGCTGCCCGCTCGTTTCTGAGATGTTGGTGTGCTTCTCTTGCACAGGTCATTGAGAAGATCTCCTTGCCATACTTTGCTACATCCCTGAGCCTGTCTCCTGCTGCACGCTTCATGGCTGTCGGCTTCAGCGGTGAGTATCAGCCGGTGCTGTGGGCTCTGCTTGTCCCCCACGTGCGTTATCCCAGGAACAACAGCCCCGGGAGTGAAGTATCTGCCCTGCTCCAGGGCAGGGTATGGCAGGCAGGGAGGAATCACACAAGTGATAAGGTTGGAAGAGAACACCATGCCCCCATTGCTCCCTGGGCAGCTGTGCCACTGCATCACTGCGCAGAGATGCTTCCCAATACCCAACCTGATACCCTGCCCTATGTAAGAGGCACAGGAGCATGGGGCTTTTAGGCTCCTTTCAGGAGCTGGAGAGGAGCAATAATGTCTCCCCTGAGCCTCCTCCATATAAGCATCCCGTTCCCTCAGCCGCTGACCTATTGCATCTCCCCACAGAGCGGCTCCTCCGGCTGCAGCGCTGCCCCGCAGGCCTGGCCCAGGACTACGCCGCTCACGACGACACGGTCCACTTGTGCCGCTTCGCCCCCGCCGGCCGCCGCCTGCTGACGGCCTCGCACAGCGCCGTGCTCGTCTGGGAGCTGCTGGGCGCCTGAGGAGCGGGGCGGCCTCACTGCGGGCCGGGCTGCGGCCCCACGCCAGGCCCCGGCTCAGCCCCCCCCACGTAGGCCGCAGCCCTTGCGGCGGGGCGTTGGACGCTCCGACATTGCTGTGGTGTTTGTTTATGGCGTGATTTGCTGCTGTTTTTTTGTTTGGTTTTTGTTTTTTTTCTCTTTTTTTTTTTCCTAATAAAACAACACGAAACGCGAAGTAGCGGTTGGGAAGTGCAGGGTAACACCTCCGGCCGCCAGGGGGCGCTGTGTGCAACGTGCTTCTCTCCGCCCGCAGCTCGCTGGTTGCGGCCGGAAGCGGCGCTGGCGGCGGTAGCCCCGGGAGCGGCGGCGGTGCCGCCATGAAGCGGGACGTGCGGATCCTGCTGCTGGGGGAGGGTAAGGGCGGCGAGCCGGGCCCGGGGGGAGGAGCGGCTGGGCCGGGCTGCCCGAGGCTGCGGCTCCTGATGGTTCCGTCCCCGCGGTGCTGAGCCCGGTGGAACCGGTTGCTCTCCGCGGTGCGGGTGCAAAGGGCGCTTGGTGCGCGGTGCGGGCCTCCGCTGGGCCCTGCGGTGACGGGCCGGGAACGGCCGCTGAGCCCGGCTGTGCGGCTCCGTGCAGTGCCGACGTTTCCCCCTTTCCTTCCTAGCCCAGGTGGGGAAGACGTCCCTGATCATGGCTCTGGTGGGAGAGGAGTTCCCCGAGGAGGTGAGCGCGGCGCTGCGGGGCGGCGCTGGCACCAGCTGTAGCCTCCGGCCTTTGGAGGCGGAGCGGCGTTTTCTCCTTGCCCCGGTCCACGCAGCGTCGCCGTTTGGGTGCTGTTCCTTTGGGGCCTCGTTCTCTTGCTGCTTCCTCGGGGGCTTTGCAGCCTCATGGCAGCGCCACAGCAGAGCCCGTGGAAGGGGCTGAGCCGCCCCAGAACTCTTGCGTGGATGGAGCAGGGCCTGGCACTGAGCAGGGCTGTCACTGCGGCCTCCAGCCGGCCTACACGAGCCCTTCTGGGCCTCTGACTGTGTGGCTTGCTGTCCCATCACAGCTTGGATGCAGAAGGGGCACTGCCCTGCTTGGGGTCATTTGCCCTGCTGCATTAGTGTCAGGCAGACAGTGCTCACTGGGAAGCATCAGCTTGCGGGGGAACAAGTGGTTTCCAGCACCTTTCTGTGTTTCACAGAAAAGCCCAGGCAATCAGCTTAGCCTGCCTCCAGCTGCCAGGAGGTCAGGCTGGAGCTGGGGGAGCACTTGAGGGCTTAGTGTGGGGGTGGCAGCACTGGCTTGTTTGAAATGCTGCTTTCATGAAGGGACACGGGGCTGTGTCTGCAGGGAGCGCTCAGGGCTGGGAGGCTGTCAGGTTTCACTGTGTGAGGAGCAGGCTATAGCACACATCAACCTGCTGCAGCTCCCTGCGGGCAGGAGTCACTGCCTGGGCAGAAGCCACAATGAGATCTGAGCACCCAATCTCCCTTCCTCGCCCTTGCTTGTTCTGACTGGCTGGTCCGTGCAGCAGAACACAGTCTGCCTGCTTTGCAGGTGCCACCTCGAGCAGAAGAGATCACGATCCCGGCTGATGTCACACCTGAGAAGGTCCCCACGCACATTGTGGACTACTCAGGTGGGACTGTCCCCTTGTTCCCTGCTGGCCTCTCTTCTCCTCGCCTACCTGCAGCGAGCGGGAAGGATGTCCCTATTGCAGCAGGCATGGACAGTGCGTGATGACAGTTCTCCCTTTCCAGAGTCAGAGCAGACTGAGGATGAGCTGCAAGAGGAGATCGCTAAGGTGAGCGGGGCTGGATGGGGCATTGCAGGGCAGAAGGTTGAGCCGCCGTAGCCCTGCAGCCTGCGTGTGACATGTGACTGCTCTCTCTTTCCATTAACCACCCAGAGATGTGCAGGCCGTTGGTTATCTGCGGATTAACGCTAGCAGTTTGTTTAGCACTTTGTTTAATCCTTCTCTGCGTTGTAAGCTGTTGTAGGGCTTGTCCTGGCCCTCTGGGGAGCTACCAGAAGGAGAGTCGGGGGGGGGGGGGTGTGCAGCTTGCTGCTGACCCATAGGTGGAGGAGGCTGCTGAGCAGATGGTCTGCTCCCATCCCTAGGATGTTCCCAGGAGGTGGAGGGGTGCAGCAGTTGTTGTTGAGGTCCTCTGCTCCCTGCATGAGGTCACTGTGGCTGTGTGATAAAGCAGTGACACACAAGTGGTGGTTTGGGAGCTGGAGCCCTGGGACTGGTCAGGGAAAAAATCCATCCAACCAGCCCTGCTGCTCTCTCTCGCTTTGGGATTAACTTTGGCTTCTTCAAGAGGAGGGCCTCACGATAGTATGTAACAAAGCTCTCTCCCCTGTGCGTCTCACAGCAAAACTATTCCATTGCTCCACCTTGGCATCTAACAGCTGGGGAGGTGGGCCAGGGGAATGGGGCTCCTGCTCCCTCTACCCAGACAGGAGGAATGTCCCGAGATGCTTAAAACTGCTCCAGGAAATCCTGCCTAAACCCTTGTGCATCCCTGGGATTAGCACTAAACTCTCCCCTGAAAGGGCCAGTGATCCCTTCTGTCTGCTTCAAACAAAACGTTAGTGTCGCTGCTGTCTGTGCAGGCCTGGGAAGGGGAGGTCAGTGGCTGCCAGGCCACCATGTGTGTGGAAGTGGGGAGTTGAGGCATCAAGTGCAGAGTCGTGTGGCTGGCACGGCCACACGTGTGCCCTTCCCTCTTCTATGGAGGCCTCACATACAGGGTTGGAGCAGGGGTGGGAGCTGCCACGTGCTTTCTGCCTGTCTGGGGAAGAAAAACATCCACACTGTGCCAAAAGCTGAGAAGGGAGATTCTTTATGCTGGCACGAGACAGCTGAGGTTATAGCCGCTGTTGTCCAGCTCCCAAGGAGCCTGCAGGCAGCATGTGTGTTGTGTTGTTGTGTGTACTGCTCGTGCATTCTAAACCACAGCTGCTGGGTTTTAGTGCAAACGCAGTGGCAGCATTTGGGGCTGGAGCTGCCTGAGCTTGGAAGGCTTCCCTGCTTCCTTCTTTGTAGGAGCACCAGGACTTTTGCTCACCCCCTTTTCTGCTGCTCTCTTGCAGGCTAATGTGGTCTGTGTGGTGTATGATGTCACCAAGGAGGCGACGATTGAGAAGGTAACGTGTCTCCTGTGGGAGCCTTGAAATGCCCTCAGCCCTCCAGAGGTTTTGGGGTTTGGGACTTCTGCAAGCAGAGACAGGTTGAGCACAGCCTGGGCATGCTCCCATGCTGGCAATTCTGCCTGTGCTGGAGGCAACAGGCCTGTCACATCCTTCTGCTGGCTTACAGCATCCCTGGGTGTGCTCTGCTGCTGCGGGGGAATGCTGGGGAGCAGATGGCTGCAGGGCCCTGCTGACAGCCACACTGTGTGTGTTGGGAGCTGCCTCTCCCTCCCCGGTCTGCTCTCACACGTCCTTCTCTGTGCTTGCCTTGCAGATTCGCACTAAATGGATCCCCATGGTGAATGGAGGGGCTGAAAAGGGTGCCAGGTACTGTGGGCAGAATTGGGTGATTCTGGAGGTTGCAGGGCCATCACTGCCTTTGTTGCCGGTGGAGGTTGCTCACATTGAGCCAGCTGTGCAACTGGTGCCTAGATCACTTGCAGTGGAAGAATGTGGGAGCTTTTCTCCCTTGTGGGTTTAGCTGAGTCAGAGGGTCACGGGAGAAGGTTTCCCCCCCTCCCCTCCCACCTTAATGTCTCACTGGCAAGGCAAGAAGGGGAGGCTGCTAAGGGAGGATGGCAGAGCAGAAGTCATAAGCTGCACGTGGGTCGTTTAGGCAGAAGGCTGCTGTGTTGGATTATAAGCTCTTGAACATATTGCTGCTGGGTGAAAGCGTAATCAGGATCAGGCAGTCTGTTTCTCCAGATGGATGCTCCCAGCCGTAGGAAGTAGGAAAGCTGTTCTGGACCTTGCAGAGGAAGGCTGGGAAGCTCCATGGGTGGCTGTACAGCAACACATGCAGCTGGAGCCCAGCTGAGGCTGGCAGAGGAGTGGCCCCACTTGTGCTCTCTGACTTGCCATCTTTCTCCCCCAGGATCCCCATTATTTTAGTTGGAAACAAGTCTGACCTGCAGATGGGGAGCTCCATGGAAGTCATCCTGCCCATCATGAACCAGTTCTCAGAGATTGAGACCTGTGTGGAGGTGAGGGACCTGAGTGTTTCTGAAAAGCCTCTGTGAGGGGTAGGAGCACATACATGACTGATGTGGGTCAGGGGAGCCTTCATGTTTGTGGGGGATCTGCCCTGCTAGTGTTGCTCTGCAGAACAACCTCAGTCTGGGTTTTCTCTGCTTTGCTTTGCACATTAGGAGTGGGTTTTGGTGTCTGCCCTGGCTAGGGGTAAATAGCATTGGAGCTGCATGCAGCCCATGTTGGCTTTGGGGCTGTGGAGTGAGCGCAACAAAGCCAGAGTGTGAACAGGAGGTTTCCCTTTTGGTTTGGTTTTTGTTTGTTTTTTTTCCTAATGGTGGACAGAGATTGCTCTGTGCTTTGATGCATTACTTGGAGGCTTGGAGAGCTCCTTGTCAACCTCCTCCTCCCCGCTGTCATAAGCCTGTTGCCCACACACAGCATAGCGTCTTCCTTTGAATCCACAGTGCTCTGCCAAGAACCTCAAGAACATCTCTGAGCTCTTCTACTATGCCCAGAAAGCTGTGCTGCATCCCACTGCACCCCTCTATGACCCGGAGGAGAAGCAGGTAAGAAGCTGCTCGCAGCTCCCAGTGGAGTCCTTGCCCACCTGTGGGGTCACAGAGCACCAGTCTGGTGCTGTGCCTTTTATCCTGGGAAGGATGTGGAGCTTGGGCCAAGGTAGCAAGAAAGGGAAAAGCAGTACCCCTGTGGGGAGCCAACAGAGGAGGAAAGAGCCATCTTTCCCTGCTAAGTGCAGCCAGATGAGAGTATACTGGCCAGAGATATCTGTGGGAACCCTCATGCTCTAGTCTGTGTGATGGGAAGGGTCCAAGGGTCCTTCTCTGTTGGCTGTCGTGCAGGAAGGGCTCTGTGCCTTTGGGGTTTGGGAGGCAGGAGAAAGTCACAATAAATATAGTGCCCTGGTTTTGTTACCATGATTGGTCCCTTGCAGCTGAGACCTGCGTGTTCACGAGCGTTGACCCGGATTTTCAACCTCTCAGACCAAGATAATAACCAGATTCTCAGTGATGATGAACTCAACTACTTTCAGGTAGGGCTGGCTGTGGAGCTGTGGTATCTCCCAGTCCTTGGGTGGCAGTGAGACAGAGGGTTCTGCTGTCCATGTGCTAGCTCATGATGACCTTCTTTCTCTTGGGAGGTAGAAGTCCTGCTTTGGAAACCCACTGGCTCCCCAGGCCTTGGAGGATGTGAAGATGGTTGTATGGAAGAACACCACGGATGGAGTGCAGGACAACGGCCTGACATTAAATGGTAACAGCATAGGGACTCTCTGCTCCTTCACTGCAAGGAATGGATGGATCCACCTCCTTCAGCATTCGCAAAGGGGCTCTGTGCACAGGCTGAGCCTACTAGATCTTGATCCAAGCCTAATTAGTCCCCCTTGTCAAAGCAAACTTGAGCCTGCTATGGCCATGTAAAGCTCTCTGTCCGAGCACTGTTTTCCTAGTGGACGCAATAGTCCTGAGATGTGGATCCCTGAGGCTGAGTTCCAGTCTAACCCCCATTGTCTGAGCTGCCTGATCTCTCTCCCACAGGCTTCCTCTTCCTCAACACACTCTTCATCCAGAGGGGCCGGCATGAGACCACATGGACTATCCTTCGCCGCTTTGGCTACGATGACGAGCTGGAGCTGACAGATGACTATCTGTACCCACAGTGCGTATCCTGGCATGGAGTGGGGCAGGCAGGGTGTGACAACCCTGTGGTGTACAATTGAGTGTCCTGGCATCTGCTGTGTTGCTCAGCTGAAGCTGTAACCTGAGCTTACGGTCATGTTTATTCTCCTCATCTTTCCCTATGGTCATGAGCTGAGAACAGGGAGGTTGGTGACAGTGTGAAGGCCTTGAAGCTGTTAACCGTGCTGTTGGTTGTGATGTAGGTGGGCAAAGAACAGAGTGATAAAGGCTTGTCCCTGACTTGCATTGACATCAACAAGGGACTTTTGAAGGCTGTTCTGTCTCTGCTTGAGCTGAGCTGTCAGGAGCTGTGAGCAGTCAGCATAGCCTTCTTGGCTGATTCTGCAGCTGCTGTCTCTTCTCTGCTCCCTGCCACCCTGGAAGTGGTGATCTGGCAGTAATGAAAGGCTTTGGCTGTGAGCTGCCTCATCTTCTCTCCAGAGAGCAGGCAATGGAGGAAGACAACAGGGCCTGTGCTGATGGAAAGCAGTGTGTCTAGAGCTGTACCCTTCTGCAGTGTGAGGCTAAACAAAGGCCTTGTCAGCTCCTGATCTGCTGGGTGATGCAGATGTATTGAGGGGAGCCTGCTCTGCACACTCAGCACCTTCTCCCTAAAGCCAGGGAACAGCCAGGCCTCGGGAAAACCACTGGCCTTGGGTAGGGAGGGGACAGGGGAGCTGTGTGCTCCAGCTGAGATGTGGCTTTGCAGAGGACCCACTGACACACTGCCCTTCATTCAGGGAGCAAGGAGGTGTTGGAGCTGCTCACTTGGGTCTCTCCTGGCAGGTTCCGCCTGCCCCCTGGCTGCTCCACGGAGCTCAACCACCTGGGCTACCAGTTCCTGCAGCGGCTCTTCGAGAAGCACGACAAGGTGTGCAGTGCGCCGTGTAGCTTCTTGCTGAGGCTTTTGGTGGTCGCAGTGAGCTGCAGGTACCTGACTGTAGCTTCACGTCAGGGCCATGGGATTGGGATCACCACCCTTGTCCAAAGAGCACGTGGTAAAGTGTGGGCCTTCAGGATCTGAGCTGGCATCAGCCCTGCGCTGTGACCATCTGTAGCACATGGGTTGATAGGGAAAGTGATCAGAGCTGCTGGCCTGCAGCCACAAACCAAGCAGAAGTATCCACACAGCTAACAGCCCCGTGGAAGGGATGCTGGATGCTGAACTGCAGAGGGAGAAAGAAAGCGATTAATTGGTACCATACTCTGTCTCTTTGGAGAGCGAGAGAAGGGGATGTCTCAGATCTGCATGCATCTGATCAATTTATTTACATGTTGGTGTACATCTGGGATATGGTGGCTCCATGAGAGCTGCAGCACTGAGTCAAAACACGTCTCTGTGTGCCCACGTGCCAGCAGATCTTCTGTGGTGTGGCCCTGTGACATGCTACCCTGAGGCTGCTGTGTTGGCATGTGTTTGTCTGGAGGACTCAGCAACTGCTTGCAGGCCTCAGGCTGGTTTCCCTGCAGCACAGACCTGCAGCGTGGCAGGACCAGCAGCTCAGAGCTACAGGGTGCATGTGAACAGGTCCTTCCCAGTGGCAGGGCTGGCGGTGGCTCCAGTTTTAGTCACAGAACAGAATCCCTTCTGGCAGTGCCTGTTGGCTGTACAGTGATGAGTGTCCCTGGGGTTCAGGCTCTTTGCACAGTCACGCAGCTCTGGCCTTGCTTGCAGTTGATGTCTGCTATTGAAAGGATCCCTGTGTCATTCTGCAGCAGGAAATGAGTTGGCTTCAGTGTGCCAGGACCCCTAGAGAGGGGTCCCTGACAGTGCTTGACGTGGCTGTAGAGAGCTGCCGTGTGCACGTAGGCTGTGTCCTGCCTCAGCTGCTGATTTCCACTTGTTTTGGCAGGACCAGGATGGTGCCCTCTCTCCTGCAGAGCTGCAGAACTTCTTCAGTGTCTTCCCCTGCATGCCCTGGGGCCCTGAGCTCTACAACACGGTATGCACCACTGATAAAGGCCTGCTTTCCCTGCATGGATTTCTCTGCCAGTGGACGTAAGCTCAGTCCCTCTCCCACATTGTTAGTCCCGTCACGTAGTGTTTGCTGACCTTGTCAGCATCCCCCTGACCAGCTTCCCAATGCTGCTCTGTCTCTTCAGCCTCATAGCCTACCTGGATGTGCGGCACTGCCTGGAGTGCCTCGGCTACCTGGGCTACCCCATCCTCTCGGAGCAGGACTCCCAGACTCAGGCCCTCACAGGTACAGCACTGCCCTCACCTCCTGGCAGCTCGGTGTCCTCCTCGCACTCACCAGCACTTTCTCCTGCCAGTGACCCGGGAGAAGAGGATTGACCTGGAGAAAGGCCAGACGCAGAGAAACGTCTTCCTATGCAAGGTGCTGGGAGCCGGGGGCGCAGGCAAGTCTGCCTTCCTGCAGGCCTTCCTCGGCAGGAGCCTCGCGGTGAGTGGCTGCTCCCCTCTCTGGTGGAGCAGGAGGCAGAGCGTGAGGCCGCTGAGCAATCTGCTGTGTGCCAGCACCTCCCTGCCCTGGCCAGACCCAGCATCCCAGCACGGGGCTTTGTACCACCCCTCCACACCGTGGCTCTTGCCCCTTTATTTTGCGTAAGGCTGTGGGTTCCCTCCCTCTGCTTATCCCAAGGATTCTCAGAGGCTGTTCCTTTCCTGATCTGACCAAGGTGATGCTGATTTTTTTCCCTGCTCATTGCTAACAGCCCTTGTCTTGTGGCAGACTCTGGCTGGCTTTCAAGGGCAGTGACTGTTAGACCGCAGGGATCAGAGCAGCGTGAAGTGCTCTCCCTCCCCTAAGCACTCTCCCTGCTGTCTGAGACGGTGTTTTCATCCATGGCAGGTCCAGAGGGAGAGCCCAGGAGAGCCATCTCTCTACACGATCAATACTGTGCAGGTCAACGGCCAGGAAAAGTACCTTATAGTAAGTATGTGTGTGCGGGGGGGGGCATTGCTGCTATGTCTGCCTGGGCACAGCAGCAGGGCTGGACTGTGTCCATCCATATTGCATCATTGCAGCACCCATGTGCTGTGCTGGGCCTGTGGTTGTTACAGTGCATCATGTGTGTTGATGTGAGACCCAACCCCATCTCCTCACGGCAGTGCTGTGCCCCCTGACCCTTCCTTTCCTGCTCCAGCTGCACGAGGTCAGTGCTGAGGTGCAGTTCACAAAGCCATCAGACGCAGCCTGCGACGTTGCCTGCTTGATCTATGACCTGAGTGACCCCAAATCCTTCAGCTACTGTGCCAGTATTTATAAGGTGAGTGCAGGCAACCTGGGGGGCATCAGCTTTGAGTGGCAGCCCTGCATTTCCCAGGAGGGTGTAGGAACAGCCTTCCCCTGCCCCACAGTTAGAGCCCACAGCTCCAGGAGGCACTGGTGCTATCTGAGCCCTCCTTCCTTGGTCCCCTCTTGGCTGGGGAACCCTTGTGATTCCCTCCCTGGAGATCCACAGGGCAGTGGCCAGTTGTTCACCCCTCACTTTCTCTCCTCTGCCTGCAGCAACACTACATGGACAGCCAGATCCCCTGCGTTTTTGTGGCCTCCAAGACAGACCTGCCAGAAGTGAGCCAGCAGCCCGGGCTGTCCCCTGCTGAGTTCTGCTACAAGCACTGCCTCCCACCACCATTCCTCTTCTCCTGCCACGGCCAGGGCCCGCCCAGCACTGCTGTCTACACCAAGCTGGCCACCGCCGCCACGTTCCCGTTAGTATCCGTGCTGCAGAGGGGGCTGTTGGCTGGGAGCTGAGGGCAGGAGGCTGCAGCTTGCCCTCCTTGCATTCCCCGTGGTTTCTCCCGAGCTCTTGATATTGTCTGCTTATGTGATTAATGGGAACGAAAGGGCCACTTTTTTCCCCGAGCTGAGAGAGCAAAGGGGACTCGACTGTCTTCTGCCTTGTGCAGCCTGTGGCAGATTTATTGGATAAGATCTCACGGCAGGATCTTTGTTTTTTGAAGGCTGAGATACAGAAGTGCTGAAAGGTGAGCAGGCAGCCTCGTGTGCCAGCGCCTGCAGGGAGGAGGTGGTGGCTGTTTTCTCCTGATCAGGTGGATCAGGAGCAGCAAAGAGATCAGAGGAGCAGGACCTCACGTTGCTTTGGGAAGGAGCTGCTTCTGAAAGGGGCTGGGCAGCACAGGGGGGGCTCTGCCCTTCCCAGGAGAGCGTGTGGGTGCGTTGGAGGACAGGATGGGATTACCAGCGAGTGGTTTTCCCTTTAGCTTTTTTCAATAAACAACTTTATTTTTAGAGCCAACACCTTTTTTTTTTTTCCCCTCTGCAGTATTAAAATTTAAATATTCTTTCTATATCTTAGAGTATTTGGTATAAATAAATAACAGCGTCATGGAGGGCCAAGGATTGGCTGTTCTCCTCCCGATTTAGTGGAGAATGAATAATGGATACGTCTTTTCTCCTCGTAGAGGAGCACAGTGATGCAGGACAGCACGTGTTTAGGAAGGGAATGTGTACGATCAGAGGGCACAGGGCCCTTCCCTCACTGTCCCCAGGTCAGTGCCTTGGCTGCTGCTGATTTGCTCACCCCTGTGCCAGTGTCACTGCGGCCACTTCTGGGGCTCTCTGCACTTGGAGCTGTAAAAGCAGCCTGACCTAGAAAGGAAGATGAGTACCTCCTCACTCGTACTAATTATTTAGATGTTGGTGTGCTATTTCAGGGCTGTGGGAGGGTGAAGCCTGCCTCCTTTCCACCAGCCATCATTGGGTTTGATGGTGATGCCGCATGGCGGGCGCTCGGCATTGGGCTGGGAGCCTCACGGTGCTCAGTGCTGCACCAGCACCATCAGATGGGGTTTCATCCCTGGAGCTGCACCGCACCATCCCAAGAGCTGTCAGGCTTATTTGGACACCTGTTTCCTTTCACATCACTCACCCCATCTCTTCTCTCTTCCCTTGCAGCCACCTGAACGCCGTGGAGCTGGGAGCTGCATCCTTTTGGCTCCGGGTGGCCCTGGGGGCTGCAGTCACCGCCGTGGTGGGGTTCACGCTGTACCGTGTGCTGGCCAAGAACAAGTGAGAGCTGCTCTCCACCCCGACCTCCCTGTGCCACCGGCTCCCCGTCCTGAGTGATGCCCCATGAGGGTCAGCTGGTCCCTGGTGGGAAATCCTCCTCCCCCAGCCTCAATTGCAGGGACCAGAGAAGCCAGAGTTCCCAGCACCAGCAGGATCGATCCTTGGCACCGGTCAGCCTCACCTCGCTGGCCCCTGAGCACCTCGTCTATGTGGCAGCTGGGGGCCTCCTCCCTGGAAGCCAAAGGGATCACTCCCTTCTTTTATTCTGTTAATGATTTTGTAACGTTTGTTTTTATGTTCAAACAGTGTTTCTATCTGTCCATGGGCTGGGCACGTCCCTTTTGCAGGGGGCTCTGCTGGAGCCTTGAGTTCTGCAGGGTGATGCTCCTGGAGCCCTCAGGACGTGCAGCAGTGCCAGCATTGAGGCTGTCAGGATTTCTGCCTGCTGCAGCAGTGCTGGACAGCTTTGGCCCTAGAAGGCACACTCCCATCCCAAGTCCCTGTTTCCTAATAGCATTCTGTCTGGATTTTGGCCCATCTGCCCTCCTCCCCTACCTACCTGTATGTCCTTTCCCTCTCCCCCACAACTGGTGTTCCCAGTGCCAGAGAACACTACATGGGCTGAGGATGCCTGGCAGTGCCATCGTATGATCCTTGTCCTGCTGTTCCCTCTGTGGATCCCTTCCAGAGCAGGAGGCTCTGAGCGTTGCACCTCCTGGTACAACTGGAAGCTGTTTCTCCCCCATGTCCAGCTCCAGCCAGTTGGCATTTCAGCCAGCATGAGTTTGGGGCTGCCCCTGTTCTCAGCATCCCAAAGAGTGATACCAGCCTGTGCTGGTCCTCGGAGCTCCACACTCTACTCAGCCCTACCCCAGGCTCCCAGCCCACTTCTGCTGTGCCAGGGGGAGCTCCTGGTGAAATAAGTGGCACTGGCTCTTAGGCTGCACTCAGGGTAGGCTTATTTACAGGCAGCTCGGGGCAGCACCGAGGGACAGCTCGTTGTTCCTTTATCCCTTTGTCTATTTAAACTTTCACTGTAACCTGGGGCCAGTGAGGGGTTGGGGAATCCATGGTTTGTGGGAAGCATCCTGCCGTGCTGTCCCCATCCCAGCAGTGACACTGGATCCATCCAGAGCTGCTTTTGCCAGCTTGGGGTTCTCCCCTGGTTCCCATAGGGCCAAGTCCTTGGGCTTTTCTATTCCCATTCCATCCTGCTGCCTGCCAGGAGCGTGTCCATGGGGCAGAGTCCTGGAGCTGTTCTGTTTTAGTTTTGTTCTCTACAATGAAATAAATTTTTACACACCTTCCATCCACAGCCCGTATCCTGGCACTGTGCTGCCCTTGGCCTGGGGGGGCGGTGGGGGTCCCCACAGCAGGGAGGAGTCCTGAGGGACGGGGGCTGCCCATCCATCTGGGGACAGTTATGGGGATTTGGGGTACAAATGGAAGCCTGGCTTCTGGGTGAGGCCCTGGCCCTGCTTTCCAGCGCGGTGCAGCACTCAGCTCTGTGCCACCTCCCTCTTTGCTCCCGTTTCCTGACGGCAGCTTTCCCTCAGCTATTTCTGGCTCTGCAGGCTCCATCACAGGCGTTGGGCACCAGGAACACGATCTCAGTGCAGGAAAGGGATTTTCCCAGTGCCTCTCCAGGGCCTCATGGCAGCCCCAGGGACGGCTGAACCACACAGAGCATCTCTCCCATGGGAGGGGGACCCGGGGAGCTGC
This sequence comes from Excalfactoria chinensis, assembly GCF_039878825.1. Classification (NCBI taxonomy): domain Eukaryota; kingdom Metazoa; phylum Chordata; class Aves; order Galliformes; family Phasianidae; genus Excalfactoria; species Excalfactoria chinensis. Next base: position 1,349,206 of record NC_092838.1, on the reverse strand, counting down.
TGCTCGCACTCAGGGGCTGGATGGGGCTGATGTGAGGGATCCTTTCATGGCAGAGCAGGGTCCCCACGGTGGGGGGATATTGGGATGGATCATCTGACAGGCAGCTGGGCCGGATGCAGCACCTACCTGATGCTGAGATGCTGGAATCCATACTGGGATGCAGATACTTGCACCAGGATGCAGGTTCCTGGACAACGATGCAGATCCTGATGCTGGGATTCACATGTTCGTACCAGGATGCTCATATCTGTACTGAGATGCAGGTTTCCATACCACAATGCAGATTCCCATTTCAGAAGGCAGGTTGCCATAGAAAGATGTACAAACCCATACTGGGATGCTGGTAACATAATGGGATGGATATACATATACTGGGATGAACATACCTGTACCAGTACCGTGATGCTGGTACTCATGCCAGGATGCTGTTACCCATGCTGGGACACTAGTACCCATATCATGATGCTGATACCCACACTGGGATGCATGTGCCCATAGCAGGATGCTGGCACCCATACTGGGACACTGGTACCCTTACCAAGGCTCTGGTACCCACATCACGATGCACGAACCCATATCGGATCCCTCAGGTTCCCGGTGCCTCCTCGCCCCCCGCAGCCCATCACAGCACTCGGGGTCGGTGCTGCGGGCGGAGCGGCCGCTGTTCCCGGGGTGGCGGGCGGGGGGGGACGACGACGAGGACGAGGAGGGGGGTGCGCGGCGAGGAGGGGGGAGCGCTGCGCCGCGCGCTGCGGCGGGGGCGGCTCCGTTCGGCTTCGCTCCCGCCCCCGCCGCCGCCGCCGCCCCGCTGCCACCGGCGGCTCCCGGCGCACGCAGCTCGCTGCCGGGCCCGGCGCAACGCGGGGCTGGCGGGGAGAGCCGCCCCCCCCGCCGCCCCCGCCGCCCGCTCCGCTCCCCTGCCCGGCTCGCCGGCCCCGGGCGCGGGGGAGCGGCGGAGCCCGGTGCCCGCCGGGTGCATGGACAGGAGCTCCCTGCTGCAGCTCATCCAGGAGCAGGTGAGAACCCGCGGAGGGGGGGGGGCTGCGGGGAGAAGAGGGGGCTCCGGGAGCGGGGAGCGTCGTGCCCCGGGCCCCCAAATCGCGCGCGCGTGCTGCCGCTGAGGCCGCGCAGCTCAGCTCACTTGTGGCCTCCCCCGGGATCCCTGAAGGACGGCGGGGTGCTGAGCGCCGAGGGCGTTGGATGGACCCCCCCCCCAAACCCGGCAACCCCGCTGCGGGCTCGGAGCCCCGTGACCTGATTGCGGGAGCAGCGCTGCTGCGTAGCGCAGGGCAGGATCCGGCGCCGCCGCGATGCCGCTCGGTGCTCCCCGGCCCCGCAGCCCGGCACCTCCCGGCGGCCCCGGCGGCGCGTCCCGACCCACCCCGAGCAGCGTCGGCAGCATCGCCGCGGGCTGGGAGGGGATTCATCGTGGGGGTCGCGGTGCCCCTCTCGCCCCCCGCTGCCTCCTTGACCTTGGGCGAGTCCCCCGCTCCCCGCTGGGCACTGCGGTGTCGGGGTCACGCTGGTGCCCTGCAGCCCTTCGGCACGGGTGGGGTCCCCCCGGCGTTGTGTGCAGGGAGATGCCCCCAGTCCATCAGTGGCTCCCAATGATGCTCAGTGCATGAGAAGATGTGTGTTGGGTCCTGGTGTGACATGGCACGTGGAATGTGTGTGGTGGGGGGACAAGGGGTACCTGGTGCTCCCTGTGTCTGTGTGTTGGTGGTTGTTGTGGTGCTGTGCACATCCTGCATCCAAACGTGCACCCCAACCCTACACCAACCCTGCACCCCAACTGTATCCCCAACCCTTCACTTCAGCCCTACACCCAATCCCATACCTAACCCTACACCCAGCCCTACACCCAAACCTCCACCCAGCCCTGTACCCAACACTGCACCCCAACTCTACACTCAACACTGCACCCAACCCTACACCCAAACCTCCACCTAAACCTGCACCCACCCCTCCACCCAACCCTACATCCAACCCTACATCCAACCCTGCACCCAACCCTACATCCAACCCTGCACCCAACCCTGCACCCAATCTTACACCCAACCCTATACCCAACGCTGTGCTCCCCACTCTGCACTCAGTGGGGATGGGGTGTGGGGTACCCAGTAGTGAGGGGTGCCCAATGGTGTTGGGTACCTATTGGTCATGGTTGTGTGGAGTATCCATTGGACAAGGGGTGCCCATTCGATGTGGGCTGCTCCAGCACAGGTGCTGTGGAGCTGGGAAATGCAGGTGCATGAGAGCTGTGTGGGAGGAGAATAAGGAGGAGGAGGAGGAGGCTGTGCCAGCACCTCGCGTGTGTTTGGCTTCATGGCTTCCTGGCTGGCAGGGAAAAACCGAGTGGGAGAGTGGTGGCTGCGTGGCTCGCCGTGGGGATGGCACAGCTCCGTGAGTGACACAGCACTGTGTGTGTGTGTGTGTGGGGGGGGGTTGGAGGCAAGGGGCAGGGGGTGGCAGCGATCTGGGGCTCCCAGCTGCTTAGGGATGCGGGTTCCCATGTTGGGATGCAGGTTCCTGCTCCAGGACGTAGCCTGGCCCCATGCCTGTGCTGTTCTCCCTGCAGCTTGACCCTGAGAACACCGGTTTCATCGGCGTGGAGACGTTTGCCAGCCTCGTGCACAGCCATGAGCTGCCCCTGGACCCCGCCAAGCTGGACATGCTGGTGGCCCTGGCACAGGGCAATGACGAAGGGCAGGTCTGCTATCAGGAGCTGGTAGACCTGGTCAGTGCCGGGGGTGACGCGGCGATGGGAGCGGGTGGGTGCCACCATGGGTGGGGTGGGGTGGGGTGAAGTGGGGTGGGGAGGGGGCGGGCACCCTGCAGTGCAAGGCTGCCCCCAGCTGGTGGTGGCGGCGGTGGCCACAGGCTCTCTCCGCAGATCAGCAGCAAGCGCTCGAGCAGCTTCAAACGCGCCATAGCCAACGGGCAGCGAGCCCTGCCCCGGGATGGGCTCCTCGATGAGACCGGGCTGGGCTTCTACAAGCGCTTCGTTCGCTACGTGGCCTACGAGATCCTGCCCTGCGAGATGGACCGACGCTGGTACTTCTACCAGCACCGCACGTGCCCCCCGCCGGTCTTCATGGCAGCCGTCACCCTCACCCAGGTGCCCGAACCCGGTCGCTGTGTGGTGCCCACGGGGCCTTACACCTACAGTGGGTTGGCAGATCCCAAACGTGATGCTGCGCACCCCGTGGGGTCTCAGACATGTGGTGGAAGGGCCGGCTGACCCCATGTGCGATGTCCCCTCCCTACGGGGGGTCTCATCCCCAGGGCAGATGGGATGGCTGACCCTGGCTGCGATGCGCCCGTGCCTTCAGGGCACTCAAACGAGGGGCGAATGGGAGGGATGTCCCCAGTGGTGATGTCCCCCTGCAGGACTGAAGTGTCCCTGCAGGGCTGGGGAGCAACGCTCCCGTGTTTTCCCGCAGATCATCGTGTTCCTGTGCTATGGGGCCCGGCTGAACAAGTGGGTGCTGCAGACCTACCACCCCGAGTACATGAAGAGCCCCTTGGTCTACCACCCCGGGCACCGCGCCCGCGCCTGGCGCTTCCTCACCTACATGTTCATGCACGTGGGGTGAGTCCCTGCTCTCAGCCGGGTTCCTCCATCCCATCCCATCCCATCCCATCCCACACGTCACCTTACGGTGTCCCATGGTGTCCCCCGCAGGCTGGAGCAGCTGGGGTTCAATGCCCTCCTGCAGCTGATGATCGGGGTGCCCCTGGAGATGGTACATGGCATCCTGCGCATCAGCTTCCTCTACCTGGCCGGTGTCCTTGCAGGTGGGCACATACCTGTCTCCCCATCCCCATCCCTGCTGTCCCTTCTGCCCCTGATTAATGGGGAACGTGTGACAGGGTCACTCACCGTCTCCATCACGGACATGAGGGCACCTCTGGTTGGAGGCTCGGGGGGGGTGTATGCACTCTGCTCAGCGCACCTCGCCAACGTCGTCATGGTCAGCACTGGGGGCACCTCGGGGGGGTGGGCAGCAAGGGGTGAGGTTTGGGGGTGGGCAGCATGAGGTGGGCATCCCTGGGTGGGCACCAGGGGGTGGGTGTCACGGGGAGAGGTTGTGGGGTGGGCGTTGAGAGTTGGGCATCATGGTGTAAGGTCGTGGGGTGGGTATAATGAGGTTGGTATCACTGAGTGGGCACCATGGAGTGAAGGTGCAGGGTGGGCAGCGTGGGGTGGGCATCGTTGTGTGAGATCATGGAGTGGGTGTTGTGGGGTGGCAGCACCGTGGGGTTGACGTAATATGGTTGGTTCCATGGGATGAAATTGTAGGGTGGGCATCATGGGCTGGGCATCGTGGTGTGAGATTGTGCAGTTATGGTCATAGGGTGGGCATCATGAGGTGGGAGGGTGGTCACCATGGGTTGGGTGTCATGGAATGGGATTGTGGGGTGAATGCCGTGGGATGAGCACGTGGGGTGAGTCTGTAGGGTGGTCTTCATGGGATGGGCATCACAGGGTTAGGACCATTGGGGTGAGAATGTGGTTTGGGCATCAAGGGGTGGTGCCACTGGAGGGTGGCACCTTGGGATGGCACGGCTGGCAAGCAGGGCCCGGGGCACACCATGGGGACAGGGCACAGCTCTGCAGGGTGCCCCATACCCACCCACCATCTGTCCGCCCTCAGAACTGGGCCGGGATGCGCTGCCCCTACAAGCTGCTGCGCATGGTGCTGGCGCTGGTTTGCAGTGAGTACGGGGACAGCGGGGGCGGGTTTGGGGTCAGCAGCTCGGGGAGGGACCCCGATGCCACCGCCGCTGTCCCGCAGTGAGCTCGGAGGTGGGACGCGCCGTGTGGCTCCGCTTCTCGCCTCCGCTGCCCGCCTCGGGCCCGCAGCCCAGTTTCATGGCACACCTGGCCGGAGCCATCGTGGGTATCAGCATGGGGCTGACCATCCTGCGCAGCTACGAGGAGAGCCTGCGGGACCAGTGCGGCTGGTGGGTGGTGCTGCTCTCTTACGGCACCTTCCTGCTCTTCGCCGTCTTCTGGAACATCTTCGCCTACGACCTCCTGGGGGCACAGATCCCCCCCCCGCCCTAAGGACCGCCCCTCCTCGCCCTCCCTATAGATGCCCTTTTTCTAGCGACGGCCAAAGGCCCGGCGGAGGGTGTTGGGGGGGTCCCCGCGCGGCACATGGGGACACGCTGCCCCCTCGGTGCTAGCGACCGCGCTGGGCCCCTCCGTGCCCCCCCGCCCCCCCCATGTGAAGGATGCTTCAGCCCAGTCAGCACAGAGACCCCCCCCCCCGGGAATGGCCCCCCGCAGCCCCTTCACGGGCTCCCCGAAATGCTGTTTCCCCCCCCCGGGAATAGAGGAGCCCAACGAGGAACCATTTATTTTTCTATGCCAAAAGAACCGTTCGCGGGGGGCGGGGGGGGGGAAGGGGGGAGAGGAAGGGGAAGCAGAGCCCGCAGTGTCCCCCCGACCCCGCGCTGCTGTCGGTACCCCCTAAAAGCTGTTTTGGGGTGCAGGCGCTGCCCGCCCCCCCCCCCCCCCCCCCCTTCCCATTTTTTGGAGTAGAAATAAATATTTTGCACACGGCCCCGCCCTGGGGGAGCTTTGGGGGGGTGAGGGTTATTAATTTGGGGCTAATTAAGGCTGAGTTAATTAGGGCAGCGCTCATGCGAGAAAGAGGGAACCCGGGCATCGGGCACTGGGGCGGAAAACGGGGGCGGGAGGGGGGCAGCGCGCCGGCGGGAACCCACAGCGAGCCCCGCCCCTTGCCCCGCCCACAAGACGCAAACCACGCCCACCAAACAAAGCCACGCCCCCTAGTCTAAACCACGCCCACACTTCATTAAGCCCCGCCCCCCGTTTGAAGCCCCGCCCCGGAAGTGAAGGGGCGGGGCGGCGCTGTCGCAGTGCGCGGCCGGAGGCAGCGGAGCCGCCGGCCCCGAGCGGCCGGGTCGGGCCGGGCCATGAAGGGGAAGGAGGAACGGGAGCGGGAGGGCGGCGGCGGCGGCGCGGCCGGGCCGGGTGCCGCGGGGCCGGGAGCGGGGGGAGGCAGCCCCGAGAAGAGCCACAGCGCGCAGGAGCACAAGGAGCAGGGCAACCGGCTCTTCGGCGGCCGCAAGTACCCCGAGGCCGCTGCCGCCTATGGCCGCGCCATCGTGAGTGTCTCCCGGGCCTCCCTGGTCCCGACCTCCCGGTTCCCCCCATTCCGGGCCCGTCCCAACGATGCCCACCTGAACGCGGCCCTGTCCTCCCCCACACCCCGGTGCCTCCCTACCCCCGGCCCTGTCGTCGTTCCCGGGTGTCCCTCTGCCCGCGGCCCTGTCCCTCCCAACTATCACCATCCTCAGGGCCCGGCCATCACATGTGTCTCCTTGCCCAGGGCCCTTCACCCCCATTATCCCCGTGCTCAAGGCCCTGGCTGTCTGTCCCCCCTCTCCCTTCCCCCCTCCCACAGGTCCCTGTTCTTAGATCCATGTCGTTACCCCGCTCTCCTCCTGCCCACAGCCCCCTAACCCCGTCCCAGTGTCCCCAGGCCGGCCCCTGTTGGCTTTAAGGCTGTAGGGTCAGGTTGCCCCCCACACCTCTCTATGGGGCCGCAGCTCCCAACTTGTCCCTCAGCTCAGCAGTGAGGTGGCATTCCAAGGCCGGATGACGGCACCCTGTTGTCCCACGCCCGTCACTTTTGTCACCCGGTTGCTCCCCGTGGGCAGGGAGCTGACGTGTGGTTGCCCCGTAGAACCGGAACCCGTTGGTGGCCGTGTATTACACCAACCGGGCGCTGTGCTACCTGAAGATGCAGCAGCACGACAAGGCGCTGGCTGACTGCAAGCGGGCGCTGGAGCTGGACGGGCAGTCGGTCAAGGCTCACTTCTTCCTGGGGCAGTGCCAGATGGAGATGGAGAACTACGACGAGGCCATCGCCAACCTGCAGAGAGGTGCGTGGCGGCCAGGACAGGGCCGGCCCGGTGGTGCGGCAGGGCTCTGAGAGCTGCTTTGTTCCCCCTCCTCCCACTGCAGCCTATAACCTCGCCAAGGAGCAGAGGCTGAATTTTGGGGATGACATCCCCAGCGCGCTGCGCATCGCCAAGAAGAAACGCTGGAACAGCATCGAGGAGAAACGGATCAACCAAGAGAACGAGCTGCACTCTTACCTGACCAGGCTGATCATGGCCGAGAAGGAAAGGTAACGACAGCCCTCGTCCCACTTGACCTCCTGAGCCCCCAAGGTGGGGGTGATGTGTGTGGGATGGGAGGTGGGAGAAGGAGCGAGCTGCTGGGAGGATCTCAGTGCCATGTGGTTGTTGCAGCTCTGAGTGCAGCGCTCCAGCCCCGCAGTGTGCAGAGCCCTGGGGCTGGGTCAGCTGCAGTGTCTTCTTGGTGCTGCTGCCCTGTGCCCTCACTATTGCCTCTGTCACAGGGAGCTGGCTGAGTGCAGGAAGGCTCAGCAAGAAGAAAACGTGGATGAGAGCCGGGGTCGTGTTCAGCTGGCCGGCATTGAGGCCAAACACGTGAGTGGCTGTGTGGGCACAGTAGACAGGAGGGAAGCAGGACTCCCCAAAGCCTCCCTGGTGCTTCTCCCTCCCCTCCTTGGCTCCACACGAGCTGCTGTCACAGGATTTTCACCCCCCTTGTGTGTTCTCCTGTCCCCTGTGCCGTCACCTTCCTGTCCCATCCTGGCAGTGGTGCTGCTGCTCGTGCCCTGCCAGCTGTGTGCCCACGATTCCTCGACAGCTGTGCGATGGGAGCAGCTTGTGGCTGCCTGTAGGTCTGTGCGGTGTCCTGGAGCAGGGGACTAATCCTGGGATAAAAATAGCCCCACAAAGGACGGTTATTTTTAAGCTGGATTGATTTTGCCACGCAGTTCAGCCAGGAGGGGTGGGAACCAGGGGCTGAGATCCAAAGGATCTGGCTCTGAACCTGTGGTCGGATCCCTCACCATCCTACAGGGTTGGTCCATTCTGTGGGCAATAAGTGCCCAGAGCAGCCACAAAGTGTGGGCTTGCTTCCTGCCAGCAGCTTGTTGACACGGAGCTCTGCCCCCACTCCATTAATAAAGGTTCCTCTTCCAGGATAAGTACCTGGCAGACATGGATGAACTCTTCTCTCAGGTGGATGAGAAGAGGAAGGTGAGTGCACCCCCACACGTGCTTCCTGCTCTCTCCAACCAGGGCTGCTTGCTGTAACCCTCTTTAGTCCCTGCTGCCAATGTGGACTTATATCTTCCTCTGTCTGAGCTGATGTACTGCATGGCTGCATCCTCAAACCACCTCAGCCCTTTATTACTTTTTCTGCTGCATTTGCCCAGTGCCTCCTAACCCAGCTCTGCTTCTCTTGAGCCAGAAGCGTGACATCCCTGACTACCTGTGCGGGAAGATCAGTTTTGAGCTGATGAGGGAGCCCTGCATCACACCCAGCGGGATCACGTACGACAGAAAGGACATAGAGGAACACCTGCAGGTACTGCAGAGATGTGGGCTCTTGGCTGTGCTGCTGCCTCCTCCCCTGGCAGCAAAGGGGAGTTTTGGGCTCAGATGCTGCACCCAACCCCCTCTATGCTGCTGGCCTGGGGCCAGGCACGCAGTGTAACCGGTTCCTGGCCACCTCCCTTGCAGCGCGTGGGTCATTTTGATCCTGTGACGCGGAGTCCCCTGACCCAGGACCAGCTCATCCCCAACCTCGCCATGAAGGAGGTGATCGACGCCTTCATCTCAGAGAACGGCTGGGTGGAAGATTACTGATGGCCGAGGGGTGATGCTGCTCCTCTCCCCCCTGTGGGCTCTCCCCAGCCGCAGGCTGCTCGTGCTGGGCTGGCACCATGCCTTACTCCCTGTCTGTCTGTCCCCTTCTGCTCTGGGTGCCCAGAGACCTGTTGGCAGTGCTCAGTGAGGATCCATCGCCTTCTCCCCTTGCTGTAGAACCGCAGCAGCTGGGCAGGAGCATTGGCTGCTGGGGTGGAGGGTGGGGGGAGGCCAGGAAGGGCCCAACAGTGTTATTATCACTCAGAGGGAAGGGACGGGACCCCCTCCATGCTGACAATCTCCAAAGGTCACTCCCTGTGGAGCTGCCTGGGGCGAGTGCTGGTGCTCCCTGCGCTGCTCTGGCCACATCCCCTCTCCATGTACATAGGTTTTCTTCCCATTCCATCTCCTGTGGGGACAGGGTCACGTCACGCTGGTTCCTGTAAATAGCCATGTGCTGGGGTGGGAGATGTTTTCTCTGCCTGTCCTGCCTTGCTCTGGAGCTTCTGGGTAACCACCATCCCTAGACTGGAAGGGGTGGCTGCCTGTGCAATCCCCTCCCCTGCCAGCCCTGGGGCTGTGGTTCCTGGGACCAGATTCATTTCCCTTCTAATGAAATCCCTTTTGAGAAGAAAAAAAAACCACACAGAAAACCACCAACCCTGCACTGGACTGAGGCTGCAGCGTGTGGGGCAACGTCGGCGTCGCTGGGTGGTTGACCCTGCAGCCTGCCTGGCTTCTGAGTGCTCTTGGGCCCGTTTGCCAATGTCATTAAAAGAAAATGAAAACAAAAAACATTCAGCAATAAATGTGAAAAGAGCTCGAATGCTTCGGGAGCTTCTCTGCAGTGGGTTTGGGAAGAGCAGGGTCCGCTGCCCTGTTGGAGGGGCAGCTGTTCTAGTCATGGCCTGGGGGCTTGTGATGATGCATTCAAGCTTTTTGTGCCTGGGTAAAGCTGAGCCAGTCCTATGGGATAACAGAGATGGGACTGGAGGGTGTGTGACCAGGAGATGCATAGCAGCCCACTGACTGTTGGCTGGGACCAGAGGGTGGTTTTTGCTCCCATCCCTCTTTTGCTGCTTTGTGGTCAGTGCTGGCACCAAGGGAAAGGGTTCAGCCACCCCTGCACCCAGCAAAGGCTGCTCCAGTGCACAGCAAAGGGCAGCAGCAGCCCTACACCAGTGTGTCAAGTTTAATCTGTGACACTTGCAGCACTACATCAGTGTGTCAAGTTTAATCCAAACGGGTGCAAAAAACCCGATTAAAAACCACAGTTCAGGTGCTTGGTCCCAAAACCAGGGATTGAGGGGTGGCTCTTGGCACTGCCCTGGTCCCACAGCCACGGGATGCTCTGGGGTGAGACAGTGCTGCTGCTGCTGGTGGTGGTCCTCAGCCATAGTGGGACGTGGGTGCCCGGCTCTACCCCAGGAAGGTGGAGATGAAGACGCTGGTGTCCAGGTTGAGCGTGGCGTGCCACCAGCGGTCAGGGAAATACAGCACCTGCAGGGAGAGCACAGCAAGACACAGCAAGAGGGGGGCAGCCTCATCCATGCTGTGCTTTATAGCAGGGTGAGGAGGGCACAGAGCCGCTGCAGGACTCACCTCCCCAGGCCGGATGGTGCACTCCAGCGGGCGCTCCTCTGGTGGCAGCGTGGGGTAGGTGTGCTGGAGCCAGGCCAGCGTGGTCTCATTGGGGTGGAAGTGGGGTGTTTTATCGGGTGGGTAAAGGAACCAGCGCTGGAAGGAAGGCGGCAGGAAGGCTCAGCCCTCAGTGATCCCTCAACGCAGCCTGATTTTCCCTGTGGGCAGCGCTCACCTTCCTGCCAAAGATCACCTCGGAGTAACCGGGGCCGTGCCAGTGGAAGGGAACACCAGAGCCTGAGCCTAGAGGGGGAGATGTGTGCTGTGCCAGCCCCGAGCTGCCCGCAGCCCACACCCACAGCCCAGCTCCCACCTGCAATCCCAAAGCTGTAGGCTCCGCTGGTGCCCGGGATGCGGAATGGAGGCGGCACGTAGTGCTGGAAGAGGGATCCCCACTCGGTGAAGTTGTTGTCCCCGAAGAAATAGAGGGTGTCTGAGGGGTGAGCACGGAGCCGTGAGGAGCAGCGAGGGATGGGTGCTGCAGATGGATGCGTGTAGGGCTGTGCTACCCACCACTACCCAGCGCTGCTGGGTCCTGCGGCTTCAGGAGCTGCTCCACGTACTCCTGGAAGGGGACATCCACTGCGGGCAGAGGGACGGCTCAGGAGCCGCGGGGACAGCGGGGTGGATACAGCCCCCCACCCCCCCCATACCCTCACCTTTGCGGTAGGAATACGTGTTGGCCGTGCTGAGACGCACCGGGCGCTCCCCGTAGGCAGCCAGCAGCTTCTGGCGGGTGCAGAGAGCCTGGAAAGCCTGCAGGACAAACCAGCAGCGACCAACCAACCCCGCTGCCAACCGCTCACCCCGCCGCCACCCAAACCCAACCCAGCGACCCCGGCGGCTCCTCCCAGCACTCACCGAGTTGTCGGTGACCCCACGGAGGATGACGGGCCGGGAGAAGGCGAACCTGGCAGGGAACAACGCGACCCGGGAAGGGCTGCCTGTGGTCAGCGGGGCTGCCCCTCACTCCCACCCGGCCCTCTCCCCCCCCCCAACCCCGGAGCCGTCCGTACCGCTGCAGGAAGAGCTCCGGGCTCACGGAGCCGTCGGTTCTTTCCACAGTGCAGCGCCGCTCCTCCGGCACATCGCCCTCCTGCCTGCAACGGGAGCGCGCTCGGAGCCGGCCCCAATAGAAGCAGCGTGCCGCCTTACCCACCGCCCTTACCAGCCGCCAGCACCGCCTGCGAACCGGGACCAGGCCAGGGGAAGGAGCACCGCCAACAGCCGCCGCGCCGCGGCCATGACGGCAGCATCAGGACTACAGCTCCCGGCGTGCTACGGCGTCCTGCGAGGGACAGGCCTTAAAAGGGCCACAGCTGAACCCGAGGGAGGTGGGCCCCGCAGGGTGTAAAGCAAGAAGGAGAGCCGCGCACAGCTTTGGGTTTAATTCAGTACAAAATGGCTGCGTCCGGAAATAAATACAAAGAGAGGGGTAGAAGGGCTGGAGTCTGCAGCACCGCAGCCAGAAGCCTCCCAGCACCGCTTCCTGCTCCCCAGCCCCACAGTCCTGCTGCCCCCGTGCTGCTGCCGTTGTGCTCAGCTGTACTCGCAGAGGTGGCCGCAGCCCGCCGGGCAGTGCGAGCTGGTCTCCAGCCACTTCATGATGTGCTGCAGGTGACCACCGTGACTGCAGCCCTGGCACCAGACAAAGAGCCCCTTCACCACGTGGTGGCACACGGCGCACATGCTGGCACACTGCCGACACCTGGGAGAGATGGGGTGAGTAAAGAGCCTGGCCGTGTGCACCCCATCACCCTGCTCCCCCTCACTGCCGTGCTCTCACCTGTCACAGATCCAGCCCCTGTTGCTCATGGGCCGCTTGCAGTTGCTGCAGTTGATGTGGAGGGTGGTGGAGGCTTGGTTGAGGCAGTTGATGGCACGGCATGTGCTCAGCTTGATCACCTCGTTGGAGATGTTCCAGAGCTGGAAGCGCTGCAGCAGGTCGATGTAGGAGGTGTACCAGTGCTCCTGGGGATGAGCGCACACAGCTCAGTGCCAGCTCCCCCCACCACCATCCCAACCCCAGCACCAAGAGGCAGAGTCCCAGCTTGTCCCCACGTCAGCAAGTTGCTGCACCAAGAGCCTTCCAGAAAGGGCCTCAGATTCAAAGCAGTGAAGGAAAAAGCAGAGGGCACCCACTTCAGGGGCAGCAGAAGAGCTTCCTTTGGGTACCTGGGTCTGCTCATCGATCTCCTTGCGGATTCGGTCTCCCAGCACAATGAGCACAGACACAGCTGTCTGCACGTCCCCCTGCTCGGCGTAGAAGAGCAGCGTGTCACGCACGATGGGGTTGAAGAAGTCGGAAGGCAGGCGGTTCTCATAGAGCGAGTGGGAGATGGAGATGAGGGAGAAGGACTCCACGGGTGTCAGGGACACCGTCTCGGCCTCATTACCACTGACATGGGGGGAGTCAGCCTTGTCCTGCAGGTGGTCCAGGGCTGACGGGTTGTCTACGATTTCATGGCGCAGGGGGAAGGCTTCCTGGGGAAGGCTGTACTCCTGCTCTTCTGCTGCAAGGAAAGCCATGGAGAATGAGTACAGAAAGGCATCAAGCTGGATGGCCAAAGGACAGGAGCAGCTCTCGCTCACCGTGTGGGTTCTCGTGGTCCATCATATAAAGATCATCTTCATCCGCCTCCACGTCTCCCAGCAGGTAGTCTGCAGGGACATCGCTGCCCTCTGTCTCCTCATTGTCTGTGTCCGGGGGAGAGAGAAATCAGCACATCCCATGCACAAAGATCAGCTGAGGAACAGCCTCAGGACTTGGGCTGTGCCCACCCCATAAACGTTACCCTCGTTGTTGATCAGGGTAGAGGAGGAATCCATGAGGATATTTTCTGTGCGGCTTTCTCCTTTGCTGCGATCCAGCCTTGACTCAGTGCCCAGCCCGGAGGGGATGTCCTTCAGGTTAAAGCTGTGAGAGAAGCCACTTGCTTAACCTAAAAGTCCCAGCATACAGACCGGCTGTACGTCTCCAGCTGGCATTTCAAAAAGACACAGTAATTTTGCTGAGGGCAAAGTCAGCTGTCCCCACTTTATAACTTAAAAACCTCAATCCACCACAATTGTTAGCGCAGCCTTTTCTCCCTGTCTGGCATCTCTGTGCAGCCATCGCAGAGGCGCCTACAGAGGTTTCCTTAAGCAACTTCAGAGCTGAGCAGACACTTGACTCCGTTTCTTGATGTTTACATTCAGCTTAGAAGTGGGTAAATAAGAGCTGCCTCTCTGCACGATGCTTTATTTGTTATGCATCGCTGCTCACGGGCTCCACCAGGACAGAGAAGGAACTGAGAGGAGCTGACACAGAGCCACACTTTCCAGTCTGGATCTGCAGTTTTGAGGTGATGGCAGTGGCCTGTCTGGCTGCAGAACCTGGGCAACGTTTGAAGTTATTGGAGTCTTTGCTGCTCATCCTGGGAGCCCAGCCTTTCAAGGTCTATGAACTAATTAGGAGCCCTCACTCCTCGCTTTCATAAGTCATTTGGAAGAGGAAAAACAAGTTTTCCTGCTTCATCAGCACGCAATGAGGTTCCAAACCCCATGAACTATCCACAGAGAGGAGCTGTCGTCTCCCTTCAGAAGAGGGAGACCTCTCTGATTGCAGCAAGACTTGGGGGGGGGGGAGGTTCTGCATCCCCAAACCCCAACACAGCCAGCTTCATACCCTGTTTCAGACAGGGGCAACAACAGCAGAAGCCCACAAGGCTTGAGGCCCAGCTGGTTCTAACAGCTGCACTCAGATGACACCATCCTACATAGCAGCACGGGACTGAGGCTGGGGCTCTGCTCTGCTGCTTGTGGAGCTGCTCCCTTACCTGTTCATGAGCGGGAGAGTGGTGCTGCCCTTCCCCATGCTGTGGTTGAGGTTGGTGGATGACACGGTGCCAAGGCTGGAGTAGATGATCCGGAGCATCGTCCACGTTTGAGCCACCTGCGTGTGAGAGTCACAATCAGATTTCACCTCTTACAAAGCAGCCCCTGATACCCATCATCTGTCATTCTACCAAGCTAAGAAGGTCCATGGGGATATCAAGTTTCTGGGCACAGAAGGAAATCTGTGCTTGCCATAGGCAATGGCACTACAGATCTGTGCTAGGGCTGAGCGAAACCTTCCGAGGGCAGCTGCAGGGCAGAGAAGGGACAGAGGGACCAAATAGCAGAGCCAGGGCCTCCACCCATGCTCACCTGGTTGCGGTCCAAGCCCTTGGCCACCTTGGCATTGTGGTCACAGAGCTCAGCCAGGGGCCTGCCAGCCAGCGCGTACTGCTTGGCAGTGTGCACAAACCAGTCCATGCTGCCACTCTCCACATCTGTCTCAAAGACACTGAGGGCACTGGAGGAGGAGATGTACTCAAACTGCTCTGTGGGGTCCAGCTTGCGCTTGAAAAAGATGGGGTGGCGGCGGTCCCCGATGTAGGGCTTGCGGTTGGAGTCAGAGGAGATGAGACTTTCCTTGGCTGCAAAGGCCAGGTCTCCATAAAGGCTGTAGCACAGCCCCTCGGGGTTGGCCCGGTCGATGGGCTGGCTGGCGTCCTTGAAGATGTGCTGGTAGAGGGTGCTGTCTTTGGAGCCGGACAGGAGGAAGTAGGGGTCGTGGAGGTGACGCCACACGATGCCCGTGGTGACGTCCTTGTGTTCCTCAAACATGGCAGAGGGGATGAAGGGCCGTCGTATGTCCCAGACATAGATGTTGTGGTCCACCATCATGGAGCAGGTGGCAATGTGGTGCTTGCACTCCGGCCGCCACTTCACCCGGGCTACGGAGGCGATGGTCTGCACGCAGTAGATCTCCTTTGCCCGCGTGGTGTTCATGTCCCAGACCTTCACCATCTTATCCCGGCCGCCTGTTGCCAGCCAGCCCCTGTGAGAAGGATGAAGGAAGATAATGATACATCAGACTGTGGGATGGGTGGTGCCCTCAACACAGATATACCCATGTGCCAGGACATGGCTGAGCCTTGTCCACACCACAGGAGGCAGCTGGGCTGCAATCACATCCTCCCGCACATTGACCTAACACCTCTGCTCTCAAACAACGAGGTCAGACAGCACCTCTCCCTCCTGTCTCAGAGTAAAACCACGCTCATCTGACAGGCTCCCAGCTTCCCCTACCCCCTTCTCCATCCTCAAGAAAACTTGTTTCCATCTTCCAACACCAACGCAAGAGGCTGGGGTCAGAGAGCCTGCCCTGCTCTGGAAGGCCCCAACCCATTCCTAAGGCTCTCTGCTGCTGAGGTTGAGCAGCTGGCAGAGGCCTGGCTCCGTACCCACCGGTCCTCAGGGTGCCAGTCACAGCAGAAGACGGGGCCGTTGTGGGCTGTGAACATCCTCTCATAGCGGTCGGGCCGGCGGATGTCCCACAGCTGCACGTTGCCGTTCTCAAAGGTGGCAGCAAAGGTGAAGTAGTCGCGGATGCTGAACTGCACATCACGCACACTCTCCGACTGGCCTGAGCAGGGAGAGAAGTTGAGGTGCAGTGGGACGCAGCTCCAGCAATGCTAACAGCTAAGAACTAAAAAACCTCAGCAGTATCGCTGCTGGGAGAGATATGGAGTCCCCCAGCCCTGAGAAGAGGGAAGGAGGGCCCAATGCAGTCCCAATGATCCCTACTAAGCCCACACTGAGCAGCCAAAGCCTCTCAGCTCCCTCCCTGCCTGCTCCAAGCACAGGTCTTATGCTCAACCCTCCTCATGGTTCTGGGCAAGCACAGGGGCAAGCAAGAGATTGGGCTCATACCAGAGAAGGTGCTGACAGAGTCCTTCTTGCGCAGGTCAAAGCACTTCATGTAGCCATCCTGGGAGCCGCTGAGCAGCATGTACACCTCGGTGGGGTGGAAGCAGACCTTGTTGACGGTGCGCTTGTGCTCGGTGAACAGCTGGTCCTGCTTATTGCGGGACGGCTTGCCCAGGTTCCAGGTGACCACCACGCCATTGGTGGCAGCGGTGGCCAGCAGGTTCTCGTCCATCTGGTGCCACACCACGTCGGCACAGCTGAAGTTCAGCGAGGGTTTGCGGCCCACACGGAGGTTCAGCTTCTCCACAAACTGCTCCTCTTCGATGGAGTAGATCTTGAAGATGTTGCGACCGGCCACCACAACCTGGGCTGCGTCGCGGCACACGCTGATGGCGTTGGCAGGGGCGTCCAGGTGACAAAACATGGTGCGCCCTGTCAGGGTGTTGCCCCCCAGGGCCGTGCTCACCCTGGCCATCTTCTCCATGGCCGTCCTCGGTGCAGGGTCCCCTCTCCGGGAGCGAGCTCGGAGGCTGGCAGCCCCGCAGGCTGCATCCAAGCCCCAGCGGCCGCCCCGCGTCCCCTCAGCCAGTGCTGATCAGGGGTGGGTGCAGCTCCGGGGTGTTCTGGCTTTGCATCAACTGCGTGGGAAGCTGAAAGGCCAAAGCTCGCTTGGTACCTGTGAGGAGAGAGACAGAGCTCGTGCCAGGCTCAGTGAGCACTGCACTCCTTGGGGTGCTCCCCTGGGCTCCCTGCTACCCCTGTGTGCAGGAACAGCTTCCTGTAGGGCCAGGGGCTGCTATGGGACACAGGGACTGCTATGGGACACAGGGACTGCTAAGGGACACAGGGACTGCTATGGGACACAGGGACTGCTACGGGACACAGGGACTGCTACGGGACACAGGGACTGCTATGGGACACAGGGACTGCTATGGGACACAGGGACTGCTATGGGACACAGGGACTGCTATAGGACACAGGAACTGCCTGGAGAGCTTTTCCCCCAGCCCCACTCCCTTCAGCCAGGCCCCCTGAGCCCCTCAGAGGCTGCATTACCTCATCTCAGGTCCCACCATGGCCCACATCCCCCTCAGAGCCCCTTCACAGCTCCCATAGGGCCTGCTCCAGGCCCACAACCCCCTCAGAACCCTCTCTGAGTCCTTCAGGGCCTGCCAGGCCCTGCCGCTGCCCCACAGCCTCCTCCGAACCCCGTCAGGGCCTACTCCCGACCCACAGCACCCTCAGGGCGCCCCCGGAGCCTGCTGTCACCCTCCACGAGCCACCTATTCCCCCCTCAGAGCCCCCCATCGCCCCCCGTTACCGCAGCGTGCAGCCCCACGCAGCCCCGCCGGCCCGGTCGGCCCACGCCCCGCCTCCCTCCGCTAAGCCCCGCCCCTTCCGCCGCTACGGCCGGGAGCACCACCCCTTGTCAGACCACGCCCCCTAATTAGGCCACGCCCCTTTCTGGCAGGCCACGCCCACAAAGGCGTTGGGGTGCGGTGGGGAGTGGGGCTGTACTGGGAGATACTGGAGCGATGGTGGGATGTGAGGGAGTGCTGGGGGTTATGGGGAGACATGGTGCTGTGGGGGGGCTCCTGAGGTTTGGGGGGCTCTGGAGGGGGGATATGTGGGGCACTGGGATACACTGGGGGAGATGGGTGGCTCTGGGATGTACCTGGGGGTGCAGCGGGGGGATATGAAGGGGTACAGTGGGATATGGGGGTACAGTGGGGGATATGGAGCCTACAGGGGGCTGGAATGGAAGCTGGGGATGTGGGAAGTGTGGAGAGAGCTGGGGGTGTGCTGGGAGATATGGGGAGACACGGGCAGGGAATGTTGGGGGGGTCACGAGGGTGCACAGGGGATATGGGGTCATGGGAAAGTGTGGTGGGTGGGCTGGGGGACATGGGAGGCATTGGGGGTCATGGGGGCACACTGCAGCTTAGGCATACATGGGGGATATAGTGGTGCACTGAGAGGGTTGGGGAGATGAAGGATGTTGGGTTGCACTGGAGATAGGGAGGAATTGGGGTATGAGGGTGCACTGGGGGTTGTGGGGGTGCACTGTGCCACGGTGGTATGTGGGGGTGGATGACCAGGAGGTGGGTTTGCAGGATGGGGCACGCTGAGGGGGTGCACTGCAGGGGGGGCTGATGTGGGACCAGATCTGCTGGCACCCCCAGCCCAGGGCACCCTCAGACCCCACTCCTACCTCACCTTTGGCTTTGCTCCCCACTTCCATCTTCCTTTGGGGGCTGCACCTGCTCACCCCGGTCCTGTGAGGAGGAGTCCCTATATGTGCCCCCACCTGTCCCCATTGGGTGCCCAGCACCCACTTCCCATAGTGACGTGCTGGCAGTTTTAGGGGTGCCACCCTGACCTGGAGCACCCCAGCCCCCTTTCAGGGCCAGAACCTCGGGCTGTTTTGGGATGAGAAGTGGGTGTTTTGGACAAAGGAGCCAGCGGAGGCGGCGGGTGGTGCAGCAGTTCCTTCCCGGCCGTTACAAAGGCAAAACAACCCGAAAGCGTGTCCGTGTCCGTGCCCGTGTCCGTGCCCATACCCCGTGCCGGCTCAGCCCCCAGCTCCCAACACTTGGGGTACCCCGAGGTGCTGGCTGGGCCCTGCAGTGGGGCGGTTTGGTGGCACCCGGGCGATGGCTTTAGGTCTGGAAGAAGCGGCGTTGCATCCCGAGGTGACGTCCCCCTGCCTTTGCTCGGCGTCCCCGCTGTCCCCGTGACACCTGCGAGCCGCAGTGGGACACAGGGCCGGACCCCCAGCCCCATGGGGACAGTGGGACCCATCCCAGCCGGATGAATTGCCTCTGGACATAAGAGTGGCCACAGTGGTGATGGCCCCCGCATCCCTCCATGTTCCCCAGGCAGTAAAGGGGTGACAGCCCCTAGCAGCAAGGGGATATCGCCCCACTGACCCCATTGGAAATGGGGCGCAGTGATGTGTTAGGGGGGGGAGTAGGGAGGGAGGCCACAGCCCAGCTGGGAGAGCTGTGTGGAGGGGCTGGTTGGCAGCAGGGTGGTGGGTGCCACTTGTCACTGTCCCCCCTGCTGTGCCACGAGACTGAAGCAAGCGAGCATGCGAGGGTGGAGGAAAGCATCCTATGGATGGGCAAGGGGGGACGCACAGCACGGGGGGGGTCAGCTTTTTTCTCCCATCTGGGGCTGCCCATGGCTCTGTGCAGGGGGTCCCGGGCTCCCGTCCGTGCAGCACCCATGGGTGCCAAAAAGCAGGGGTCTCCTCTCGCTGTGCCCAGGCCCCTCTGTGGCTGTGAGGCAGGGGCAAGTTGGGGGGTGCTGGCATCCAGGACATCGAGGCAGGGGCTTTACATGTGGGTCAGTTGAATGAGCAGCGTCTTTTGCACCCCCCCTAATCCTGCCGACGGGAAGAAATGGGTTGGGTGCCGTCGCAGCTGGGTTTAGGGGGGGCTGGTCCTCATCAGGTGGGCGCTACTCGATGACCATGCAGCAGGGCAGGTGCTGGGAGAAGTACTTGAAGAGCTCTGGCGTGGCTCCAGGGCAATTGGTGAGCTCCAGCTCCTCCAGCTCCTGCAGCTGTACCAGCCCCGAGAGGCCCGTGGTGGTCAACAAGGGGCAGCCTGCAGGGGGACAATGTCACTGTCACCACGGTGTTCCCATCCTTGTCCCCATCCCCATTCCCTTCCCCGTACCCCCATGTGGGTGCCACAGGACTTGAGGTTCCCTGAGCTGCAGCAACCCTGCTGTGATGGGGGTCCTCATTTCTGTTCCCAAGGACTGGCCTTGCCCCCGTTCCCAGACACCCCCAGCCCCACATCACCTCATGCACAGGTCTCACCAGCAAGAGATAGGAGGCGTAGGCTGCCCATGCCCAGGAGGTGCTTCAGGCCGAAGTCCTGCACCTGTAAAAGATACAGGAGTGGGACCAAGATGAAGACAGGCAGAGGTGCCAAAAATGGGGTACGGCACTCATGGATCCTGAGGCTGAGTGGGGCAGGGTGGTGGGACTGAGTGATGGAGTCAGGTGGCGGAGCAGTATGTTGGGTTATAGTAACAAAGAACAGGAGTGCAATAGGGTGATGGGATGTGGAGGTGGAACGTGGTGGTGGGACATGACATGATGGTGGGGCAGGGTGATGGAACAAGGGATGTGACAGTATGATGGAGCTGAGCCCTACTGAGCCTACAGGTGCCCCCCATCTCTCCCCATATTCGCAGCTCCACATCACCCCTCTGCCCAGGGCTCTGCATCAGACCCATGGCAGCATCCTGATTTCCCATCCCATCCCAGCTCGATGCCACCAGCGGTGTGTGTACATCCATGGGCTCCCAATGTGGGCAGCCCAGCCCTAGTTCTCCCCTACCTGGCAGCACCAGCGCAGGTAAAGGCTCCGCAGGGATGACATGGTGGACAGGTAGCTGAGGCCAGTGTCAGTGATCCGCACACACCTATGGAGACATAGGACAAGCAGATGAATCATCTCCAGCCCATGGCCAACTCGCTGCACCCACCACCCTTGGCATGATCCCATACCTGTCGAGCACCAGCTCCTCCAGCTTGTGCAGGTCACAGGCGATGTACTCCAGAGCCATGTCTGTGATGCGAGGGCACCAGGACAGGTCAAGGCTGCGTAGCTTGCGCAGGTTCTCGGCTACCAGCTCCACACCATCATCTGTCACCTTGGAGCAGCCCGAGAGGCTGAGGACACTCAGGTTGGGCAAGCTGTGCACCATGTTGACCACGCCATGGTTGGTGATCTCCCAGCAGGAATTGAGGCGCAGGGTGTGGGTGGTGTAACCCTGCTTGGCCGTGAAGTAGGCGAGAGCCGTGTCCGTCACATGGTAGGCTTGCAGGTTGAGCTCGGCAAGGTTGGGCAGGAGCTGTGAGATGGCCGCGATGGCATCATCAGCCACGTTGATGCAGTCGCTGACGCTCAGCGCTGTGATGCGGGCATTGAGGCTTGACCACAGCCCGGCCTCCGTGAAGTCGTTGCAGCCCGACAGCTCCAGCCTCACCACACCCTGCATCTGCTCCAGCATCACCTGGCCAGGGGCAGCACAGAATCAGAGAAGCACAGAATCACAGAATCCTAGCATCACTGAATATCCTGAGTTGAAAGGGACCCACAAGGATCACCGAATCTGACTGCTGACTCCACACAGGGTCACACAAGCCCTGTGTTTGAGAGCACTATCCCAGCACTTCTTGAACTCTGGTGGCTTGGTACCATGACCACTGCCTTGGGGAGCACGTTCCATGCCCTCCACCCTCCAGTGAAGAACATTTCCCTAAGTTCCAATACAACCCACCCCTGATTCAGCTCCATGCCATTCCCTCATTGCTCAACGGGCATCATCCCATTACTCTGCCTCTTCCCACTGATCAGCCACATCCTTACACAGCTGCTCCTTCCTGGAAGGGATGGGTAAAGGCTGTATGTACTCCCATGGGTGATGGGGATAAACATCCTTCCCCAAAAGCTTGGGAGGGAAGCCTTGCACCCTTCTGGATCCCAGGCCACGGGCACAGGGACGAGTAGGGTGCTGATGCTGCCTGCCTGCTGATGACTGGGAGGTGGGCCATGCCCTTTGTGGGGAAAGAGAAAGCTCTCTCTGATACAGACTGTAGCATGCTTGTTTCCAGGTGCTGTTGTGCTTGTGGATTGACACATCTGGACACGTTGTGCCAAAGCCTGGGAGCATTGCCACATGGTGGGGAATCAAGCATTGTCCCCCAAACCTTGCCTCCACCTTGGGTGCAAACAGACTATGGAGACAGCACTAGTGACATCCATGGGGACATCTCTTCAGGGCAATCCATAGTGCCGCCTTTCTGGCATCTAACCCATCCCCAGTCCCTGGCCACCTCACTGGTGCTGAGGCCACCTACCTCCAGCCCTGCATCCGTGATGGTTGACCTTTTAAGGCTCATAGACTTGACCCCCTTCTTGGACAAGGGGTAGTTGTCAATGAACTCACAAATGTCCAGGTCGGAGACGCCCACGAGGCAGAAACCATCAAAACCCCGCACAGCAAAGCCCTGCAGGCTGACAAACTCCTTCTCACCACCAGGCAGGACGTTGTAGAGCTCTTTGGTGTGCAGGACAGGTGTCAGACCCACCCAAAACTTGGGTTGGTAGAGCACTCGCCGCCACGCCTTGCACACCTGTGCCAACACACACTTCTCACAAGCCGAAAAGTACCAGAAGAGGCGGTTGAGGATCTTCTCATCCACCACCAGCTGCCTCTCTGATGGTGAACCGGGCAGCCGTTCTGGAGAGGGATGCTCCGAGCCTGGAGTGGCCTCGCTCGAGTTCAGTGCCACCAAGGAGGTGCCGGGAGGGGATGAGACACCAGCCAGAGCGGCCAGGGAGAGCGGTGAGGCCAGGCTGGGGACAGACAGGTCGCTGCGGGGGGTTAAGGCTGGGCTGAGGATGGCAGGCACGGAGGAAGGCTGGCACAGGCGGTTTTTCACGGCGGGGGTGCCTTTGGTGATGCTGGCAGAGCCGAGGCCGTTGGGCTGTGTGGGGATCTTTACCAGTCCATTGCGAGGCAAACATGGGGGCTTGGTGTCGCCGTTTCTCGAGTTCGACATCTTCCACGGGTCTCTCTGCAATACAGAAGGGTGGTAAGCAGGTTTAGGCCAGCACTGGGCTCACTGGGATGCATGGCTTGGGTGACAGAGATTACACATGCCATGCTGTCCAGTGAGCCCGTGCCAACTGGGTGCTATGGTTTGCAGTGGCACTGCATCAAAACAAGCCAATAAATATTTCAGCTGCAGCCAGACAGGCTTTCAAATGGCCCTGCCACACCCCACCATGCATTATTAATCACATTTCCCTCTATAAATACAGAGGTGAATAATTGATGGGGGCTTGATTCCCCCTACCAGCCAGTGCCTGGCACAGTGCCCCAACAGTGTCAGACCCATCCTGCCAACACCCTGTGCCCCAGCACACAAGCTCACCCAAACCAAGCCCTGACAAAGGACTAGGTTCCCATCCCCTTTAGGGCCCAGCTTGAGATGGAGCCAGAGGAGGCTGGGCTTCCAGAACATCCATGGACATGGGAGGAGCTGGAACCTGCAGAAATGGAGCCCATGGGGATAAGAGAGACAGAGTTGTCACTCCCGGGTCCTGAGGGACAGGCACTGCTCAGTGACAGCCATGCCTGAGTGGCACATTAGCTTGTGTTTGCTAATGGGACCTGAGGACACAGTCACCAGCTCAAAGCCACAATAAAAGCTGAGATTAAAGTGAGAAAATACTTTGGATGGCTGAGGCCTGTAAGAAGGGAGCCTGGCAGAAAGGGAACAGGAGGTGGCAGTGGCCATGTCCCTGCTTTCTGCCCCCAGGAAGGTGACTGAGGGCACCAAGAAAGCAGAGTATTGGCTGTTGAGGCTGTTGCAGGCTTTGAGGCTGTCCCACCCTGGAGACAGTGCTGGCCAAAGCCAGCCTCTACGCTGCACTCCAACAGCCCCACAGTCCCAGGACACAGCTGGAGATCTCCCTGCTGCCCCCAGCCCATTGCTCCAACCCTCCCATCATCTCCATGCCCTGCTGCACCAGCCAGAAGTGGAGCAGCCCCCCGAATTGAGAGCCCAGGAACCCCCCACCAGCATGGTGAAGCTGAACAGCAGCTTTCTCCCAGACTTTGCCCCATTCTTTAAGGGCTAGTTTTCTGCCCATTCACCCTGCAGATGGGAAGCAGCCAGTGGTGAAGCCTCTCACCTCCCCACAGCAGCCTGGCACAGTGGCATTGGCACTGCCAGAGCCCATCCTCCGGGAATGGATCTGGCCCTGAGCAGACAGCCTGACGCCGCTTCCCACTTGGATGCGGCCTCTGCTGCCTTCACTTACACTGACCTATAGAGGGTTTGGGCCTCAGATGCTTGGCTAAATTTGCTTGAAAGAAGGAGAAGAGGAGGGGAAAATGAAAAAAAAAAAAAACAAACCACACAGCAGCTCCAAGGTTGGCAGCAATTAGGGAAGCAAACAGAACGTGCACCAGGGTGTCTAACACAGCACTACAACACAAATCAAAACAGATAATTACTGCACAGCACAGAAGGGCTGTCGCTCCGGCACGGAGCCCACAGTGAGAGAAATTCACCATGCTGGCTGCCTTTGGGGAGAGGTCAGGTAGTGGGAGAGGGGCAGCCTGTGGTCTCCAGACATCGGAAGTCAAGTCAGGATTGGGGGCTCCCACGGGGGGCAGCCACAGGAGGAGACAGATGCTGACAATCATCAGACTGTAATTCAGCCAGAGGGAGGCGTTGGCAGCAGTTACAACCAGCTCATTGTGAGGTTCACCCTCAAGGCAGGGCTTGGGTGGTGGACTTGGTGGCTTTCACAGTTCTGCCTTGGGAAGCTGAGCTAGCTTCCCCTGCCCCAGGCACTGAAGCTGCCTTTCTGGCTTACAGATATCCCAAGCCATGAATGAGCTGGGAAGTCACTTCAAGTAGAAACACAAACAGGGATGGAGGCCTTCTGAGCAAAGATAGGTTTCAGGCAAGGATAGCAGTAAGCCGGGCCTGCAGGGATATGGCTGTGTCCATCCAGGCTTACTGTACATGGCTGCATCTCTCTGAGAAAACGGACAACCAGGAATTCTATCAGCCTGAAAGCATCAGGACCTCTCCTGGAGAAGAGAGCACCTTGGAGATTGTGGCAGGGAGCACAGGCTGGGGAGGATTGTTGGCTTAATAATCACTTCTTCATTGCCTCTGGAGTTGCCCCTCACTGCTCCAGGAAAGCCCCCAGCAGCAGCCCTACAGTCTCCTCTGGCCTAGAGGGGAGCCCACACTGCTCCATTGTACAAAGTGCAAGTACTCCATCCTTCAGAACTTCTGTGCACTGGGATACAGGGGGCACACCATGACCTGCCCCAGGCCTTTCCTCTAATGCACTGGGACAGCCTTGGGAAAGTCAGTACAGAGTTTTGCACTCTCAAGCCCCAGTTTTGGCACCTTTGTCCCTTCTGATGTTCTTGCAGTTCTGCAGATATCTCCACATATTTGTTTTTTACCCTTACTCCAAAGCAGAGAAAGAGCAGAGATTTGATCCTTCATCCTCTCTCAGAAGGAGTCTTAAATGCTTGGCATAACCATCCTAACTCTGGGACTTTACGAGAAGGACTCAGCTTCAGAGACCCTCATGCAAGCCCCCTCTGCTCTCACAGGCCTCATAAAGGAGGTTTCTGTCAGCTGTACCAAATCTCAGTCCACAGTGGGAGGAAACCTGACAAAAGCAAAGGGCACATTCTTTTAGACTCCCAAATTGATTCCAGGGTGCACATTTCACAGGAAATGTCACTGCGGAGAAATCGCTCCATTCATGAGGGCTTTCTCATCCACAATGAGTGATGATGCAGTGGTGGGGGGCGGAATTGACGCAGGAAGAGAGAAGAAAGAAGGGGGTCTAAGAGTGTGTCACTACAAACATTATGCGGATGATGAAGCTGGGAAGGATAAGACAAAAGTACCAAGGAAGAGAGCATTTGTCCAAACCATTGGAGAGTTTACTGTCTCCATGTGGTAACGATAAGGGATGGGAACCTCGAGACACAGGTGGGGTGGGCAGTCACCTGCTAGTGCCATCCCCGTGTATGTATGGGCTCTCTTTGCCCAGGCTGTGGCAGAGATGCACTGGGTCAGTCTGCAGTCCAGTGCAACCAGATTTGAGGGCCACTGTGGGCTCTGGGCTATCAGGGCAGCTCAGGAGATACCGGAGGCTCAGGGCTGGCAGGACTCGGTGGTCCATGGAGAGAGACGGGCCGAGGCCGGGCAGTCCCGTTCAGCATTGCAGAGGTCCTGGCAGCGTTCGGCACCGCGTACAGCCACGCAGCTCCCCTTCCCTTCAGGACTATGGACAGCGACAGAGACCCAATTCAGCACCATGGACAGCAACACCGGCCCCGTTCAGCGCGGCGGGGAGCGGCGTGCCCCGCCGGCCTCGGGCACCAACACTCTGCAGAAACACCCCTCAAAACGTCCCGAAAGACCCCTACCGCCTTTACTGTCCCCCGTAATGCCCCCCCTGCTGCTCCACCAGATCCCTGTGTAGGGCTCCTGCTGCCCTGCTAGCCTCCCGTGCAGCCCTGCTATTGCAGTGCCAGAATCCAAGGCTGATGCAAAATTATTTCTGTAGAGCTACTGCTTCAGTGACAGAGAGCTGCTCGGCAGCAAGCAGCCATCGCTCACGGCTTTCTGCACACACACACATACACAAACAGATATGCTTGGACACACACACACACACACACTCACATCAGAGCCCTAGGGGCTGGCGGATGCACCTTGCATGAGCCTCGATATGGAGACGCACACATACATGCACATATATACACACAAACAGACATAAGCGCATGCACACACACACTCACGCAGGGTTGCATCAGCTGAATTCATTAGCCCATCTATTTTTACTAATGCAGCAAATCAAGTTGCTCTACAGGCAGAGAAAACACACCCGAGACCCAACGCTGTGGCAGAGCACACAGCCAAAGCTTTTGTCCAGCAGTCTCAAGGGTAACAGCTGCCCAGAGCCACCAACTGTGCACAACAACCCCAACCATCAGCAGTGCTATGTTGGCTCTTGCTTTGGGGGCTGAACCTGAAGACCAAAGCACATGGTAGCAATAAAGATATCCCTCTGTAAAGACTGCCTTCCCCAGCAATGCTCAGCAATGTGCGGGCTGTCTCTTGCTCTGACTGCATCAGGTCAGCCCACTGTCTGTGCAGTGTGCAATTGGGGGGGGGGTGGTGGTGGTATATGTATGGATGTCCTCTCAGCACCTTGGCAATGCAGAGGAGGCAGAGAATCCTCAAAAGAGCCTCTTACTCCCCTAGAGATGGAGGGGCAGTTGCTGTGTTTAGGTGCAGAGGCTGCCTATACAGAGTCACCTTTATGAGTGCACATGTGGACCAGAGCTCTGAAGCTCTGGACTAACACACATCAGCTGGGAGAGAGGCTCAGAGCACAGCTCCAAACTCAGCACTATCTTTTCCACTGCAGCACGAACCAGGAATTCATGGTGGGAAAAAGACCATATTCTGCTCTCTGTCGCTTGGCCCAGAGACCTGCCTGTGTGATGGGAGCTGGGAAACTCCTTCCTAGGTTTATCCTGAGAAGACCTTGAGAGACTAGGAAGATGAACACAGCTCTCCTGCTCCTCTCCCTGCTCCTAATCATGCCAGTGAGCTCATTCCACCTTGCAGTAGACAAAGAGGCTCGTGGGGTCCTGGGAAAACACCCAAAGGCCAAAGTTCCCCACAGCAGGCAGTAGGGTCCCCTCTGGCTGCTGCACTCTCTTCCCTTGTTCTTCCCAGAGTTTGTCACTTTGGTGTGATCCCAGCCTGAGTGGGAGGTAATGCTGGCTCCACTCTATGCCGGTCCATCCTCAGCCTTCAGGAGGGCAAGGAGCAGCACTGGTTCTGGCCATAGCCATTCCAAAATCTCACAAATACATTAAGCATTGACCTCGTCCCTATCCCAGGCAGCTCCATGCTTCAGGAAGAGCCTCAGCAGGAGGAGGAATCCACATCCAGTCGTGGTTGTCAGCGAACTTTTATGCACAGACATGGACAGAGTTGGGTGGCAACTGTGGCTGACCTGGGCTCACCTCCTCCAGCCTCCTTCAGAAGAACCAGGCCTCATTGCTGAAGGGAGGGTGCTCATGCTTCCATGTGCCTCAGCTAAGCTTCTCCCTGCTCCCTGTTAACCACAGGGTTGTGCTGAGAGAGCAGTTCCTGTTGTGTAACACCCAGAGTGTGCCCATTTGATGGAGCTGGGCACACTGTAGCCCTGCTCCTTGCCCCTCTTTGTCCCAGGAACAGAGTGCCCAGACATAAACGAAAGGCCCTGAGTGCTGATTAAGGGTCTCATTGAGGAGAGATGAACCAACCTGTAGCTGTTCCTAGGACATCGATGAGCTTCCTCGGTACTGCTGGGACAAGCACCTCTTCCAGGGCCTTCAGACCTCTTCATCACTCCAGACATGGCAATGGCCACACAAACAGTGAAGCTTTTATGCCAGGTCAGTGTGACAGCCTGAAGCTCTCAGCACCATGGAGCAGATCTGAGGCCCTGAGCAGGTCCTGGCCACAGATGCCCGTGATGAAAGGGATGATCCAGCACCAGTATCAGTCTCTTCCCATGCAACCAGCCCATCCTGAGCCCTGCCTGGACCTGAGATAACACAGTTCACAGCTGGAACCCGTGCTATCCCATGGCACCTAGACCTGGGGTGAGACAGAATAGGTATGAGGGAAGTGGTGGGACATCAGGGCAGGGAAGCAGTGCTGAGCCACAGAACTGCTGCTGCAGGGTGCTGGAGTTGCTCAGTGCTGATATAAGCTCAGAAAGTTGTTAGGTTCTGGCCTCTGATTAAGGTCATGGCCCTATTGCAAGGAGGCAATGCAGACAGTACTTCATGTCCTCTCACCCGCCTCAACTTCCCCACCAACCATCAGTGCTGACGCTGTGTGATGGGGGCTACTGATGCTCCATGGGCCAGCAGGAGGCCCAAACCCAGCTCATGGGGCAGCCCTAAGGCCAGCTGCTTGTCCAGCTCAAACAGACAGAAACCCCGAGGAACACTTTCAGCTTTCCTGCTCTACCATCCCCAGAGCACCTGAAGAATACATGCAGACCCATGATGGGTGGGCAGGGACTTGGAATGGGTAAGAAACTGCCAAAGGATTTGTGCTTGCCTGCACATTCCATTCTGCTCCTGGCACAGCATGAGCACAGCTACTAGCCCCAGAAGCAATGGGTTCCCAAGAGCCCTGGCCTCCCTTCTGTCATGCTATGTTCCCATGGGGTGTTCAATCTGGAGGTGGCCACACCGGAGAGAACAGAGGACCCTACCATTCCACTTGCCTTCCCACATGCCACCCCCAGCCCCAGCTTGAGCAAGGACCCCCAGCACCACCAGAATTCAGATTTGGGGAGCCAAGAGGTTCCCAGTGGTGGAGAGGCTCAGCCACCACATCCCCACTGCAACAAAGAGGAAAACAGGCCTGGAGGATGGAGCAGGGATCGATGTGGGGGAAGCCAGCTCGGGGAAAAATAGATATCTATCTCATTAAAAATGGATGCTGAAGCGAGTCCTCCCCACTCCAAAGCCACCTCCCTCCCTCTTCCTGGTAGCTGGAGTGAAATCAGCGCTGAGCTTCCAGAGGAGGGGAAATGCCAGCACTGTGCATCTCTGCACTCACTGAGTGCCCCAAACCCCCCTACCCCAGCCCCTGACCCAGAACCCCTGTCAGAGCTCCCCTACCACAGAATCACTCCAGTCTCTGCCATCAGAACACTACCACATCCTGCCAATGCCACCAGATCAGGCACTGTGGTACAGTGGAACCAAACAAGACCCCATAGTAATCTCAGACCCCCACACCAATGAGGCCATGGGAGCTCTGCCTAGACCTGGTTACAGCTCACCAACCTTGTGCCTTAGTTCTCCCATCATCTGGCCCAGCCTGCCCTAGCACAAGGAGCTTCACTCCTGTGGAGATTCTACAGCCACAGTGGGGTGCCCCGTAATGAGCTGGGACACTGAGATGCCAAGATGTTGGGATGCCAAACTGCTTGGATGGCGGAGTGTAAAAGGGGGATGGAGTGCAGGGATTTTAGGGTAGCAGCCTGCTGGGATCCCACTGTGCTGGGATGGCAGTGTGTTGGGATGACAGGATGACAGAGTGACACTGCTATGAGGTTTTAAGGTGCCAGGAGTCTCATACTGTTGGTGTGTTTGGATGGTGGGGTGTCAGGATGATGGGGTGTTGCAGGATCAGGGTACTGGAGTCCCACAGTTTAATGGTGCTCAGACATAGGGGTGCCAGGATGGTGAGGTGCAAGGCTGCTGGGATGCTGGGGTAATGGGATGCTGGGATTTTAGATTGCCAAGCTGCTGGGATCTCCTAGTGTTTAAGTACCAGGGTCCTGGGTTGCTGGAATGTCAGGGTGATGGGGTGATGGAATTATGGGGTGCTGAGAATTTAAGGTGCCATGGTAGCAGGATAGTGGAATCCCATGGTGCTAGAATGCTAGGATGCAGGGGTCCAAGGGTAATAGGTTTTAGGGTGCCAGGGGATGCAGCTCCAGAGGTCCCAGTCTCTTTTACCCCACAGAACCATAGAAGAAGGTGAGCAGCCTGAGGGGGTGAGGGGGTGCTTCAGGAACTGGGGGGGGGAAGGGGGGGAGATGGGGAAAACAAGCAACAAGGCAACAACCCCCCACCCTACCTTACCTCTCTCCATGCTGGTAACCGCACTCATCCCAAAGCCTCCCTACAGGGCAGCCGGTGCCAGCCCACTCCCTGCCTTCTGGGCCCCCGTTCGGGGGGAGGGAGGGGGGGGGAAGCGGGGGAAGGGAGGCGAGTGGTACAGAGAGGGGCTTCTCCGTTACCTTCTCCCTCTCCTTCCCCCTCGGCCAGGAGCACAGGGCCCATTCCGCCGCCGTTATATAACGGTGCTGCGGGATGCTGCACCGGGGGCTGCGGCCCCAGCCCCCTCCCCGCCCGCCGGGGCCGTACCGCGATGTGCGGGCTTTGTGTCGCAATGGTTTCCCGAGAGCAAATCACCATCATCATCATCATCAACAATAATAATAACAAAAAAGAGAAAAACAAAACAACCCCCCCCACCTTCCCAAACAATAAATAAGCGATCCCTTACCTCCAGCTCTCCCAGCTCATGCCATGCCGTGCGCGGACAGCCGCTCCTTTCCTGCGCGAGGAAACCTCGAGGAGGAGGAAGAGGAGGAGGAAGAGAGGAGGGGAGGAAGATGGGTGCTCGGTGCCGCTCGGCCTCAAGCCGACAGGAAAAAAGGAAAGAAGCGGTGGGGAGGGGAGAGGGCCGGATCCTGCTCGGTGCAGGGCAGCTGTGAGAGGCTCGCACACGCGCGCACACGCACACGCGCGCACACGCAGCCTCCTCGCGTCCGTACCGCCGCCCGTTAAAGAGACACCGCCGCCGGGAGCGGCAACGCAGCGTCGAGGTCCCCGCGCTGGTCCCGGTCCTCGCGGCACCGAAAGGCAGCGACCAGGTGAGGGGGGAAGGAGCCGGGGAGCTGAGAGCCCCCGTACCGCGGGGAGGGACGGGAGGGTGGGAGGCACCGGAGGGAGGGGTGGGGGTGGGAAGAGGGAGGGAGGGATGCGGGGACGGATAGAGGGGTGGAGAAAGAGATGGATGGATGGATAGATGGAGGGATATATGGCTGCAGGTTTAGGGATGGAGGGGTCGATGGATGGTGGAGGGATGGAGGGATGAATGGGTGGAGGAATGAAGGGAGAAGAGGGTGGGGGGATCAATGGAGAGGGACGTGTATGTGGAGGAATAGATGGAGGGATGGGTGCAGGGACACGTGGATGGTTGGAGTAATAGATGGAGGGATGGAGGAAAAGATGAAGGGGTGAAGGGGTAGATATGGGGATGGAGGGTTGGGTGGAGGAACAGATGCAAGAACAGATAGATGGTTGGATGTAGAAAGGTACAGATGCAGGGGGAATCATAGAACCATAGACTTGTGGAATGGCTGGGGTTGGAAGGGACCTCAAAGATCATCTGGTTCCAGAAGGATGGAGGGATGGAAGGATGGAGAGATGGATGCAGGAACAGATGAATGGAGGAAGAGATGAATGGACAGATGGAGGGATAGAAGGCTAGATGGACAAAAGAATGGATGGGCTTATGGGTGTTTTCTCTGTCTCCCCACCAGGACACTGGCAAAAGGCAATCTCTGTGCTGAACCCTCTTGGCTGATAGCCTTGGTCCCACTGGCAGCCCCCAACACAGAGGTGTGCAGTGGGGATGATCCAGCACCCTGGCAAGCTGCGTGAGCCTGCACTGAGGGAAGTGCAGATGCCTTCACTGCCCCACTTATTCCTGCCTTGCCCAGCTCTGCACCCACTCAACAACTCCAGAATGGGGCCCCACTCTCCAGACTGGAAGGGATGGGTTTAGGCATAATGCTTAACCCCTTCCCATTACACAGCACTGTAGTGGGATAAGCTAGGCTGGCTGCCACCCAGCCAGGCCCTGGGGACGCTGATGTAACTGCCAGGATCTGGCTGCCTCCATTATTTATAAGGCAGGTCGGGTTTCGTGCTGGCAATGGGAGAGTATCTGGGGGGAGGATACACACACACACACACACATACACACTCATAATCCCACCCCACAGCTGGAATTGCTGTGTCCCCACAGCGTGCAACTGCCTCTGTCCCATGTGCAAAGGGAGGACAGCAGCCACAGGGGTGATGGAGTGGGGAGCTGGTGGGGTTGAGGGCTGCTCGCACTTGGTTGTGTCCCTTGTGCGGGCACACAGCAGCCTCAGCCATCCCCCAGAGGGATCAGGGCTAGAGGGATCAGCGAGCAGCACATGTGGGTCTGTGGCCTTTTCCACGTCACACATCTGTCCCTCAGTGACCCCACTGAGAGCCTGGTGGTCCTTCCCTGTATGATGCCGTGTCCCCACAGGGATGTCCTCATGGGGACAGTCACCAGTGGGCAGTGAGTGGCAGTCCTCCCAGCTCCCACCCCTACTACCCACATGGGCTCTTGGAAGCCTCTGGAGTCGGTTCCCACTTTATGGGCCGAGCATCCCTGGGCCAGCCGGGCCGCGGGTACCAAAGCTGGACCGCAGTGCGCAGGGTGCCGTCGCCGCGGCAACCGCGGTCGCCTAGCGATGGCTGTCTCCCGGTAACCCGTCGCCTAGCGATGGGGGATTTTTCACAGCTCTGGATGAAGAGATGCGGGTTATTTTTAGCCCGCCTGCAAATCAATAGGCAGCTCCATTCGCCGCCGGAGAGGATGCACGTGCCAGGACAGCCTTACTGGGTTCTGCTTTGGGGGCTGACAATGATGGGGACAACCTGGGGACACCGCCTTCAGTGCAGCCCTACTGCCCCTGGTGGGGCTCAGACCCATGTTGTCTCCATCTGGGGTGCAATATCCTCCAGGTCCTGAAGACAGGTGAGGGCAGAACCCAGAGGTGGGGCCCCTCATCCTGCTGTGGGTACACTCACCTGGCCATGAGGACCCTCTCCCAGCCAGAAGAACACCTGTCCTGCTGTGGGGTCCCTCCTCTGTCTATGGGGAACCTCATCCTACTGCTGAGTGCTCTCACCCATGCCCGGGATCCTCATCCTGCCCTGAGAACCTTCTTTCACTTGCAGACACTCAGTGCCAAAACGAGATCCCTCACCTGGCCACGTGGACCCTCACCCAGCTAATGAGGAATCTTGTCCTTACATGAGGACCCTCACCTGGCCATGGGGTCCAACATTGCACTGCAGTGACCTTCACTCAGGGACCTTGCCCCACAGCGGAGCCCCTTGGCATGCACTTCCCCTCTTGACATCCCTCAGGACACTGAGGGGACAAGGATACACGTAGGGCCAGGGACCAGGACCCTCAGTGCCTTAGGATCCAGAGAGGCTGGGAGCCGACGTGAGGCCTCCTGAGCTATTTTTTGGGGATGGTGTGGGTGCCTGACGCAGCCGCAGTTCCGACGGGCTTTCTTGGCTCAGTGGGAGCAGCTCCCCACGCAGCCACAGCTTCAGGAGGGGATGAGGAGCCCCAGCCTCTGAGCAGCCCTTTGGGGTCAGGCCCCAGCCCCTTCCTCTCTGAGATGCCCCTGCAGCTCCCTGCCCACCCCACAGCACCTCTGCCTTCCCAGGAGTGTTTCTGCCCACCCTACTTCACCGTGTCCTGTGCTGGTGTATGGGCAGAGCTGAGGCAGGATCCGGCCCAGAGCTGTCGACCCCAAATCCCTGCTTGGCGGGGAGGGGTCGGGGGCGGGGGAGGGTGCAGAGCCGTGTCCGCAGTCACAAGAGGGCACTGCGAGCCCGCAGCATCCCGGCCCCGGGGCTCAGAGAAGCTCGGAGACCCCCAGCGACCCGAGAGCAGGGTCCTGGGCAGCCAACCCCACGGGGGTGAGTGGCAGGATGTCCCCAGCATAGGGACATGTGGCCCCTCATGGCTGTGGTGGAAGTTGCTGCGTGGTGGCCCCTGCAGCAGGTGGGTGGTTGGGGTGGGGGGACCGCGGCACCACGTCATGGGGACAGGGGGGACACAGGAGGTGACTTGAGGTGATGGCTCAGAGACAGCCTGGGGACAAGAGCTGGAGACGTGGCCATGGGCAGAGCTCCTGGACTAAGACGTTTCAGTTGGTGGCACCTGTGGCTGCCCCCAGAGATGCTTCACCCCACCAGGGCTCACTGAGCAACGAGCAGCCTGGGGCTGCGTGTGCTGCACAGAGCTTTGCTCCTTCCCAGTTCAGCCCAGTATGGGCTCATTTCAACTCATTTGGCCCAGTTCAGGTCCAGTTCAACTCATTTCAGCCTAATTCGACCCACTTCAGGCCCGGCTCTGGGAGCTCGGCGGGCAGTGGCACTGACCCTGCTGCCTTTGTCCATCTCCCACAGCATCCACCCTCTCCCGGCCTTAATTTTCCACGGATTCCATCAGATTGACTTCTTTCAGTGTCATTTCATGGCCGGAGGGCTCTGAATCCCTCTTCTCCCCACCCCCCCACCCCCCTCCTCGTGCCCGGCCCCCTCCTCTTCCCCTCCTTTCTCTTTCTTTCTGCCATCCAAATTTACAATCCCTCATTTCCATTCCGCTCCACCCTCTCTCCGGGGACTTTGTTCTCCGCCTGTATCATCGCACAGCAATTGTTCCGTGTTTATTTCAAACATTTTGGCGGGCTGTCACTCGATGGAAACTTAATTAATTGCAGGGTTTGTGAGCCCGGCACAATGGTGTCTGAAGGGAAAATAAAATAAAATGCCATAATTGGGAGCAGCTCGTTGAATGAAGGGGAGATGGAGGAGATGCAGATGTGCGGCTGGCGGCCGGATGCTGAGAGCGGCTGCCCAAATTGGGGGGAGATCCTTTCAAAGGGAGGTTTGGGGATGGGTTTGGGGGTCCCGGGCTGTGCCCTGTGAGCCAGGCCCAGGTCCACACGCTGCGGCCCCTTCTCGAGCAAATCTCCTCCGTGGGGAGGCAATAGGGGGAGGATGGTCCCCGGGTTATGGGGGGACGTGGGGATGCGATAAGCCCTGACACCCCCCATGACCTGGGGTCCCCCGGAGGTGGCGAAGCGATCCCCACTCCCCGCGTGGGATGCTCAGGGAGGAGGTTTGGGGGGGGAAGGGTTGGGGGACAGCCCCGCCCCTCCGTCCCTATTGGCTCAAAGTTTGGGGGCGCGGCGCTGATTGGCCCCCCCGGTTCCCACCCCCCCAAATTCCCCAGCGCGCTGCGTTCCGCGGCCACGGCCGGGGCCGCCGCCGCCTCCGCCGCCCCCGGGGCCGCCGCTGCCGGGAGCCCGGAGCCCCGGAGCGGCCATGCGGGCTCTGTGGGCGCTGTGCCTCGCCGGGCTGGCCGCTGCCCTCGGCAGTTTCTCGGCGGATCAGTGCAGCTGGAGGGGGAGGTAAGATCCGGGATGCGTAGGGCAGGGCTCATCCCGATCCCCATCTCCGTTCCGATCCCGACCTCAGTCCCGATCCCAATCCCGGTCCCGGTGGCGAAGAAAGCCCCGAGCGTCTCCTAAGGATGAGTCCTTGGATCTCCCCCTGCCTCAGTTTCCTCGCTCGAACTGACGCCTCAAAATGCTACCCTCAGCCCGGGGGAGCTCCGAGCTCCTTTCCACATCCCCTCCCCTCTCCCGTGCGTTCCTCCATCCTCCTCTCCACGCGGTGACCCCGCTCCCTACCGCCCCGCGATTGGTTGGTCGGAATGGCTGCTGGAACCCTAAAACTTCCCCCGAGACCCCAGAAACTCTCCCCGGGGCCTTTTCCCACCCCGGAAAGGCGCCGAACTCGGGAACAAAGAGCGGGGGCCCGGCAGGAGGGGCTGCGGCGGGGCCACGGGGCCGCGCAGCCGCCAGCGCCTCGGCACGGACAAAGCGGCCACCCCCGCTCCCCCCGACCCTAAAGGCGGCCCCGCTTCCCTCGGCTCCCTGCGTAGCAGCCACGGCGCCAGGAGCGGCAAAACGCTGCGCTGGGAACTTGAGAACCCGAATCCCACAAGAGCAGGGAGCGGGGTGACCCCCCGCAACCCACAGATCCCAACACCCAAAAGTCCGCCTTGAAAAGGCAAAGGGAATGGGGTGCATCTGGGGACGAGGAGGGCGAAAACATGCAGGAAACATCCCCAAATGGGGGTGGGGTAAATCACTAAAGTGCACCCCAAAGCCGAGGGGTCAAGGCTGTAGCATTTCTCTTTGGGGTTTCCAAGCTCCCATGTGAGGACACCCCGGGTGGGTCAGGGATTGGGGTCTACACTCGGGGTCCTGCTGACCCCACACACGGTGCCTTGCAGCGGCTTGTCGCAGGAGGCGGGCAGCGTGGAGCAGCTCACCCTGCGCTGCGCCGAGGGCTCCCTGGAGTGGCTGTACCCCACGGGGGCACTCCGCCTCCGCCTGGCCCCCCGCCTGCCCCCCGCCACCACCGCTGATGGCCGCGACCCCCGACACGTCACCGCCTGCCTTCAGCCCACCGGCACCTTCCGAGGGGCTCAGCTCTACCTGGAGCGGGATGGCGAGCTGGAGCTGCTGCTGCCCGAGGCCGAGGCTGCCCCACGGCCCCGTGTGAGGTGTTTCAGCTGGCCGCCCCACGAGCAGGTGGCCCTATTCCTGCAAGCCACCCCGCAGCGAGACATCAGCCGCCGCATTGCTGCCTTCCGCTATGAGCTGCGGGGGGACTGGCTCGCCCGCCCCGTGCTGCCAGCCGAAGGTGAGAACATCTTCAGGTGCTTCAAGTGGGAAAACCTCTTGAAAAGGGGGGTTTCTCTCCCCTCGTGGTGCGGGCATGCTGAGGTGACAATGATGCTTGGCTATTGCAGGGGTGTGCCGGCCGTGCAATGACACCGAGCTCCTGATGGCCATTTGCACTAGTGACTTTGGTGAGCGCATCCTTGGGCTCGGGAGCAGGGAGGGAAATACAAAGTGGGATGTTGTAGGGATGGGGTGACAGGACAGCGCTGCTTTGAGAGCCCTGCGTTGTCCTCATCCAGCCCATGGCATGGCCATGGGGCCCCATGCTGCTCTCATATGTCATGGCCCTGTTCTGCATCCATATGGGGCCATGTGTTCTCCTTCACTCTGCTGCTCTGTCAGCCTGCAATGGGTCCCTGAGGCTGCTGGGGGATGGGGTTGTGGATGGGAATAGGGAGAAAGAACAAGAATAGGGAACAGGAATGAGCACAGGAATGAGAATAATGATGGAGATGGGGATGGGGACAGAAATGGGGATGGGGATGAGGAAAAGAAATAGGAATGGGAATGGGGACAGGGATGGTGATGGGAACAGGAATGGGGAATGGGGTTGGGAATAAGGAACAGGGATGAAAGTGGGAACGAGGATCAGGACTGAGAAGAGGAAGAGGATAGGGATAGGGATGGGGAAGGGGATGGAGCTGGGGAAGGAAATAAGGATGAGGATATGAGGATGGGGATAAAAAAGAGGAAGGGTGTGGAGAAAGGGATGGAGATGGGGATTGGAATGGCGATGGAGATGGGGATAGGAATGGCGATGGAGATGGGGATAGGAATGGCGATGGAGATGGGGCTGGGGGCAGACACACACTCATCCCTCTCTCTGCCTTCCCCCGCAGTGGTCCGCGGTACCATCCACAGCGTCTCCAACAATGCAGAGCTGCAGGAATCTGTCATCGGGGTGAGCGCCGTCCGCATCCACCGCCAGAAATTCCCCCTCTTCCAAAGTGGGGGGCGGCCGGGGCGGGCGGCGGGCAGCATCCGCACTCCTCTGCGCTGCGGTGTGCGGCCGGGCCCCGGCACCTTCCTCTTCACGGGGTGGCTGCACTTTGGTGAGGCATGGCTCAGCTGCGCTCCCCGCTACAAGGACTTCCAGCGCATCTACGAGGGCGCCCGGCGCAGGAGGCAAAACCCCTGCGAGTTCCCCGTGGACTGAGCAGCTCGGGGTGGGCAGCCCCCAGCTTGGGAGTTGGGAGCAGCCCTGCTCGAGAGACACTGGAAAATGTGTTTATCTCAGCCCCCTCCAGCTGCCCTGGGATGCTGAGGGCATCGCTATGCGGAGGGGGCTGCATGCTGTCTGCAGGGACAGGCACGTAGGGACGTGGGAGCGCGGTGGGTGGGGATGGCCCTGTGAAAATCCTGCAGGATAGGATGGGATTTTCCCAGTGGGTGACCCTGGGGGGCTGCAGAAGGGGGCTCCGGGCTGGGGGTCCTGGGGGCCAAGGGGTCATTGCAGGTGTGGGGATGCTGCAGGACACAAGGAGAGCGGTGGCACAGCGCAGTGGTGACAGCAGGGAAAGGAGGCGGATAGGCAGTGTTGAGGGTGGAAGGGGGGCTGCAGAAATGGAGAGCCATGTCCTGGCCCTAAGGGTGCCAAGGGACATGGGAGGAGGGGAGAGTGGGAGGAGCGAGGCTGAAGGAGCGAGGCTGAGGAGGGAGCAGAGGTGGCACGGAGGGTCCCCATCAGAACCAAAGTGCTGAGCGCAGGAGGGAGACAGGAGCAGGGAGAGGTGGAGCAGGGAGAGGTGGGGCTGTGCCACTGCCCACATGGGGCCACCATGGGGCCACCATGGGGCTGTGACTCCACAGTGGCTTCCCGGTGCCACCACACCAGGGCAGGGGGGGATTTCGGACTGTTGAGGGTGGGGGGGGCGTCATATGTGCACTAAAGTTATAACGATACCAAATTTGTGATTTTTCTTTTTATATATATATATATATATAAACTAAGCTGTATTTCTCATGGTTGTGGCCTTCTTTAACTGAGTGCTGACAGATGGGCACTGAGCATCGTGGTGCGCGGCTGAGCATCCCGCACCCTGCAGGGCTGCAAACACCCATAGGAATACATAGATGCACATAGATACATTTTGCTATATCCAAATTGCTCTTCCCAGGGTCACTCCCCCCCCCCGGTGTTGCTGCTGTCAGCACCGATCTCATCAGAGCCCACAGCCACAAGGCTCTATTGTGCCCAGCCCAACCCTGGAGCTCCTCTTCCCCATCCACAAACCGCTCCCGATGAGCTGCTGGATTTGGAGCTTCATTAAAATAGGGGCATGCAGATAAAATGCTGGGATCTGCCTGCAAGAGTGCAGCCCGTGCGGGTGGTGCAGGACACGTTATGGATGTGGTTTGGGGCCGCGTCGGGATTGGGGGTGGGACAGAGCCCCCAGATGGGGGTTAGAATGGGAAGGAGTGGGAAATCTGGAGGAGGGAGGTGGAAAAGCAATAAATGAGCGCAGACAAAGGGCCCCGCGCTGCCCACGCAATCCCGGCTCCTGTGACCCCAGCACATTCCTCTCGCTGAAATTATTGCATGTAATGCTCTGAGCATCCGGCGGCTTTCTGTCCAGCGACCAAATCCCTTGTTTTTCTCCCTCTCTGTTTATTTGGTCAAATCAGATCGTTCCGCTGCAGCGGAAAAGGCTGCGGCGCTGCTTTTCTCTCCAATGTGGATTTTCAGTGGTGTTTTTGGTGCCCTCTGCCCCGGGTCGGGGCCGCCCACCCCTGCTTCCCCGCTGCGCCGGGCCATGGCTTCCTACAGGAGGTGCCACGGTGTCACCAGCGCTGTGAGTTGGGGATGGTGATGGTGAGTTGGGTCTCAGGGATGGCACCGTGGTCCTGGCATCCCCATCCTCTCAGCATCCCCCCCCCCGATGCCCACCCTCAGTGAAGGGTGGCACCAAGCAGCGGGCAGAGCTGCAGTGATTATTCTCCATCCTGTTCATGTTTCCTCTGCAGGGTGGAAAACAAGGTGAGAGGCACCGTGATGGTGAAGATGGATGAGGGACGGTGGCGTGGCATGGGGCTTTGTGCCAACTGGGCACAGGGTGGGGGTCTGGAAGTGATGGCTGTCCCCATTGTCACAGTGGTTGCACCAGATGGGAGGCCTGGAGACAACCCGTAAGCTGACCCCCCTACACAACTCAGTGTCCCAGCACAGGGGACCTCATGGCCACCTCATGGCCACCGCAATCCAGGAGTCAGCAAATGCTGTGGGTTGGCACCCACCGTGTGTCCCCAGGGTCCCTGTCACCATCCCCAGCGCACAAAGAAAGCTGCCGTTTCGCGCCACTTTCTCCCCCCAGCCCTTTTCTACCCTCCCCCTTACACCCCCCCCTCCGACCCCCCCGTTCCTTCCCCCTTCCCGACCGCCAGATAAAAGCCGGGACGCGCGAATCGCGGGGCACAAAGGAGCGCACAAAGGCTGCCGGCTGTGCGCGGCCCGCCCCAGCAGGGGGATGGATATCTCGAGCCCGGCCCAGGGCTGTCCTGCTTCCCCCATCCCTTCTGTCCCCTGTGTCCCCACTGCACACAGCACTCTGGGAGCTGGAGGTGTCGTGGGGCCAGGGGTTGTTATGCAGGGTTGGATGATGTCCCCAGGGTTACGGGGTGCCCCATAGGATTGGATAACATTCCTGGCACCAGGGATGCCCCATAGGGATAGGATGATGAACTCAGGGTTAGGGGATGCCCTGAAGGACTGGATAATATTCATGGGGTCATGGGTATCCCATTGGGTTATGATGATGTCCCTGGGGTCAGGAATGTCCATAGGGTCAAGATGAGCCCCTCCAGGGCTGGAGGCTGCCCAGCATCAGGCAGGATGGGGCATTTGGGTTACCTGCATGCAGCACCAGTGGAGGATGCCCATCCCAAACCCTGGGCTCTGCCCCACAGCCCAACTCCAGCTTTAACTACACCAAATCCAACCCCTGGGACCCCTGGAGATGCCGACAGCTGGTGGGAAGGAGCTTTCCCAGCACATGGTGACAAATTCTCAGCTCTTGGAGCCGCTTTGCAGCCGCTGCAGCCTTGGGGGGGGGAGCAACCAGGGGTGAGAGGCACTGGGGCTCCAACACTCCCCACGCACAGCCACCTGCTCAGCCCTGCAACTCACCACAAAGCCCCAGCACCCTGCGTGTGGGAATGGCTTCATTCATCACCCTCCTTCTGGCATCATGGGGACTCAAGCTGCACCTTGGGGTTTCCCCCTCCCCCCGCCCTTGCTGCCCAAACCCCCAGCCCTGAGCCCCTGGATCCTATTTCCTCGATTTTCTGCTCACTCTCAGCCTAATTGGCTTCACCTGCCAGCGAGCCGCAGAAAATCGGAGTGATCCCCATGTCCCATTTGGCTGCAGCCATGCTGGGACTGTCTCACAGCACTGCAGAGGGGGATGGGGGGGGCAGCTCCCACCACCCCGCTGCCAATGAAGCCTATACTATACAATGGTGCTGCACAGGGACATGGCCATGGGTGATTTCTCCTTGTGTATAAACAAGAGGTGCTTCACCTATGCAAATATAAATAGATATCAATATTAAAAATGACCTTTTATCCCCATGGTGTGCCCTGTTCCCAGAGCTGCTCTAGCACATGTGCTT
Source organism: Excalfactoria chinensis (assembly GCF_039878825.1). Taxonomy (NCBI): domain Eukaryota; kingdom Metazoa; phylum Chordata; class Aves; order Galliformes; family Phasianidae; genus Excalfactoria; species Excalfactoria chinensis. The sequence goes on along the minus strand of NC_092838.1, from coordinate 1,307,720 downwards.
AATGGGGGCTGAATAACACTGAGCAGTGCATGGGAGCTCAGCAATGTCACCCCATCACAGGGACATGGGATCCCCCTTAGGATTCTGGGTCAGCCCCAGGTTCTCAGGGTCAGGATGCTGGGATCCACCCCAGAACTGTCACCGTGGGCCTGGAGGATACAGGGAGGAAGGCAGAGGCCGTAGGACGTGCGGTGCGATGATGCGTCAGCAACTGCCTGCGCAGGGCTGGGAAGCTGCCTGCCCTTTGTGCGCTGCTCCCCTAATTGCTGTGGTATTGTTCCCGGGTTTGGGTTTTAATTGAGGGTGGGCACGGGCCCCCCGCTGTGACCTGCAGGCTGGAATTTTCCCACAGCCTCACAGGGCCAGCAGCAGTGGGGAAGTTAAGTGAGCTCCAAGTGTGGACGCACAACCACACACAACCCTGTGCAAGCATGCAGAAGTGCACACACGTATGCAAAGCGTGCACAACCCACTCCGGGAGCTGCTGCCTTCAGCAGCCCCAGCCAAAGCCTTGGAGCTGGCAGCTGAGCAGCAGATGAACGGCACCCAGTGGGAGCGTGGCCATGCAGGCAACGGAAGGCCTGGGTGTTCTGGGGGCCGCCCCTTCCGGCAGCAATGGACGCGGAGGCGCTGGACGAGCTGGCGGGGCAGCTGCATGGGGAGGCCCTGGGGGCCCAAGGGCTGCTGCAGCTGGCGGCCACCACCAGCCTGGCTGCCTATGCTGTGTGGGCTGCTGTGCTCATGCCTGGCTTCCGCCGGGTGCCGCTGCGCCTGCAGGTACCCCCTAAGGCCCCCCTAAAGGGAACTCATTTGCTGGGCAGCCTGGGTATGGAGCAAACCCTCCCCCCCACACACACCCTGCTGTTTGCCCCCAGGTGCCGTATGTGCCATCCAGTGCCCAGCAAGTGGCCAACGTGATGGGTCTGCTGCGAGGGCGCACAGGGAAGACGGCAGATCTGGGCTCTGGGGACGGCAGACTCGTAAGGAGGGGGGTGGGGGAAGTTGGTGAGGGAGGGATCCTCACGGGTATCCCCAGTGCAGAGATCCCCAGGGACACAGTGCTGCACCCAGTGAGCCCCCACTGGGGCTGGTGCTGGAGGGCTGCCCCCCAGGTACACTCCTATATACACCAACACCCCATATACCCTATATACATACCCCCCGTGCCTCCTCCTATAGGCACCCACCCTGCGCTCCCCTCCATACACCAGTAAGCCCTATATACACCTTGATATGCATCTGTGTCCCTCATGGGAGCCCTGATGCCCAGGGCAGGAGGTAGCAGGGAGGTCACCAGGTCCCAAACCCAACAGCTTCATTTCAGCCCGTTCTCTCACCCCCCAGGTGATTGCAGCTTACAAGCAAGGACTCCGTCCGGCTGTCGGCTATGAGCTCAACCCCTGGCTGCTGTGGCTTGCCAGGTACCGAGCTCACAGGGATGGATACGAGGGGAAGGTTTCCTTCCTGAAGCAGGATCTGTGGAAGGTAACAGCTGCAGGGGACAGTGACTGTGCTGGGTGCCAGCCATGGGCAGGAGCTTTGACTCGATGATCCTTACGGGTCCCTTCCAACTTCAGATACTCAAGGATTCCATGGCACCTTTGCTTGCCTTAAGGCTCACAGCACTCAGCAGTGCCCCTATATTATCCTCCAAGATCCTTTTCCTTTGTTCAGTCCCTTTTTCCTTCTCTTTAAAGGCGAACCTTTCTGATTGCTACAACGTAATTGTGTTCCTGGCTCCCAGCGTGGTAAGTCTGTGTGCTGAGCTATTGCTATCCTCAGCAAGCCTAGAAGGGAGATTGTCCTTAGAAAAGAGAGCGGATCTGGAATATGAGCTAAGAGTCTTTACAAAATAAGGCCAAAAATAGGAGACTTGAGGTAAAGAAAATCACAGAGCCAGCCCATCCTGTGCTATGGAAGGGCCACTGGACACTGCTTCTTTTTGGGCCCACTTGGGAACCATTTTGCTATGGGGCAGCAAGTGGGTCACTGCAGCACAGTGATGCTTCCCTAAGGCCACCTGGCCTCGGCATTTTCTCTCTCCAGAAGGACCCCCTGGCTGCCAAACTCCTGGCAGAACTCCCTGATGAGGCTCGTGTGGTGGCCGGGCGCTTCCCCTTCCCCTCCTGGACCCCAAGCAGCACCATGGGGCAGGGGCTGCAGCAAGCCTGGGCCTACGACATGAAGGAGGTGCGCCGTGCAGCACGGAGCAGCACAGATGGACGTGCACTCTGACAGCAGCTCCTCCTGCCTGCTACAAAGGGTCAGCAATGCGGCACCATCAGAACCTCTCCCACCAGTGCTCAAGAAGTGCTTCGCTGGGCTCTTTCCCCAGGACTTTGTCCCCGAGTGCCTTCCAGATTGATCAGCAAAGGAGAAGGAAAATCAGACTGAGTTAGCACACGGTGTAAGGGCTACACCTCCAGTGCCTCTTTTCTGTCCGTAGTTTTTGAGAATAAATGTTTGTACAGCTCTTCCTCAGTCTTGTGCTTTGCCTTTGAGCTGCAGGGCCTGAGCAGCCCCTGCTTGCAGCCTCAGTGTTCTGCTCTAATGTCCTCTTGAGGAGGGGACAGGAAGGTGCTGGTCTGGCTCACCTGCTGTTGAAGGATTCAGTTGGGTCCTGCTAACATTACATAGCATTCCTTTTCCTACTCCCAGCACAGAGAAGAAAGGTTTTCTCACCATGACAGAGCAGCTCGTCTCCTTTCTGTAACATCTTGGAGGCAAAGTCCAGCTTGAAAAACTCCTGCCCTTTTCTTTCACGAACTCAGAAAGGAGCAAGAGCAGGAGCAGAGCCAGCCCTTAAACCAAGAGCACCTCGCTGCAGGTCTGACCTAGGAACAGCATCACAGCATCCCTGAGAGCAGGAACTCATCCCTGCAGTCACACAGCAAACAGCTGCTCAGGGGATGGCCCTGAGTCCCAGTCACAGCGTGCTCGGGGAAGGAGAACTCCTACAGCAGAGCGATCAGAGAACACAGCACTGCTGTCCTGTTCCATTTTAGTACCATTAATTTGACACTGAGGACACCCATACGGTTCCCTGCATTGTGCATCCCAGCTCTTGGCCAGGGAATGATGCTTGCCTTGGCCAATCTCAGGACAGAAAGCCCCTTTCTTTTAAACAGTCTTTTCCTATAACTGTGCTGCTTCCTGGAGTTGCAGGGCAGAGTTAGAGCTCACGGCTGATGGCCTTCCTGGATCTGGGCAGTGAGTGAGCATCAGCTGCCCCAGCACTGCGTGCACGTGGTTCCTCACCACCAGCGAGCTTCCTCACCCACAGCACCTCCTGCCTGTACCTGCAAGAGGAAGACAACACTGTGATTCCCAGCATGGTCATTGCCCAGCTTGCAGCTCACTCATGGAGGTGATCAATTTAAGTGCCTGTTTCACCCTGTGTTTGCTGCACGCTATGAATGTGCATAGTCAAGTATTGCATGCCAGGAGCACAAGTGCTGAGCCACATTGGTATCTCAGCCCCAACAGGCAGAAAACTCTAGTCCTTTTCCTTGGGTTCATCCTCTCTGCCATGTACCAGAACCAGCTACCAGCCCATGAGTATGAGCCAAGCTCCCAGTGAGCTGCCTGCTGCTTTGTGGCAGGCACAGAGTTGGATGCTGCTCCAACAGATGTGCTCTGGTTGTTCTCACCTTTCCATGCCCCAGCAGCTGTTCTGCCTGCTTCAAGCACAATGAGCCTGTGGGGAAGGCTTTGGATTTTAGGCAACCCTCCCTTAGTCACCTCCAAAGGATGGGCTAACATCGAGGGAAGGGAGATGTGTGGCAAGGCAGCAGATGTGCCTTCTGGCCATACAGAACAGCGGATGGTGCCAGCTGTCCACACAGCTGGATGTGCTGTGTGACAATAGCTGCACTGGTCAGTGCTGAGGGGAAGGCAGCAGCGAGGTCAGGCACTGACAGAGCAGCAGGCACTGTGATGTCTCAGGCAGTCACTAACCTCTGGCAGAGAACATGCAAAGCGGGATCCTCCTGTCTCACCTTGCTAGGTGCTTCTCTATATAATCCTGCAGCTCCAACACCTGTTCCTCTGCCACAATTGCCCGTGTCAGCAGCTGACTCCTCTCCTTCTCCAGATCCTCCTGGAGTGGCAGGGAAAGCATGGAGAAAGGAGGGAGCTCCATGAGATGAGAGTGAAGGTGCTCAGCCCCTCTCAGTCAGATGGGACAGAGAACTTTGGCTCTGGCATGAAGCTGCAGAGGCAGCCAGGAGACCAACGTGCTCAGAGAAAGAAGCCTGGTGACAATGGCCCAGCTTCCCTCCTGGGCATCAGTCATACAAAGTGACTGGGACATCCCAGGACATGCAATACCCCAGTCCACCAACCCACAGTTGACCCACCAGAGTCACCATTCTGTTTCCAGATCCCTTCCCCACTTGTCCCACATAGCAATGTTTGTGTCAGCATCCCCTTTTCTCCCCAGCAGCCCTATTGCTGCTGGACAGAAAATCCCATTTCTGCTAAGCCATCTCATCTCCTCCAAGTCTCATGGCTGCTGCAGGGAAATGCTGTGGATGGAAAGAACTTCCTGCCTGCAGTACAACTGTCCTCAAACCCAGAGGGAACCAGATTGACATAATCATATTCAAACTGGATTTCTATAGCTTGAACCAAGGTTGAGAGCAGATCCAGCTTGTTTCACACCTACCTCAACATTTGAACTGAAACAAGAGATGGAGAAATACCAGTCAGCAGCGTGCAGCTGTAAAGGCTGGTCAGTAGCCCACCCTGATACACCACTGGTCATTGAGCAGTAACTTGGTGTGCTGCTTTGGCCAGAGATGGTCCCACCTGGAGCATTATGTCCCCTGCATGTGAGTCAATGCTAGACTTGTGTCAGATTGGCTGTTCCAGAGCCTTACCTGGGTGGTGTGTGTGAACTCCTGGAGCTGCTTCCTGACCTCTGCCCAGCCCTCTTCATCCCGCTTCCTAGGAGACAGAAGGCTGTGATCATGCACAGGCATTCAACCAGCTCACGTACAAGTCACACCGCTCTGTTTGGGGGCTGGATGCACTCGTGTCCATCAGAGCGTAAAGCACAGAGCTTGGAACCTTTCCTATCCTGATGCCCCCAACCTCTTCAGGGCACACAGTGCTGCCCCCATGCCCAGGCAATAGAGTCACATCCCTTCTGCCAACCTGGGATTCCCACTGGGATGGCTGGATTTGTTCCAAGCTCACATCACCGCTCATACATCAGAGGACTCCAAGCAGAAAGAGTCATTAACCTGACACTGCAAGACTGAACTTTATGGCAATAGAGAGCTGGGTATGATCAATGCCAAACGCTGGTGCTTTTCATGTCTGTGAGCATAGAGCTGCTCGCTCGGAGCGCTGAGTGCGATAGGTGAGCTGTCTGTGCAGCCCAGCCGTGGGAAAGTTCTTCCTATTCTGTCCCAGTCTGAATAAGCAAAATACAGGTCACATCTGATGCTCAGGGAATTTTGGTTGTATGAACTGAGGAATGCATTGTGTTCCAGCGCTGCAGCCTGCAGAGCGGCTCCGCTGCGGCCGTGCGAGTTCCCTCTGGTGGCTGCAACTCAGCCCAGGCACATGAAAAGCACGGCTGAAGTTTCATGGGAGCAGAAGTGAAGAGAACAATAAACAGTGAACCCACGCTGATCAGGATGAGGAACCCAGCAGTAGTTCCAGCTGCAGTGCTATGGTGACACCCGGCTTCGTGTCTCTGCTGAGAGCAGCAAGGTGATGCGGAGGGTAAGAACTACCAGCACACAGGAGAGAAATGTTCTGAACAGGGCCTCTTCCCAGCTATAAAAACCTTATCAAGATGCATCACCACGCTCCAGTGCTTCTCTGTCTTGTTCCTGGGGCACATCTGTTCAAGGATTAGTATAATTTTTCAGTGTGGAAGACATGGCAGAGTCTGGTAAGGCTCAAGCTCTTCTCCAAGGCACCGCTATGGAGCCCAATGGCTCAGGCACTGGCCAGCAAATCTGTGTTGGAATCCAGTTAATGAAATACTTGGCATGTATCTCCAGGCCACCACATTTTAAGAAGCACAAAAATCCCAGCTCAGATTTTTCTGATGCTTTGTTTTACTTCTGCATGGCTACAGCTGGTAGAATATCAACACAAGAATGAAGCAGGGGGAAAGAAACTGATCAAAATGAGCTAAAAAAATGGCCTATCAGCAAGCCAGGGTAGTGTCAGCACTGGGCCACCTGAGTGATCCTGCTCAGCCTCTGTGTTGGGAAGGAGGAAAAACAAGGCCATTCCAGGCTGGTGTTGTTTCACTGGCCTTGCTCAGGTTGTGGTCCACCACCAACGCACTCAGCCGTGTGCTTAACTCCAGCTTCTAAAGAGATCAGTGGGACTAAAAACATGATTCAATCAAACATGTGCTTAAGAGCTTTCTTGGATCAAAGCCCAAATGACCAACTCATTTCACCACGGGAAACGCTGCGCTGAGACGACAGCTGGCTTTTCTTCTCAGATGAGTTCCTATCAGCTCCCTTTCTCCCTAGTTATCATCGTCTCCAAGTAGTGCAAAGAAAAACCCCAAAGCAAAACCTCCTCAATCCATACAGCAAGGAGAATTCAGAATTACAGTTAACCCAGGGGAAGTGAAAAAGAGGACTTACTGGTCAGGAGACAGCTGAAAACCTGAGGTTTCTTTCAGTCTTTTCTGAATTCAAAGGAAAAAAAGAGTATTTCTGTAAGCATTGAACCATTGCAACACCACAGTCCTCACCCCTGTCTTCAAAGCTCCAGCAACTCCCAGTGCTCTGCCAAGGAAGTGATGTGTAGGAGAGTCTTAAGGTCTGGATCTTCCATTCTGCTCATATTTAAATAAATGGACCTCACACAACTCAAGGAAGACCTGAATGCCCAGCAGCAGGCTGCAGAGCTGACTGGTGTGCTTGTGTGTATGGTGCTCCTGCCTGGACATCCCAAGTGACCAAGTGAGCAAGCATTGCCCTTTCCTGTGCCACAGGGACACAGCAAATGCCTGAGGAGGAGAAACCTATTTTGTTGTTTTATCTATTGCTTGGGAGAGCTTCCCCACCCAGCTGCACTGCTGCAGCAAGCCAGCAGCCCAGCAATACCTTCTGCAGTTCGTGTAATTGAAGCTCCAGTTTAGCTTTGTTCTCTCGCAGCCTGTTTAGCTCCTGGGTTGCGTTTGTCAGCAGCTCTGGGTCTGTGATGGCAAAGTGGAGCTCAGCAGGGCCAGAATCCATCTCACTGCTGCCCAGGGAGCGGATCTTCTCTCGCTGCACACTGTACCAACATGGCAGAGGTGTTGGTCCCTGGGAGCTTTGGTGAAGTAACGCACTGAGGGTTGCTGCTGCAGCTGCTGCAGGTTCCACTGAGTCCTGCTAGCTTAGCCAACCCACCTGCCAAGGGTGAGTAGCAGAGCCCAGCAGCATGTGCAGTATTCCTGGGAGTGCTTCTGAGGGGAGCTCATCCTATGGAGCTATTTGTAGCTTTTATACTTCCCACAGCCCAAGCTGCTGAGAGCACTGCAGGAAGGGCTGGGAAGCAGGAGTTATTTGTGGTACCTTTACATTTCCACACCACCCAACGGGGATTCAAGTTTCTCACCCTGAATTTTGCACAGCAGGACCCTGTGTAACAAGCAGCTCTGGTGTGCCCAAGCACAGTAAGAACGGCGTGGTATGCAGCTGCAGACACGCTCCTCTTGGCTTGTCAAGAGCATGGAAACAAACATGCCCTCCACACCTCTGTGCACCTGGGACCCTGCTTGCCTTCCTTGCAGCAAGGTGCCTGGGTGCTGGTGCTACGGGGCACCCCTACTTTGTCCTCAGCAATGACCCGAAGAAACAGAGGGAGCCCAGACTTAGCCCTACCTATATGCAATCAGCAGGTTCTCATGCTTCTTGGCCAAGTTTTTCATGCGTTTCTTGTAGCTGCGTGCTGCTCCAGCCAGCTGCTCCTCCCGAGCCTTGTAGGAAGCTTTGATGTCCTTCAGCATGTTGTCCACAAGGCGCTTCATGTCTGCATGCTCAGCTGGAGCCTTGCTAGGCCCGGTTCGGGTGCTGGGTTTGCTGTCCACGTACTCCTTTAAATGCATAGAGGAGAAAATGGAGATGACAAGTCATTCCCTACAGACAAGTAACCCATCTCCTGCACGGAAGTTCCAGGAATATTTGTGATAACAGCACTCAGGATAGCACACATCTACTGATTTTAAAGAAAAGACACTAATTTGCTTAAATGAACTTCCCCCCCACCCCTTCAATGCAGAGGTGCACTGTACCCATGTCCCTGTATTAGTGACTCATCTATGGAACATAATCAGCACCATCTCTGGTCTCGCACTCTTTCACCTTGCCCCACTCCCCGTTAGCTATGAGATACCCTGATACAAGTTAAGCTGTTCTTCAAAGTAAACACTACTCTGCTCAGTCTCCTGATTTATCATCCCACCACGCTCTTTGGTGCTAACCTTCTGAGACAGCAATTACTGCTGTAATGTTATAATATGATAGAAAGTACAGCAATAAGAGCAGAGTAGCACAATCCCAGGCTATAGCAAATTATAACAACCCCAAATGCAGCAGCTGTGGACACAGAAACAAAGGAAGAAAAACTGCTTATCTTTGGAAGGCACCAGGCAGGCAGATGCCCTCACCTCCACTGCCAGCCCTTAATGAGGGCTGGGAAGGGGTGGATCCTGGCCCCAACCTTTCTGGTTACTTAGCTGCATTGCATGCACCTGAGCTCCCCTGGGCTGGCCCTGCCTTCCCACCAGGTGCTCCATCACTGGCTCAGGCCGTGACTTAGCATTTCCACTACAATGGACAATAACTATGGAGGTAAAAAGAGATTTCTTCCTCGTTTCTGCTAAATGCAAGCAGGTTTCCATGCCTGAACCTGTCTGAAATGCCTGCTCTGTGTGCTGGGTCTCACTGTGCTCTATGGGCCTTATTCTGCCAAAGGCTCTTGTTCCCAGAGCAGGTCCCAGGCACTTGCTTTACATGGCTCTGTGCCGACCACAGGGCTGGCAGAGCTTCCGCTGCGGACAGCAGCAGGGGCACCATGGAGGCAGCAAAGCGAGGCGGCAACAAAGCAGCAGTGGCATCGCCTGGCCTGCCGAGGGGAGTTGTCAGGGCAATGGGGACTGGAAGCCAACTGGAAGGCAGCCACAGTAAATAAGAGGATCTTTCAATCCAAGTAATCTGACCAAGAAAGAAAGTCCCAGCAGAAACTTGCTGATGGTTCAATGTAGCCGTGCAGGAAATCTGTGCCAGGAGGGGGGCTGGCACCTCCTCCCCAGGCCATGCCAAGGACTCAGCCAAGCATCCCAGCATGGGGTGGAGAGATCTTCCAGCTTCAAGCACAGCTCCCAGCGCCTCCCTGAGCCCAGTGAGGAGGGGAACAGCAGCAGATGAAGCCTCCTTCAGGCCTGGGGGTACCCACCGCCACGTCTCTGATGTACTGCGTGAGCCGGCATCGGTACTCCTCGCTCAGCTCCTTTAGCCGCAGCTGCAGCCGGGAGTTCTCTGCCTCCACCTCCTGGAGTTGGCTCTGAGAGGCCAGCAGCACCTAAGCACAGCAAACACACATTGCTGCCCTCACCCTCCAGCTGGGCAAGGGGAACTACAGAGCTGGAAAGGAAACGAGGGCTTAATTCTCAGATACTCTGTTTCCCCAGAGCTGAGATGTTGGGAAGAGCTTTTTGTACAGAATGTTTCTCACAATGTTTGTAGCCTGTATTCCTCTGCTACCTTTTGTCATTTGCAATCCCCCCCCCGCAAGTGACTTCACCAACCCTTGCAAAAATAACAGTTCCTCCCACCCCAAGCAAGCAGCACAGCCCAGCACATGCACTGCACACCTGAAGAAGGAAACCGTGCAGGGGAAGCACCTCAGTGCCACAAACTCCCTGGACAGTTGGAGCACCTCGAAGCCAGCCAACCACCACACTGCCAGCCTGGGGTTCTATGCATTGCACACGTATCTGAACCACAAGAGAGGATGGGAGGGAGTTTGCCTTACTGCTGACTGCTCTGCCAGTTTCTGCTGCGGGTCACGGGCTGCTTTCTTCGCCTCCTGCAGCTCTTTCCCCATTGCGATCCTGGGCATAAAGGAGGAAGGCACCTTTGTTTGCAGTCCCCAAACATGGCTTTAAGCTCAGTTCTGCCAGCTTTGGGATGGAAACTGCAGGTACTGACAGAAATCTCTGAGCAGCTGTTGCTGATCACCACCAGCTGAGCACTGAGCTGAGGCTGCAGAGCTCTCACAACCAAGGATACATGTCCTGCCTGGCACAAGGTTCTGGTTTTGGCCACCTTCCTCTGTGGGGACCCAGGCCCCACTGCAGCCTGCTGACTGCTGGGGTGTAAGGCTGAGGCTCCCCACGCTGCCACACATTGCCACATATGTCACTGAAAGTGGATTTTCAAGGGCGCGTGAGTCAGTCAGGGATCTAAACAGACTCTTAAGGACACATTCAACCCTCCTCAGATCCTTGCAAACATCAGCTTTTACTTCCAGGACTCGCTTCTAAGAGTGAACACGCCAAATGGAGGCTGTTTCTGCTCCTGTTTGTAGGGATCCCATTCAGCTGCAATGAGCTCCATCAGTACCCAACAAGGGAAGGACATGCGTGCTCCCAAGCACTCACACTTTCTCTTCCAGCTTCTGCTGCTGCGAATCGTAGGTTTGCTTCAGTTTTTCAATCTCCTCTTTTATGTGATCCTGGTTTCCAAGCAACTGAGGGACAAGCGAATGGGAAGATGAGAAGGAGAGCTGACAGCAACAGAAGGATTCTTGAAGAGGGAAAAAGTGAGGAGAGCCTCCAGCTAGCCCAGATCCTGCTGGTAGAGAAACACGAGGGGAAAGGGCAGGTTTGGCTGGCAGTGAGCAGTGCTCTGCAGCACAACAGGAATGGTGTTTCATCTGGAGATGCTCTCCCAGATGAGATGCCCACCCTGAGAATCAGGCTCCTGCCAGGAACTGTTGGTGGAGCTCAAGCTGGTTGTCACTGGGCTGCGGATGGAAATGAGGCAGGAAATAGATCTGGGCTCCCATTTTTGGGTGCTTTACCACCTCCTTGTTTTCAAGTGTCAACAATAAGCAAGTATTTCCTGCACTTGGTTGTTATCCTGCCTCTGTTCCCCAATGGGCAGCTGCCCTCTCTCAGCTTTTGCTGCACAAGAGCTGGAGATCCTCTGGTTTCAGCTTCACAGTTTAAGGAAAATAAACCAAATCCAGGCATCAGCTCACCCATAGAACCCAACTATCAGCTACTCGGGGTACATCCCCCCTCTGCATCCCAGGGACCCTGCAGCACACACTCACATTTCTTCCCGGGTTTTGCCACTCATGTTCAGGGGCAGCCACGTCTTCTGGCTGTTTTTGGAAGAGACAGAAGGAGGTACATGTTGGACCCTTGTTCTCCAAAAAGCTCAGACTGGAGGAAGGCAGAGAGGCCCTTACCTTCACCTTCTGAGCAGGGGGACGATGCACCATTACTCGCACTCTGTCTGGCTCAGCAGCGGACTCGGTGGCAGAGGCATGGGAGTGCTGCTGGTTGCTTTCTGTGCTCCTGGCATTGGTCAGGCTGAGCAGCTCTAGGCTGAGCTCTTCATTCTTTAAGACCTGCCAGGTCAAACAGGAAGGACAGAGCTCCTGAAACGCTGCCTCTCCAGCTCTGCCTGCTGTTTGTTCAGCACACACTCACTGCTCTCAGTGTGTACACAAAGCCGGCGCTCGCATCCCCTCCTGAAAGCCAGCTTTATTTTCAGTTCTCTCTCATAAGTCCAAAGATATCGGTGGTTTTCTAATTCTCATGGCAATGCAGGGTATCACAGTCAGGCAGCGGGCACAGCCTGCAGGATGATTCATGTGTAGCCTTATTCCCCTGCCCATCTCACTCTCAGATACGGATCAGGATGCAGCAGTGCCAGCCCTGGGCTGTGCTCCTCCAACACCTCTCCATCCTGCCCCCCAGCCTCCCTCCTCACCCCAGTTCTGCACTCCCCACACATCTTCCCAACATTTAGGCAGGTCTTTTCCCAAACAATGGTTCTGAACAGTGCGGGACTACATAATGTAAGGGAGAATGGCCGAATATCCATCCATCTCGGCTGATGCCACTCAGCTAATTCCAGTTTTGTTTGAATGCATACCTCCAGAAGCAGACAGCCCACAGCACCGTGTAGGCAGTGAGATTCAAAGCAGTGCTGGTGTGAAGTGACACATTTCCAAAAGATAAAGAGGATCTGAATGAGAAAAGCTCTGTTACAGGTGATCTGGAAGGAACACTGGGGGAATTCATGTCTCACGGGAGGGTTTCTATGTAGATAACAAAGCTTTGATGGGGTTTATGACTGGGGACAAGCTTGAGTAATTGTTACCATGGCAGTGAATCGAGAGGATGGGAGGCAGAGGTCATCTGAGTCATCCATGGAGAGAATAGCTTATCAAAAGATAGCACAGGGTGGGCTGAGGGAGAGAGGAGAGGAGAAAAGAGGCTGACAAAGAGGTGAGATATACAGCTGTGAAAACTGACAGCTACGCAGAGACAGGCGGCTTGTTCCCCAACCGAAACCCATCCATCTGCAGCTGTCAGCCCCGACAATTTGATCAGAGGGGGTCACATCAGCACACAAGAACCGGCTTTTTGGACCAGGAAAAAAAGAAAGAAAGGGAGGCAGTCCCAGGTTCAGGATGGGCTTCTCTGCATCCTACGTACCCTAAATCCTGGCCCTGCTCCAGGGAAAACCCCGCATAGAACTGCTGCACATTCGGGTTCCCTGAGCCGGCCTCACTTTGTAGCACCGCTCCGGTCTGTGTAAGTCCCCGAACAAAAGAGGAGGAGGAAATAAGGAGTTGAGAAAAGGTCAGCGTGTTGAAAAGGAAGAATTTACAGCGCGATAGAAAACAGGCACAAAGTGTCGGACTGGCATCTTCTGGAAGGCACTTCCCCAGGGACAGGAAAGGGCAGCGCGGCCGCTCTCCTTCGCGGGGACAGACACGGGGCGATTTGTGAATCAAGGCGTACAATGGGGGTTGTAACAATTCAGAGACTCTAACTGTTCCCGTACAAGGGACCATGAATGAGCCCGCGGAGCTGCTTCTGCGCCAAGCAGCCATGACAACATATTGGCAAGGTCACAAGTAGCACTTGTAATTGGGAATGTGTAAAAGGTTCATTGTCTCCCACCAAGGGCTCTGGGGAAGGGGAGGGGGCAGAACCGCAGGCTGCTTTTGCCATTTCCTTTGGGAAAGTCCACACTGGGAAAATAATGAGCAAGAGGCCCATGCCACGACAAGCCTTGGCCTGCCAAGTTGGAGCCTCTTTCGCTTCAGGCAGGGATATTCAGCAGTCGGAGCCAAAACAACAGGGGAAAGTCCTCACCCTCCCGATTACAGCCCAGGATTTCATCCCTGGCTTCTGCTCCTTGCTCCACTGTTTCTGCAGGATGCTATCCAGTCCTGTAACTTAATCCACGTGCTTTTCTCCCTCTGAAACGTTCCCGTTACCCTGTTGGAGCCTTCATTCTGTGATGTCAGCAACCCGAAAATCCCATTTTTGACTAATATACCGCATACCCCTGGGGACAAGAAGCAACGGAGATGGCCGAACGTGGCACTGGTCTCAGCAGAGTGCTGACAGCCAGCTGCACACGCTCTGCCTCGCTCGTGCTCCCCAGGACAAAGGCTGCAGGGGGGTTCACACCCTGAGAGCAGCCAAGTTTGCCTCCTCGTGAGGCATTTTCACTCCTCAGCTTCTGGGAGACAAATGGCAGCACTCGTGTGTGTGTGTGTGTGTGTGTGTGTGTGTGTGTGTGTGTGTGCGTGCTCTGCACGCATCCCTGCTGCAAGGTGCAACAGGTTAGTTCAATTGGCTTTTCACTTAGCGGCTGGGACAGGCTGGGAGCACGTACCCCACTCACCGTCATGTCCATATTAACAGGGATAACTTCACAAGTCATTAAGTGATTTAGTTGGAACTTGATGGTCTTGTGTACCCCCCTCTACTTGAGCTCTGCAGAGAGATGCTCATCGTGAAGAGAGAATAGACAGACAAGGACTAAAGCTCCAGGTGGAACACTGTTGGTTATAGGATGATGCTTCATTCCAACACTGCTGAAAGCTGTGCGGAGCCAATGACCCTTGCAGGCTCCTTCCACTTCAGAATATTCCAAGATTCTATGATTCTAAACTCGCATGCCCCACATCTTCCCATCGCAGGTCAGCACAAGGCCAGCACACTAAACTAGGTCATTTGGCTGCACCAGCTGAAAGATCTGCTGGGGCGGGAGGCAGGAGCGTGTCAGTCATCCGATCCAATTCAAAGAGAAGAGGTGGGAGGGGGAGGGAGGAGAGGAAGGCCTATTAACGGAGCTATTCTTGCCAAAGAAATGCACAAATCCAAGATCCAAAATGCTTCACTTCATCATCCCTGATTTAACAGTCACCAGGAGATGGGCTGTGTTTGAAGGCACAATCGGAAACGTGCTTATATTTCATATTCTTATAAACTCGACAACTTCAAAAACTTCTAGGCCCCTTCCCGCCACCAAATGAAGTGAGAGAGACTACAAATGCGTTCCCATGCAGCCTGTGCAAGCCATGCAGAAAAAAGGGAAACAAAGCGTGCTGGCAGTCCAAGGGATCTGAAACGTGCACTCAGAGCGGACCTGCAGTGACCTCCTCTTTTGCTTTGCTAGGGGTGGGGAGGTGGGATAGCATAAAACAGGGAGCCTGATGGCAGAAGGGAGCAGTCACACAGGTCAGTGTGGGTGCAGGACTGATCCTGGCTTGGATAAACAACCACTAGACAGCCAAGTTGTCCATAGGTCAGATCATCGTGTTACGGAGTAGAGAAAACCAAAGTAAATGCCATCTCACCTCCTGGTCGAGTTCTTTGCCTAGTGCCAGGTAATTGCTTTTCAAAATGATATATTCATCCGCCAGCTCCTTCCTGCTGGTCTCCAGAGCTTGCAGGCGGTCCCGTAAGGCATCCCGCTCCACGCTGACTTTCTCGCTGCTGAGCTCCAGCTCCAGCACACGGTTCTCCAGGGCCAGGATCTGTGGGGAGGAGAGGGGGGGGGCAAAAGAATTAGGCTGTGGCAGAGACCAGCAGTAATTACACGGTATTTATTTGGCCAGACTTGGTGTTCTAGCACCAGGGGAGATGAGTTTCACATGAATATCAGAGTATCTGGGGAAACAGAGGAAAGTCACTGCTCTAGATAAAGAAAAGAGAATATGTCAAGCAAGCGAACATGGATACGCAACAAAATGTGCATCCTGGATGATACCTGGCAGAGCTGCAGTCTTTCACGTACCATGTTTTTCAGTTCAAATTTCTCCGTTTCGTACTGCTCCTTCATTTTGTTTGTCTCAATTTGGAGGTCAACAAGTTCTTTGGAAATCTAGAAGAGAGAAAGGACAGCATGAAAAGTCCACAGATCATTCTGAGGCCAGCAAAGCTTTTCAACTGGCTGCAGCGGGGAATCAGAGCTCAGAGAAAGACGACTTGAAAGGATCAGGTTGGGTGACAGAAAGAGAAGAGTGGTGGGGACTGGCACAGGCTGCGCAGGGAGGTGGTGCAGTCACCATCCATGGGGGTGCTCAAGAACTGTGGGGATGTGGCACTGAGGGACGTGGTCAGTGGGCATGGTGGGGTGGGTTGGGGTTGGACTTAGTGACCTTAGTGGTCTTTTCCAACCTAAATGACTCTATGATTCCATGTTTCTATGAGCAACAGCTGCACCTTTTACCTGAGCAATGGTGGGAAGAGGAACTGTAATCAGCTCCCAGGTTTTTGGCCCTGAAGTGCACTGCCCCTCGGACACACCAAAAGGAAAGGCAAAGACCCTCAAAGAGGAAAAGCTGAAAAGAATCAGCCTCAAGGTCTCGTTTATTCTAGAAGGAGGAGGTCATAGAATCACAGCACTGTTGGGTTGGAAGGGACCTCAAAGCCCATCAGGTTCCAACCCCCACTGTGGGCTGGCTGTCCCCCAGCAGCTCAGGCAGCCCAGGGCCCCATCCATGGGGCACCTCCAGGGATGGGGCTCCCACAGCTCTGGGCAGCAGTGCCAGTGCTGCATCTCCCTCTGATGAAGGTGAGTGAAGCTGATGGGATCACAGTCAGTCCTGGCTTGTTCCAGCCTACACATTTACAAGGCACAAATGGAAAAGCCTAGGTTTTGGGAACACATACATTTTTGGGGGGAGTTCCCAGTGAGATTTTTCACTGCTGATCTGGGCTCGCAGGGTTTCACGGCTCAGTTCTCTCTAACTCTCCAGGTATCTGTTTTACCTTCAGTTTTTCCTCTTCACTGAAGATCATTCTGGGTGACAAATCTGGTTTGGAGCCAGCCAGCCTCCCCATCCTCTCCTGCACGTCTCCAAACCCCGCATAGAACCTCTCATTCCTATCCTGCAGCTGCACCTAGAGACACAAAACAGCTCCGACAGCCAGTGAGCAGAGCTCTCCTCTCCCATCACCGTGCTGATGGAAGGGAAGAGTGCAGCACACCCAGTGAGGAAATGCAGCTCTCAGAGCTTTAACAGATTGCAGATCGGGGATTTCCCTCCTGCAATGTCCCAATCCCATTTGCAGAGCACTGGTTCAATGACCCAGGGAGGGGCTGCAAACCTTCATACTCACATTTTTGTTAGCAAGATGCTGTGCTTGCTCCGTCAGAGCATTTACGTTCTCCTTATCTGCAGCACTTCCAAAATCCATCTGCGTGAGGCTCAGTGCTCACTGGTTGGGATCTTTGCACAGTACTAAGGCAGCAGGGACTGAGAGTAAAGGCAGGACCCAAGGATCACTGTGGCAGCGACTTTCCTCTCTAGGGAAAGCACAAGCAGTGTTGCTATCAACTTTGGTTGCTAGAGGGTGAGCTACCCACCTCGATTGTGAGGTGGAGCCAAGAACTGCAGCCACCTCAGGAGCTGCTGGAGGAAAAGAAATGACACTGCACAGAGCAGAAACTTCAGCAAGAAGCTTAGCACACATCCCTGCAGTACTTGTGTCTCCTGTGTCATTTAGGAAAGGTAGCAATACGGATATGAAAAGCCAACGAGCTGTCCAAAGGGATCGGGATCTTTCAGCTCCAACCAAACTCCAACCAGTAACAGGGAAGACCTTCCCAATCTAATCGCTCAGCATCAGAGATGCAATGTGGAGCAATGTAAGTTTTAAAGCAAAGCACACACTGAAAGACTCTGCTACAAAAGCCAGTTGTGTGTTGGGAATGAGACACCGCAGGGCACAGGAAGAAGTTCCCTACACCGAGCGTTGCTAGCAGCTCTCCAAGCAGGAGCTGCTTCCCTTACAGCCATGGCTGAACTTTGACTTGCTGCAGACTCAGAGGAATTTGTCCCAGCTCGTTTGTCAATGTTCACTCACTGTTAGAGGCTGAACTCTGATGAGCCCAGACAGCTAAATCTGGACTGTGCTGGTCTATGCAGTGTCACTGAATCCAACTGGCCATCTTCCAGCACCACCGGGATGAGTCCCAAGCATGCACTGAGCTATGAGTGCTTGAACAAGTGAGGGTTACAGAGTGCTGAGGAACAGAAGATAACGCTGGAAAAACTCAGCGAGTGGCAGTTATGGGGTAAAACAAGTGCTGGTTTTTTATCTTATTTCAGGCTGTTCCTGTAGAGCAGGTGAGTTTAGGTAAGAATTTCCCTCTTAAGAAAAGCGTTGGTGGTGATGCAGCGTTCAGAAGGACCACAGCTCTGAGCAGCTTCTTATAGCTAAACTAAGACTGTAACTGAGGGGGAGGGCCTGTCCTGATACAAGCAACGTGCTGAGCACCATTCTCCAGCTCCCCAACAGCAGCAGCTGGTCCAAACTGCTGCTGAATGCCTGCAAGCACCTTGATGTGGATCTCATATACAGCTACAGATGTGCAATCCAGCAGCAGAGCTCTTCTGGGGCTCGGGGGATGGAGATGCTAATGAAAGATGCAGTTACATCTTATTTTTCTGCAGAAGAACTTAATAGCCCCGAAGTCATTCTATTAAGGTAATGAAAGCGCTGAGGAGAATTCACAGTTTCTTCACACCCACAGCTGAGCAGAAAGCCAAATTCACACACGCCCACAGCTCTGGGGGTGCTTGGAAGCCTGCAGCAAGAGCACCAGCACGGTGGGGAGAGGAGCAGAGCCACGTGGCCCTGATGCAGAGAGGTGGCCACAGCCAGTGCTGGCTCCAAAGGGGCACCTGCTTCACCCGCTGGTCTTCACGTAGCTCGTCATGGCAGTATAAGACTGATTAACACATACAGTGTTATTTATGGAACTGCAGTGCCTCAAAGGCCTGGCTCGGAGCAAACCCTTCATGCAGGGTGCTGCACTGACAGCCAGCAGACACAGCAGCAGCTGCCGTTCCCCTGGTTTGTGTATACAAACGGCCCAGCTCACAGCACGAGCAGCAAGGCTTCTTACTTTGTCATTGCAACCCAAAGAGAAAGAAAGAAAAGCCACATAAACACCAAATGTATGTTTCATGAACCCCACAAAGGGCCCAAACGCCAGTTTTGCATGGAGCCTTCCTTTCCTCTTGCTTTTTCACATGCAGATGACGTGGTGGTTGTCACCAGCAAGCCACTCTTTGCATATAGCTCTAAACGTGCAAAGAGCTCAATAGAAACATGGGTGAAGTCCAGGAACCTGCAGAACCACCAGCAATGCTCACAGCTTGCAGCCCATACCAGCACTGCCCCACATGGCTCCAGCCAGGCTTAGTGCAGCACAGGCTTTGCTATCAGGCTGCCAGGCTTCCTGCACCAGCAAAAGGGTTTTGGTGCTGGAGGCAAAACCCTGCTCCAAACTGTTCCCCGGCGGAGCGTGTGAGGCATTAGGGCCATCCCCCCTGCACGAACACCTGCTGCAGAGCTGAACTCAGGTCTGCCTTGCAGCTGCAGGCCTAGGGATCAGAATGTGGGTCTGGGGGGTCCTCCAGCCCAGCATCCCCACGCTCTGCGGGGTACACCGGGAGAGCACGAGGCACCGACCCGTCCCGCTCCTGTATCGTGGAGGCTTCCAGGGCTGGGAGAGCTCAGCTGTCTCTGCCTGGCTCTGAGCTGCCCCAGCACCTCCCACTCCCCGCCCGGCACACAATTAAGTGTCGGGAACGTCAACCCCCGCATCAGCTCCTCTGCTCAGAGCTGCTGGGGACGGAGCGAGGACGCCTCACCCAGCAGGTGTCACACTCATTGCTGGGGAATGGAGCCGGGATGAGGCAGGCAGGAGTCACAGGATGGCACGAGGAAGGTGACGGTCACAAGGTGCCTCCTGTGCTGCTGTCGGTGCCAGCGTCACCACCAAAGTGCCACCGCTCCCCCCGGGAGGGATGCATGCGCCCACATCCCAGCCTGGACCTCGAGCTGGGCTGAGCAGAGGAAGCCATGCTGGGAAGCATGGGCTCCAAACGGCTTTCTTTGATGGCTTTGCTCTCTCCCTTAATACCATTACAGCCTTTTCCATAGCAACGGTGTAGACTTTGTTCCTGGCCGGGCACACTGAGTGCCACAAGGGCTGTGGTGAGACTGCACTGCCCCACTCCCAGACATCATGGAGTGCAATGGAAGATGGCAGCTTCACAGGGCCTGCGAGAGGGGCTGCTGCTCTCCTTTTGCTTGCTGTTTTCACAAGAGAGGCCTTTAGCACACAGCCTTACCTGCCTGTGGCTCTCCCTCTGATCACATTGATCAGTGGGGCTGTGCTGGTTCAGCTCTTTGCGGCTCCCCATTGATTATGCCTTGTGTCAATATGTGCTTAGCGCCTGTGGTGGGTGCGCTGCTCTCCGTCGCCCGTTTCTCCCTTCGGATCTATAATTTCCCAGAATAGAAGATTAAAATAGAGGGGGAGGAGAGCGCTGCTCCGAGCCAAAAAGGAACTGGGAAAACGTTTCTTCTTTAGCTGAGCTGCAGCGTTGCATTGTGAGGAGCAAAGAACCGCTGGCATCCCCCCCCCCCCTAAACCCTGACACTCGTTTCCATGTGCCCCTGCTTCCCATTGATTGAAACTGCTGCCAGAATTCAAGAAGAAAGAGCTGAGAAGCCCCCTGTGAGTCCAGGGAGGACAGGCTGTGATCCATGGGGATGGGAGAGGATGTGGGAACAGAACTTCACCAACATGGCCGTGGAGTGTCACCGCCTGCTCCTCATCCCCTGGGGAATGGTACGGGGTAAGGAAAATCCTCAGTGCTGCTGATGCCAGTTCCCAGGGTGGGCAATTGGAATCTCAACCACAAGCATTGCCACTTCTATCCTGGTGCATCCCCCAGGAGGAACGGGCTTGTAGAGGAGTCAGGAAGGGTGCACAGAAGCTTTTTCCAATGGTTCCTTTGACCTTAGAGAGCCAACGGGGCAGCTCCACTTTGGGCATCACCGACCTTTTTGCTTTTTGTTTTTTTCCTGGAAACTGATAAAAAGTTCTTCAGAAGCCACAGTGGACACAGCGGGGTGGGGAAATGACCCGGGATACAGGAGGGGGTCAGAGCTTTCCTGGGGACTTGGGGAGCTGCCAGGCAGCTCTGGTCAGAGAATGCAGCATCACCACCTGTGGGATCTGCTGGGCTCTGGGCAAGTTGGCCCACACAGAGCTGTGCAGTTTGAGCAATGCGGGTGCAAACCGGGACTGCGAGGGGAAGAAAAGTTCACACTGGAGTGCCTTCCATTTCTGTGAGAAAGAGAGGTTGATGGGAAACCCACAGCATGAAATCCCCTAACTTTAGATGAGAGTGAGATCTTCAGCCTGCCTCCATGCTCACGGTATCACAACAGCAGTGCCACAGCTGTTGGAACTGCCCCTTTTTACTCCCATCACCCTGGCACAGCCACTTTGAGCTACAAGGAAATGAGTCTGGTACCGTACTCACTCCATTGGCATCCTCAGCAGAGCACCAGGGAAGGGCTGTTGTCACCACACAGGGACAATGGGACACAGCTGTGGGACATCCCACGTCCATCTGTCTGTCCTCACTGCTCACCCAAGCCCCACTTCCAGCAGTAACATCACCCCCAGCACTAAGTCCCAGCACATAACCTGCACTCCACGGCTCGGCACTCCTGCCGATATCCCCTCGCACCCCCCAGGCTGGGAGAAAGGCTGACATGGACCGGAGGAAGAAGCCCCGAGCCAGTCCACGCTCACGCTGGCCGCTGCCGAGCCCAGCAGCGGCAGGGTTAAGGCCGGCGGCGGGTGCTGGACGGCCGTCAAGGTGGTTGCTCCATCCCTGCGCGGGGCCGGGAGCGCGCACGGAGCCGCCCGCCACCATGAGCGCAGACAGAGGTAAGGCAGAGAGAGCCGGGCAGGGCGAGGGGCACAGGGGGACAGGCCAGCCCCCCCCGGGACTATGCAGTGCGGCTGCCGGTCAGTTTTCTCCTCTCTTTCTGTGGCTAAGAGGGCAGCTGGGGAGCTTCTGTGCCTGTTCGGGCACTGTAATGAAGAGCTCTCGGTTCTCTGCTAATTTGGGGAGGAATTAGGCAAGGGGACGAGGAGTGCTGCTGCTGCTGGCTTTTCCTGGGGAAGGAAGAAGCTACTGCTTGGTGTAAGGACAGAGCTCCAAGAGGGCACGGGGCACATGGGGTGCAGCAGTGCACACACAAGGGCTGGGACAAGCCAGTCCCTGGGCTGGGGGGCACCAGTGACTGCTGTCTCCCGTGGGACACCAGTGGCAATGAGCATCCTTGCCCTGCAGTGCTGGGAGGTGACATGCTTCATGCCATGGTGGCACAGCTGTGTGCCGCATGATAACCAAGATGGTCACCACGTGTTGTCCTCCGGGGACGCTGTTCCCGAGCTCACCTCCCCATGCCCGCTTACAGTCTCTCTTTCCTCCATGCCCCGCAGTGGGCAGGATCCCCCTCCTGCTTCCCCTGGTCCTGCTGTTGGCCACCGCATCCCAACCCCAGGATGTGGACGTCCCCAAGGAGCCCCCAGCTGTGGAGCCCCTGCGCTGCCCCAGCCCCTGTGCCTGCAGCTTGGATGACTACAGCGAGGAGCTCAACGTCTTCTGCAGCGGCCGCAACCTGACGCAGCTCCCCGAGGACATCCCCTCCAACGCCAAAGCCCTCTGGCTGGATGGCAACAACTTCACCCAGCTGCCAGCTGCAGCCTTCAGGAACCTCTCGGGGTTGGACTTCCTGGACCTGCAGAGCAGCCAGCTGGCCGCCGTGGAGCAGCACGCCTTCCATGGCCTGCGCAGTCTCTACCACCTCCACCTGGAGCGCAACCGCCTCAAGTACCTGGCACCCCACACGTTCCTGCACACCCAGAACCTCGTGTCCCTCAGCCTCAACAACAACTTCTTCAGCAAGGTGGAAGAAGGGTTGTTTGCAGGGCTCTCCAATCTGTGGTATCTGAACCTGGGCTGGAACTCGCTGGTGGTCCTGCCTGACAAGGTTTTCCATGACTTGCCCAACCTGAGGGAGCTGATCCTGGCTGGGAACAAGCTCCCCTACCTCCAGCACCAGCTCTTCTGTAGCCTTACGGAGCTGAAGGAGCTGGACCTCAGTGGGAACGCGCTCAAGGGCATCAAGATCAACATCTTCGTCAAGTTGCAGAAGCTGCAGAAGCTCTACTTGAACAACAACCAGATCAATGCCATCGCACCACGTGCCTTCATGGGCATGAAGTCTCTCCGGTGGCTGGATCTCTCCCACAACCGCCTCACCTCACTGTACGAGGACACGTTTCTGGGTCTCCTGAGCCTGCACGTCTTACGCTTGTCCACCAACTCCATCACCAACCTGAGGCCCAGGACTTTCAAAGACCTTCAGTTCCTGGAGGAGCTGCAGCTGGGACACAACAGGATCTGGAGCCTGGCAGAAAGGACCTTCGATGGGTTGGGCCAGCTGGAGGTTCTCAGCCTCAACAACAACCAGCTGCAGGACATCAAGGCTGGGGCCTTCCTTGGGCTGTACAACGTGGCAGTGATGCACTTGTCTGCCAACTGCATCAAGACCCTGCCCGAATACGTGTTTGAGGGAGTCACCAAGCTGCACAGCCTCCACCTGGAGCACAGCTGCCTGAGCAGAATCAGGGCCAACACCTTCTCCAGCCTCACCAGCCTGCGGCGGCTCTTCCTGCAGCACAATGCCATCTCCGTCATTGAAGACCAAAGCTTCAGAGAACTGCAGGAGCTGCTGGAGCTCGACCTGAAGCACAACAGGCTGAGCCACCTCTCACCCCAGCTCTTCGTGGGTTTGAGCAACCTGGAGTACCTCTTCCTCTCCTTCAACCAAATCCTGGACATCTCCCAGGACACCTTCAGCCCGCTCCGCAGACTCTTCTGGCTCGACCTCTCCCATAACCAGCTGTCGACGTTGGACAACGCCGTCATCACACAGCTTGCCAACCTGCGCTACCTCAGCTTGAGGAACAACTCCCTGGAGACCTTCTCAGTGGGATTCTTGTGCCCTTCCTTCACGCTGGAGCAGCTCTGGCTTGGGGGGAACAACTGGCACTGCAACTGCTCGCTGAAGGGGCTGCGGGATTTCGCCCTGCGGCACCCCAACGTGGTCCCACGCTTTGTCCAGTCTGTCGCTGAGGGGGATGACTCCCACGTCCCCATTTACACCTATAACAACCTCACCTGCTGCCAGCCCCCCAGCCTCGTGGGCCTGGACCTCCGCGACACCAGTGAGGACAACTTTGCTCACTGCTGACACATGACTGTCACCTCCGTGTCCCCATCACTGTCTGTGGTCTGTCCAGCCTCGGCCACCTTTCCCCGCGTGGCACCATAGGGGGCAGCCATATCCACTTGGATGGGGACCTGGGGAAGGTGAGGGGAGGGACAGGAAGTATCGGCAGTATTTAAACACCAGCACGGGGATAGAATGAAGCATCTTCCTGCCATGAAGCAGGGTGCTGGACGGCATCACCCTGTGCCCACCTATGGGCAGCCCCCAGCCTCTCCCAGGGCCCCACCATCCCCATCCACCAGCAAGACCCTCAAAAAAGCAGCACCAGAGCCCAGAGTGCGCGGCACCTGGGGTCACCTCCACCCCCAGCAGGTTTAAAGGGGAAAAGAAAGAACCAAACGGAAAACCCAAATTTGCTGTTGAGCCCTGCTGTAGGTTTGGGGACAGATACTTGCTTGAACTTCTCCTTGCCACAGCCACCGCAGGTTACAGAAAGCCACCCATGTCACTCACCTGATAATTCACAGCAGACAAATAAACCTTTGGAGCTATTGCAACCCACCTTGTAAGTATGTTTTTTTTTTGAAACCATGTGCCACACCCAGCAGGGTTTCTTATCAGAGCTCCTCAGGGTTTGTGCAC
This sequence comes from Excalfactoria chinensis, assembly GCF_039878825.1. Classification (NCBI taxonomy): domain Eukaryota; kingdom Metazoa; phylum Chordata; class Aves; order Galliformes; family Phasianidae; genus Excalfactoria; species Excalfactoria chinensis. The sequence continues at coordinate 1,283,449 of NC_092838.1, read as the reverse complement.
AACCCCATCCCAATGTTTGGGTGCCACGGGGTCCCCATGTCCCCACGTACTAAAGGAGCTTTCTGCAAATTGAACAGCAATGAAGGAAAGGCTGTGATCAATTAGAGGGGTGCAGTGTCCCTCAGACTGTGCACACAGCCCCTGCTCAGCTGGTGCCCTGATCCTGTGCTGATCCCCTCCACTCAGTGTTATCAGGCAGTGGGATTTGCACTGCAGGCTCTTCCTGCACACAGTCCCACCGGCCTGGAGAGCGTGTAGCTGCAGGAATGGCCCCACTATCCAAATCCCAAATCAGTGAGCAAAGGTCAGATGAGATTTCCAGGAAAGCTGTAAGTGGGGAAGGCCTGGTCAGATGTGAGTCCTAATGTGGGCGCAGCCCAAGTGGGGACAGATGCTTTTCCAATCTCCTTTATAATGAAGGGCTTCCAACGAGGATGTAGCTCGGTCAGCAGGAATCTGAGGTTTCTCCTGACTCCCTAGAGAAGCACTGCAAGGTGAAGGTCTGATCACAGAGAGGGCACAGAGGCAGAAGGGGCTCAGGCTCTAGGACAGAAGGAAATAAAGGGCAAAGACACGATCTTTAACAGCTTCCCCAGCTTAAACCACGCTTGCAAGAAGAAAGCAGGACCCAGGGGGAAGCACCAGCACTGAAGAGAAATCCAAACTAACAGCAGCTGCCAGGGGAAGGAGCCCCAGGGAGACAGCACAGCCAGAGGCAGAGAGCCAGGAACCACCAGGGAGCCGCAGGAGCCCCATGTGTGCCAGGGGAGTGGAGAAGGGCTGTGGCAAAGGATGTGTGCAAGGGCCAGGCACTAGACCAGGCAACAGCAGGATCTAGAAGCTGGAGAAAAGCCATAGCTGAGCTCCAGCAAGGAAACACAGGAGAAGCAGGAAACACTTAGATGTATCTGAAGTGCTTTTAATACCAAGACTCAGCTACGATGAGGCCCGAAGAAAACTCATAGACTTGCATTCTACGAAAGATGTTTACTGTCTGGAACTTTAGAAAGTATTCCTGAGTCACAGCAACCCCTCAGCAGATCAAAACAGGCATTGTTTCCAGTAGGGCAGGATGCAGGCTTCAAATGGATACTAGGCTTCCTGAAGACACACAAAGCACACGCAGTGCCTCAGGGGCACACAGGTACCAGCAATTGGAGATTTCAGAGCAAGCTGGCTTGGCTCGGGTCCACACCAGAGCATCCAGCTCCAGCTTGCCAGATGCTGGACCAAGCACTGTATTGTGTCACGCTATGAAAGCAGCAGAAGGCAACAGCACGTGGAGCTACAATACAGATGATTCGTGCCATCTGAACTCAGCGAGGGAACATCCATCCCAACTGATGATGTTTGCCAGTGTAGCTGCATTCAGGCATTGTTAGCAGCACTGCAGAGCATGAGATGCTGTGGAAACAAGCTAGAGCTCCACCAGTATCTGTGCAAAAGCTGGTTGCAGAGGAAGGCACTGCATGAGGGGGCTAAAAACAACTGTACCATGTGGGCAGAGTGCTGCCACATTTAGAAGGCAAGAACCAGGCTGTGCATCCTCCGCGTGAGCAGAAACGCCCATGCAGAATCTCTTTGGATGTGAAGAGGTAGAGCAGCATTTCCCTTTCTGAGTTGCCAAAAGAGGCACCCAGTGCTGTGCTCCTTCCTCCCTCCATCATCCACCAGTGTAACAGCTCCATAGTTCAACAGCTTTTGCATCCTCTTCCCCACCAGCAAGAGCTGCCGGTGCTGCTGCCAGGCAAGAGTCCAGCCCAAATCACTCCTCAGGAGCTCCGCTGCAATGCGCCATCCAGGATCTGCTGGGCAATACGAGTCAAGGCAGGGAAGGCAGAGCTCTTGGGAAACTCTTGGATGAAGTCTCTGCCTTCCTCCAAGCTCTGGCTGAGTTGGGGATCCAAAGGAACAGAGCCTGAGGGCGAGGAGGAAAGAGAAGTGTGATTGCTTGTTCATCACAAGGCAAAGGCTTTGACTGAGGACTGAAGGAAGAACTCCTGCCAGAGGCATCTCCAGGAGCAGCAATAGGAAAAGACAACCACCACTCTCACTGTGTCCTCCAGCAGTTACTTCTCACCTCTCTCTGGTTCTGAAATACCACCAGACCACGGTTCTTCACAAGACTCTCTCCTGCTCTGCTCGCAGCCCCATCCATAGGGCAGGGTTCACCCTTCCGCCCCCATTCCTCAGGGCATTTCAGGAGGGCTGGGTGACTTCAGACTTGGTTGCTTGTCACCACAAGTTAGCAGCCAGAGGAGGCCCTGCTCATCACTGCCTCTGCTCCAGCAGGACTGGATGCTCACTGTGTCCAGTGTGGATGGTATAGAAGCAACTTCACCCTTCTTCTGACCTGACCAGCCTCAGGGGCTCACAGGGACTAAGAGCACAGCCCACCTGTCCTGGCGACAGACTGCCCCTCAAGCACTCCCATAGCACCACACAAGAAGTCACCAAGGAGGGCTCTGCTCCAGAGTCCACTCACCTAGAAAGGGAACCCCAGCATGTTTGGCCAGCTCTTCACCTCCCCCTTTGGAAAAGATGTTTGTGCATTCCTGAAGGAGAAAGAAAATAGCTGTGAGTCATAAACCTCAGCAGAGAGATCTGAGCAACGGGGAAGGCATTGCCTGCATACAGAAGTACCAGCTCCCATCCACCTTCCTGCCACAAAGGACCGACTTTGCCCCTGCCTTCTCCCAGCTCTGTTTCAGAAAGAACCAATGGCTTCTTCCAGAGCTCACGCAGCAGCTTCTCATCTCCCATCTTCAAGGCATCCTTGTGGCGTTTCACTGGTTTTCCACCTGAGGCACTGCAGCGTGTGACACCCAGACATGAACCAGAACCCAAAACAGACCAACCAATAAGCTCACCGAGCAGTGAGGGCAAACGAAACCACTCATGTTCTCAACAATGCCAAGAACTCGCAAGCCCGTCTTCTTGCAGAACGTCAGCTCTCGCCTCACGTCTCCCACAGACACTGCCTGCAGGGACAACAGGTAAGGACAGTCTGTCTGTCTACATGTCTGTCTGCAGCAGGAACGGACACATACACAAGACATGCAGGAAGGTTGGCGATGGGGATTAGGAGATGCTCTCTTGCTATTGCTGGCCATAGCTTGGACTAAGTCCTCCACTTAGAGGAACTGCACTGTCCTAGAGGATGGGTGATAGCATTATCTGGGGGTGCAAAGTCCCCCACTAACTGTGCCCAGAACGCATGCTCCAGCTCAGCACCAGCAGGCTGACCTACCTGAGGCGTTGTGACTAGGATTGCTCCCAGAGGCTTGTAGGGCCGCAGGGCCTCCACTGTGGAGATGTGTTCATCAGAGGTGCCTGGAGGCGTATCCACAATGAGGAAATCCAGTTCTCCCCAGGCCACATCAGCAACAAATTGTTTTATCAAAGCTACAAAAATAAAAGGTGTGCAATCTGAAGGATCTGAACCCAACTAAGGAAAACAGACCCACAGAACGAGGATCATGACCCAGAGAATGACTCGCCCATGGCAGGAGCCAGAATCGCCTCCAAGGGTGTTTGGAAGGACATTACTAACACTGAAATATAACTGTACCATTTTTCTTGGGTCCTCTCCACACCACAGCATCATCTGGCTTCTCCAGCAGGAAGCCAATGGACATCAGTGAGATGCTCTTCTCCTGGTCCACAAAGACCGGCACCCAGCCGGCGTCACACTGGTGCACATCATTGCCCTGCACCTTGAACATGTGGGGTATGCTGGGGCCACACAGGTCCACATCCAGGATCCCCACCTGCAGCGACAAAGCAGAGCCATTCAGATGGGCCTGAGCACAATCACAACCCCCAGCCCTGTTTCCTCCCCAGACAAAAGGAGGCAGCATCCTCCACTAGGCCAGGAACTAAAGCATTAAGTTTGAAGCACAACTTCAAAACGTTGCTTCAAGTTTTGACTTCGATCCCAACCCTCCTTCCCACCAAGGAAGCATCTCCATGATATTCACAAGCACTCTGGGGTAACTTTTATTCCAGGGACCCATCAGAACCTCAGAGGGATTGGCTCCATAGAACCTTTATGAAGTCCAGCCTGCCTCATTCCCACAGGTGCCCTTTGTGCCTGAACCACCACCACCCTTCAAGCTTGTCCATCTCACTCCACAAAGGAGCTTGTGTCTGTCAGCACACAAACCAGCAAGTCATTTCTCAGCATCCCGGTCTCAAAAGTAACAACAAAAGAAGTTTTAGATAGCATTAGTCTCCTGGCTAAAGGGGAAACGAACCGCACTGTTAGCTGTGGTGGACTCTCCTCCATCAAAGAAGCACAAACCATTGACAAGGGATCTTTATGCGCATGGGCGGCATGGAGGCCAAGGAGGATCATGTCGAGGTGATGTGGGGAAGGACCAGCCACAGACCAGCATCCCAGCCCTTCACTCACCTTCTTGCCCGAGTGCCGCAGTGACAGAGCCAGCTCAGTGCTGATGGTGCTCTTCCCCACGCCGCCCTTCCCGGAGAGCACCAGCAGGATGTGCCGCACGGCGCCCAGGTTGCTTCTCTCTGGGAGAAGGGAGAGCAGGGACGGACCTCAGAGCCCCTTCTGAGGAGCGTAACGGAGAGGGGTAAAGAGCTGCAGAGAAGAGCTGCAGAGAAGAGCTCCGCGATGAGCTCCGCGATGAGCTCCGCTCTCGTGCAGCGCAGCGATGGGAGCCCAACGGCCCGGAGCAGCTCAGCGCAGGGAACCGCGAACCACCCACCGGCCGGGACCGCGTTCCCGAGCGCCCCGTCACCGGCGGCGGTTGAGTCACCGGCCCGCCCCGTGCCGGGCTTCCCCACAGAACCATCACACCGCCATCACACCGGCACCGCGGCCATGGAGCCCGCTCCCAGCACGGCGGACCTCATCCGAACCTCCACCGACGGTAAGGAAACGAGGGAACCGGGCACGGGGCGGGACGGGGGTCGGCCGGGAGCGGAAGGATCCGGCCATGGCGGCGCGGAGCCCCGCAGTGCGCCGACACCGAGAGCCCCGCGCCAGGCCCGGCCCCGCGGCGCTGCCCGCACACGGACGGCGGGTAGGCCCGGGCACACGGCGGCTGCCCACCGGGAACGGGAAGCAGGCCCAGCCGCCTCAGGGCCCCGCCGGGTCCCGGCACCGCGCTGGGTCCGGAGCCGAGAGCGGAGCTTCGCGCACAAACAACCCGGAGCGGCACCGACCGCAACCCGGCACCGACCGCAACCCGGCACCGCTCACCCGCCGCCACCTCCTCCATGCTGCCGCGCGGCGTAACCCTCTTCCGCCTTTCGCCGGTTAAGCCCCGCCCCCTCAGACTGACAGGCTCCGCCTCCAATGGCGGGCCGCGCCCATCCCAGAGGTCCGCCCCCACGGGCCTCGCGACCAGTCACAGCCGCTCCCCTCCTACTCGCACCAGCCAATAGAGTCTGTGCTTTCTCGTCCGCGTTGGCCACCCAATAGCGCTGCTCCTCTGAGATAGACAAGCGATATGGCCAATGGCGTCCAGCATTCCGCAGGCACACCCCCCCTACTTGTCCCTCAGCCTTGAGCGGCCGGGCTCTCAGCCAATTGCAAGGCAGATTCCTGCAGAGGTAACCAATAGGCGGCCTGGGGGGCGGTGCTCCAAGCGGATTGTTTATGTCCCGGGAGGGGAAAGTAGGTCGGAACGCGGCGGCGGGGCCGGGCTGGGCCGGGCCGAGGTGGGCCCGGAACGGGGCCGGTAAGCGGGGCTGGGGCTGGGAGGGAGGAGCAGGGCTGGAGGGAGGAGGGAGGCCGAGCAGGGCTGGAGCCCGTAGGGCTGCGGGGCTCTGAGCGTTGCGGCCTGATCGCGCCTCAGCCGGGGGAGCGGAGGCCGTGAGGCAGCGCGGCCTGTGGTGAGGCCCTGACGGGCCCAAGAGCCTCCCCGAACACTCAGCTCTGCTCCTCGGAGCACCACGGCGCTGTGCGGCAGGAGGGAGCACGGGAACACCGCGGTGAACCTCAGCACCACGTCCGCACGGTGGGGAGGTGCCGTCCGGGTTAGCTGTGCGGCTCCGATATGGGCTGAGTGAGGGGAGCGGGTCCGAGCGGCAGCAGGAGGCCCAACTCTGCGGGTGTTGGGCATTTCTGCAAAGGGAAACTTCGGGAAGAACGGAAGGGAGCGTGGTCCCTTCCGACAGAGCTGTCACGGGGCGGCTGGGAGCTGGTTTGGCCTGTCGGGGTGGGAAGGAGCCTGTGGAAATCTGGTCTGCATAATATCCCTGTCTGGGCTGGGACGTGCAGTTGCTGCCTGCTGGCCTTGAGGCAGATCAGGACAACAGAAAGTTGTCTGTTCTTCGCCACAAGTGCTGTTAGCAAAGCATTCTCCACGTAGGCAGCTGCTCAGAGTTGAGCGATGTTCCCAGCAGCAGACACACGCAGCTCAGCTGACAGAGCAGTGCAGAGATGCTGCCCTTGGTTTGAATACCTGGGAGTTAAGAGGAAAGTTCGTAGAGCCTCATAGTGTGGGAGGAACTTATCCTGCTGTCCTGCCCATCAGGTGTGCGTTGTGCTGCTATGCTGTCAATGAGTCCGGTGCCATGCAGCTCAAGGCTGCTTCCTGCATAGGGCAGAGCCTGAGCAGAGTTTGGGAGGCAAAAGAGCCATACAGGCATGTGTAACCTCATCTCCTCACCTCCACAGCCTACCTCTCCCAGAACACCATGGCACGACGCACACGGAGCAGCAGGGCCTGGCACTTTGTCCTGAGCGGGGTGCGCCGCGAGGCTGACAGCCGGGCACTCGCTTTGGCCACAGGGGCACGAGGCTGGGGCTATGACTCCGATGGGCAGGTAGGTGCACAGCTGGCCATACCCAAACGAGACTGATAAGAGGCTGTCTGATGAGACAGGGGCAGCTGCTGTTTTTCTTCAGGCTCTAATGTGGGGCTTCTGGAATATCTCCTCAAGGCAGGGCTAGAAAAGCTTTTTTTTTTTTGTGGCATCCCCAGCTGCCTGTAACCTGCATGCTGAAAGCCAGCACTGTTAAAAGAGCTGCTTGGGCTGTCATGCTACTTGCACCCCTCCCCACCTCTTTGATGCTTAGAAGCTGTGAAGGCACAAAGGACGTATTGCATCCCAACACAGGGCAGTTAAGAGTGGCTCAGCCCTTCACCCTCCTGCATGGTGGGCCAGGCTGGGGCATGATGCAGCTGTGCTGGCTCTGGCATGAGCTTGAGGATGTCCACATGCAGCTCTGCAGCGCAATCTGATTGCTGGGAGAGCCCAGCTCTGCAATCTGGGGTCACTTGGCAGTAATGTTCCTCTGCTTTCTGTTGTAGCACAGCGACTCAGATTCGGAGCCGGAGTTTTCCACCCTCTCGCCCTCCATCCCGAGTGCCATCCCTGTGACAGGAGAGTCCTACTGCAACTGTGAGAACCAGAGTGAAGCTCCGTACTGCTCCAGCCTGCATGCCCTCCACCGTGTCAAGGACTGCCAGTGTGGCGAGGAGGATGAGTGTAAGGAAAAGGCTCCCAGAGCAGCTTTCAGAGTCCTTTGGGGTGCAAGGTGGGAGCAGTCCTGGTCTGGACGCACAAGCTGTACCTCTGCATGGATCACTGCTGTTCCATGGGGCCAGCACCTGATGCTCCTTTGTTTACATCTCAAGGCCACGTAGCCTTTAGGAAGATTATAAGCACGTGTCTTTGGTTGTGTTCCCAGGGCTGAATGCTGAACTTGTTAATGCGTCAGGGTTCACCTCTGGAGACTTGAGTTCAAATCCAGCTGAGGCCATCAGGAAAGTCAGCTGCCGTGGCCACAACCTTATTAATGCTGATCCTCAGTGCAGCTGGCAGGGCACTTGGGTGTGCAGCAGGGTTTCCTCAGAGTAGACAGGAAAGGCAGGTGAAGAGCAGGTCTGGGCTGGCTGAAAATGCCCCGGAGCATGGCAGAATTGTTGTAGCACTTGTGTTTTGACTTCAGTCCCTTCAACAGACGAGAAGTGAGTGTGATTCCCTCAGGAAAAAAAGATCTGAGGAGCCTTGTTAGTAAGAACTGACAGCAACAGGAAGGAGAGAACCATCCCCACCAGGAAGATGCAGAATAGTTCATGCTATAGGTACACAGCTTAGGATTTAACCCGATTTAAAAAAACCATAAAGCCTTGATGGGCCCTCATAACAATTGTTCATCTGCATTTGGCTTGGGAATAGCTCCCTGAGGGCTTTTGTCCACTCTTGTCCCTCGTGTCCTTCCTAACCAGATTTTGACTGGGTATGGGATGACCTGAATAAGTCAACAGCCACCCTGCTGACCTGTGACAACCGCAAGGTGAACTTCCACATGGAGTACAGCTGTGGTACTGCAGCTATCCGGGGCAACAAGGAGCTGGCAGATGGGCAGCATTTTTGGGAAATCAAGATGACCTCTCCAGTGTATGGCACAGATATGGTATGTAGAACCAAGTTGCTTATGGGCACTTAGAAATGCCCTGTATTCTCTGAATGGGACAGCAGACTTCCCTTGGTGTTTCATCTTGGCATCCTCACTTAGCAGGAAGAAACTGAAGCTGGAAGGATAAACAGTTTTAGGCCAAAGCCAAAGGAACTGTGACTAGAACCTGATTTTCCTGCTTCCCTGTACATCACCAGCAATAAACTTAACAAGGACTCTGGTTAGGCCATGCTGGCGCTCGTCCTCAGCCTGGGGAAGCAAACAGGCAGGCTGTGGTTGGCAGTTCTGCTGGGTGTGTGCTGCTCAGCACGGTCACTTCCTGCCCCTGGAGCTTCACCCCTGCAGGGCTGGTGTGTGTACAGCTGTGGCACCACTCTGTGGCTTGTGGCCACAGCCCAGCCTTACCACTAATGCAGGCCACAGCCCTGTTAGCTCTGCTAAGGCTGCACCTCATGGTCTGGCTCCTGGGCACTGTAATGCAGTGCTGGCCAAACTTTTCAACAGAGAACTTCAGCTCAGCTTCACTGGAACCTCTGACTTGTTAGGCTGTGCTTAGTGAAGGAGGGGAGACCTAGAGGGGGAGTCTCAGTTGTGTTTTGTTGCTGTAGAAGCTCCTGCACGCACTAAGCTCGTGTTCTTCCTCTTGACTTTGCTTCCTAGATGGTGGGAATTGGGACATCAGATGTGAATCTGGACAAATACCGCCACACCTTCTGCAGCCTGCTGGGCAAGGATGAGGACAGCTGGGGACTCTCCTACACAGGTAATGCAGTGTTAGGAGGGGGAACAGCTGAAACGTTAGCAACAGATGCTCAGGTTTAGGGAAGTGTCTGAGGGTTGGGGTGAATTTGTGGAGCACAGACTTCCTGCTGAATGCAAGATGTGTTGTTTTAAGGACTGCTGCATCACAAGGGTGACAAGACAAACTTCTCCTCGAGGTTTGGCCAGGGCTCCATCATCGGGGTGCATTTGGACACGTGGCATGGAACACTCACCTTCTTCAAAAACCGCAAGTGCATAGGTAAGCAAGGGCAGCTGCAGCAGCCAACAGGCACAGAGGCAGAATAGGGGAGCACTGCAGCTTTAGCTGAGCTCCAAGTTTGGTAGCAGCTGGGCTGCAGGAGAAAATAGTGGCAAATGAAGGATCAAGACGTGAAGTGAGCAGGGCAAAGGTTACGTTTGTTTAACAGATTTGGATTACAAAAGGTTTTCCAAGTGTTTTCTGACAGCTTTGTGGAGCTCAGAGTGGGTGGGAAGAGTGAGATCACCTCTGCAAAACTGATGTGAGTCCTCGATGCTGTCCCCTGCAGGGGTTGCAGCTACAAAGCTGCAGAACAAGAAGTTCTACCCCATGGTGTGCTCGACAGCAGCCAAGAGCAGCATGAAGGTGATCCGCTCCTGTGCCAGCTACACGTCTCTGCAGTACCTGTGCTGCTACCGCCTGCGCCAGCTCCTGCCTGACTATGTGGACACGCTGGAGGTGCTGCCGTTGCCACCAGGACTCAAGCAAGTGCTACACAACAAACTGGGGTGGGTCTTGAGCATGAACTGTAGCACATTGAAGCCTTCCTCCTCGTCATCAGGAAGCGACTCAGATAGCTCCTGTGGCTCAGACGCAGAGGCCTGCCAAAGGAAGAGATGCAGGAGGACGTGATGTTTCTTCAGACAGACTGCTTTGAGGGAGTGGGGTGGGGTTTTGTTGCCCTGTCTGTGAGGGCAGCCCAGGCCCGACGCACCTGTTTCTTCACGGGGACATCTGTTTCTACCTGTTTATGAAGATTTCTCTTGTGCTGGTTGGAATCTTAAGCCTGAACATTCATCACTTGCATTGAAAACACCTGTTGACCCAAAGAGGCATCAGCTCTGTGAAATCCATAAACTGCAGCCAGATACCTGAAGTTAATCTCCTGGTGATATGAAAGCCCTCACCTCTCTCTGAAGAACCTCTCTTTGCTGCAGACTGTCAGTAGAGGTGAGATTTAAGGTGGCTTCTCTATCTCAAAGCATACTTCTTGCAAGCTTAAATCAGTTCATCAGAGGACAAAAGGAAAGACCAGCCTCCCCCTCCCTCCTAACTGTTGTGCATTGGTTTGGTATCTGCAATGAATTCATCGCACTGTGGAGCATGATTGAACTGCAGCACTTAGGGAAATGTATTCTGAGAGATGCACCTGTGCCACTTGTGAAAGAGCAGTTACTTGAGAGAGTTGAACTGTTAGTGATCTTTCTTGAACACCCCCTCCATGACTTTAATTGCTTTGCATGTTGGCTACTGCTGCTTCTCCTGTATCAAAGACTATTAAACTGTAATAATAAAAGCATAAACTGCCTTTCATTCCTCTTAGGATCTTTAAAGGCAAGAATCTGAATGTGCTTGTCAAAAATAGCCATGCAAGTACAGCCAGCAGCCTGGAGAGGATGTTTTAAATGCAGCACTTGTTTGTCAGATCTGGGTGGGGTAAAGGAAGTTACCTTACCTCTGCCACATGGAACATCAGAGCCAGGCCTGGATGGAGCTTCAGCAGCGCCACACCGGCACTTGTAGCTTCAAACCAGAATGGAAGGCTGCAGTGTTTTATTAACGTGTGTGTTCTGACAACTTACTTTCAAACAGCCCCAAATACCCACCCCAGAGACAGAAAGTCAGAGCAGTTTGTGTGTGCAGGACAGCCACTAACTGAGACTTATGTGCTGCCTACAGCCGACCCCTTCTTGTACGTGCTGAGAAGCAATGCTGGACTGGAGCCTGGAACGCTGAGTAATCCAGCAGTGGCCTGGCAGCACTGCCAGCAAATGGCACACAGGAGCCTTCCTACTTTCTCACATTTGAGCTGCCCCAAGATTTCAGACAGGAAAGAGGAAGGAAAAGCGCTTTAGCTGCTCCTTGTGGATTAGGCCACAAGCACTGGCTGCGTGCTGAGGGATCAGGTATGTGAGTGGTGCTTCTTGCCAGCTTCCATTGCCCTGTCAGGGGACCCAGCCCAGAGCCAATGCAGCTTTAAGGCCCTTTAAATGGCCACATCTGGCCGTCCAGCTTCCCCTCTTTCTGCCCCTCAGTGCTAAAGAAGCTGCTGTGAGATCAAGTGGGCAGGCACACCAGGGCAGGGAGGAGCACGGTGCTGTGGCAGCACACTGTTGCAATCCCCTGCAGTCTGTCCTCCTGCAGTACTGTATGCCAGCTTAATTATGAGTTCTTAAATGAACACATCACTGCTTTTCAGGATGTTTTTCTGTGGCCTTTGAACTCTCTTCCGGTGAGTGGTACATTTACAGATGATTTAAGCTGGTGCCATCAGCCAGGTGCAAAGGTTATTGCGAAATGGGAGAGTGTTGAAATAAATGTGATAGGAAATGCCCTTCAGCTTGTGCCCTTCACAGGTTTCCTCCCAGCACTGCAACTGGGAACAAGTAGCCACCTGCTGCCTTTTCTGCTGGTCATTATGGACCTGCAAAGGCTTCATGCAAAGCTTTTTGCTGCACGTGCAGTTTGTTCCCCATGACCGTTCCCTTCCTTCCCACATCGTGAGTCTTTAAGCAAAGATGGCTCTTGCTGCTCTGTTTACAGGCTTTGAATGAGAACCTTAATTAAATAGGACAGGCTCTCTGTCAACCCATCTGTAGCAATGCTCCCGCCAGGAAAAACAGCCCTGCTGGATTTCTCCTCCCAGGAACTAATTCAAGCGTTAGCAGATGGAAGCACAAGAATCACTGGCAAGGAGGAGCTTTATTCTGAGGGTGCCCTCCCACCTTCACAGCACTGGTTGGTGTCACTTAGAGCAAACAAGCTGTATTTAATGAGAAGAAGCTCAAGGGGTTTCTGTGTCACCACAATCAGCATTACCAAATCCTCACAGTTTTGGGGTTCCTGATCCCTACTATCACTATCACAGCTATTTCCAAATACGAAGCTCAACATTTGCTTTAGCAAAAGAGAATCCCATCCTAATCCATTGTTTCACATGGAGTTTTCTGGAGCTTATTTGGCATTTCCTTGTGTTGGGAGCTTAGCCAACAGCCTCCCCTGCCTTGAGCTCCACGTACCCCAGGCTGTGGTTTCTCTCTGGCCAACTGGCTTTGACAGTTGATGAACTTTTTTCTAAGCAAGTCCAGCAGGACCCACCAGCCTGAAGAAACTACAAGCAGGACCTACAATAACAGGACCAAAGAATCAGGCAGCAGGACATTAGGAATCAGGACACTGCACAAAGTATTTGGCTCATTCAGCAACACACCTGACAGGCAGCACAGACTTACCACACAGTTATCTCAGCAGATAAACCAACCCACTAAGACTTGAAGCTCCTGCTCCAAACATGCTTAACTCTTTAAGGAGACAGCCAGAAGGATATAAAGCTGGGGCAGCTAAAAGAGGAAAGGAGAGCCAAGAGGCTGAAGAAAGCATCTATAACAAGACATTTATTGATGTGCAAGTCTATTCTGAAACAGAACCAGCTGTTTCCACAGGTTGAGCTCCCAGCAGCACTGCCATGCCAGAAGCAGCTCAGCAACTGCTGAGTTGAGCAGAAGAAAATGCCGAGGCTGACTGAAGTGGCTCCCAATCCCACTATACAGTCAGGTCCAGAATAAGGTCAGGGTTGGTGGAAACCATGAAGAGATAGATGCGGCGGGATAAGTCTGGCCCAACACGATGGTCTTTCCCACTGATGTCTGATTTCACAGGGATGTTACTCAGCAGCTGTAGTCTCTCATCTTCTGTGCTGCACCTTTCATAGGCCTTCAAGCACACACAAGAATGAAGCAGTTAACATGGATGCTCTAAGAGAAGACCCTACTCTCCACTGAGAGGCTCAATCCCGTCCTTGCAGTGAGGATCCCTGACTAAACATTCACCCAAACATGCAGGCATCAGAGGATAAAACTCAGAAGAATGAAGATCTACAACTTGCAAGCAGGCCTCACACATCTTTCTGATTTGCATGTTGCCCCTTCAGTATACAAGGAGGTAGCAGTTCTTCTGAATAGGGTATACTAGGGGCAGAGATCAAAGCTCCAGGAGAAGAAAAGTACATGTAAGATGGGCTGATGGACAAGCCGTGTTGAATACAGAAGATGGGATGCATACAGCAGACCCTCAACTGCCCTGGCTGGGATGGACAAACAAGAATGCAAATACTCTTTGAGCTGATCCTGCTTGGTGAGATGAAGGCAAAGAGGCCTGGAAAGGCCAGGAATAAGTAGCTGATACTGAAACAAAACAACTTAAGTCAAACAGCCACCCTCACCTGTCTGGAGAGCTGATTTCACACTCAGGATTTGTTTGCTCCATCAACAAAGACCTCTAAGTGAGGAAACCCCTCGCTGCCATCATCTTCCATGCAGCAAGATTTTAACAGGATAACGAGGGATTTGAGGACTTACCTGCACCAGGAGGCCAGGGGAAGGATATGCTTCTGCTATTGCTGCTGCTGTTGCAGGGCTGACTCTGTTAAACTGCTCGATTTGTCTCTTCCACACCTGCCATAGCCCTGTGCCATCCTTCTCCACTCGCAACCCCTTGCCTGACACCCCAGCCGTGCAGAAAGACAACTCCTGCATCTCCAACTGTCTCCTACAGAAAGACAGACTGCTAAGAGCAAGACCAGGGAACAGTGTGTGCACAGAGAACAGGCTGTGGATTCCAGATGCTGCAGCCTACCTCTAGCATTACACAGTGGGCTCCCTTCTAAAGCCCCTCTCTTCAGAACTAACACGTTTTACTCAACATTTTCTCTCCTTCCCTGGAAAGCTTCAGAACATCTCGGTGAAAAGGTTTCCCTAAGGTTCTTGTTTTCTCTCCATTCTTCACACTGAATCACAACTGCATCCACTGTGAGAGTAGTTGATTTCCAGCAACACAGAGGACTGAAAACAATCTAGTCTGAGTCCTAACATCAACCAGAACAGACTGGCAGACACTGGTAAGCATTCCTGTAGCTTCAAGTAAGGTGTTCCAAAGCTCTGGGCTTTGAACTTGTCCGATCCAGCAGTACAACTCACTTGTACGGGCGCCTTGCTATTGCTTTAGTCAGCGCAGAGACGTGCTCACCAAATTCCTGCCACGTGTCTAGGAGCTGTACATCAATGTTACCCCACAGCTGGAGCACCACCTGTGCCTAGAAGAGAAATGACAGTGGTTAAACATGTCAGACACCAATTGATGGGACAGAAACAGGGTCAGGAGGGCCAGGACAACCTGGGGCCCTCATCCTCCTTCATAAGCATGCTCCAACTTCAGCCAGCAGTGCTGCTGTCAGCTCTGACCACACAAAGCGCTCAGAGATAGGAGCAAGGAGAACAAAGGTACACCTCATCCTTCAGCAGGATAAAGACGGGCTGGGAGGTGAGGGAGGCCAGGCTGACTGCATGAGCTCTGTTTACACAGAAGAGTACTAAAGCCTGCTCATCCTTCTTAGCTCCCAGTAAGCCAGTGGGTCATCACCCCTCTTTGGGGCATATCCAGGCAGGACAGGAATTTAGTTTGAGGGATATCAAGTAAGGGTTTATATCCTGTTTGACCTAGTTTGTGATGGCTGTGGTATCACAAGGAGTGCTTCTGCTCTGCTGAGGGACACGGGCTTTGCAAGGCAGAGACCTGAGTGAGAACCAACAGCACCTTTCACAGTTAACTAAGCAGCTTTTTGGGGGGCTGGGGAGGGGAGGTAGGATCAGATCCAAACAAAAGGCTCAAACCCATGCTCATGGTCAGGGTGAGGGAGCATGCATGTGGATGCAACTTGATCCAAGCAAGCCATCGCTTTCCTTGTCAAGCATTCATTATGCAGAAGGGCACACTGGTGGGAGCCTTTTCCATACACTTCAACCACAAGTAACATAAAACTTCAAGGGGCATGAGAAATTCTACCTCCAGTATTTCCAGCTGAGTCATGAACAGCTCTGGGCCAGGCTGGGATCTGGGACTTTGCTCTCCAGGGCTCAGTGCCTGCCACCTGTTTTGCTCCTGGTTACACCTGTAAACAAGACACACAGCTCACACATATGCGCTGCATATTCACACCTCACACTGTCTGATAAAGAGGAAACAAGAGCTCTCCCTTGGGAAACACTCTAGATAGGACAGGACAGACCCAGCTACTGCAGCTGAGTTGATGTGGGGGAATCTGCACGATCACACTAACACCATGAAGAGGAAATTCCTCTGCTGTGCATGTACATGGACAGGAAGCACTCAGGTACTGGGAGCAACACGCGAATGATACGTTCCAGGAACAAAAAAAGGGCTTCAGGCACTGAACGTCTCACTTCATGAGCTGCACACCTTGCTAAGAACAGAAAGGCACTGCAGCCCTGCTTGGTGCACAGGGCAGTGCAGCAAGAGCTGCATCACTGCATCCTTCTGCCTGGTCCTGAGCTTTGTCTTACCCACAGACAACTTGTGACTACAAAATCCTCAGTCTGCTCTAAATTGATCTGCAAAATATATCTATAAGACAGCAAAACTGAAGTCCTCTTGAGCACAGACCTTGTGATTTACAGCCTATGCTGGCATCAAGCTCAGCAGCTCAGCCCCAGACACCTCCCTCCTGCACAGATGCTTCTTTCCACCCATAGCAAACTCCCCACACACCCCCAGCATGTCGCACCTGTAGGCATCCAGCCCAACGACAGCCAGGCTGTAGGTTTTGGTGGAGGAGCCCTCCAGGCTGGCCAAAGGTAACACTTGGTTCAGGTCAGGCTGACTCCCTGACGAGGCATCGACAAAAGTCTGAAGCAAAACAAATCACACCCAAGTCTGTAGCAGTTTTCCTCTCTGAAACAAACCCTCCCTATCTCTGGCTGGACAATGGGGGAATTCAGGACAATTTTCATCACTGGAAGCTGGCAGCAGCCAGTCTTAGACTGCAGCTGAGAGTGCTGCCTTAGGGCAGGCACAGCATGCCACTTCTGCTTGTTTTTCTGGCTCACCTTTCTCCCTGGAGTGTTAGCACTGACCTTCTCACAGGCACTGGCTATTCTAGCCTCTCCTCTATTCTCAGACTGCACTGGATGGCCTCTGAACTTCTCAGGGCAGGAGCACAGGCTGCCTAGACAGATATAAATAAATCACTGCATGATTGCACGCACATGAACTGACCATTAAGTTCTCTGCTTCCAAATGCAAGCATTTCTAAGGACTGCTTGCTTTGGCTGTTTCTTTCAAGGACATATTTTATAAGCA